>NW_027532208.1:5294869-5331625 GCF_008692635.1 Crocuta crocuta
CCCCACACATTCTAAAGAAGTTTGCTGGTGTGCTACCTTTATAAAATGATCCTGTGCCCCTGTCACTCACTTTATTGTGTTAGTGGAGTCAGGAAGGGAGCAGAGGGGATCCAGAGGAGACTTTTAACAGCTTGCGGTTTCATGTCTTATGAAAATGCCCCTTCCTTCAGAAACCTCATCTCCGTTGGTGCAGCCATTTTGTTTCTGGGGTTTTACACCGGGAGGCCGGAGGGATTGAACTTCGGTACCTTTGCTTCTGCACAAATCTGAGATTTCTGACCATGATTTCTCTGTGCTCTGAACCCCAGACAGCAGTTCTGATATCCTTGTTCGCCCTCCTGTAGCTACCTGCAACTGGGCACAGGTGATAGATTGTATCATGTTTTCACAGCCTGTGTATTAGTCTTTATTTGTTGTTTTTACAACTGTTACTTTAAATATCTTCCTGGGATTCCTTAGTGAGGGTAAGAATTTAGAAATAAATGGTAGAGAGAAATAAATGGAAGATACTTGGTGGAAACAGCTTAGGTTTTGTTTAAATTTTACATTTATTGCCACAAAGTAAAAATAACTTCAAGGAGGAAGCTTTTCCTTTTTCTCACAATAATAGATAACTTTTAATAGCTTTAAACTGTAACTCTTTCCAAGAAATAACATATTCTTTGTAGAAGACCTAGAACAAAATGTATAACAGAAAAAAATAAACACATCCATAATTTTGTAATAACTACTCTTACATTTGGTGAAGTTACTTACAGCTTTTTCTTTGGAGTTATCTGTGCATATGTTTGTCTTGTATACTTACAAACTTACGTTAGTACCTGGTCATTTTCCAGGATGGATTTGGTGGTTGTGGGAATGGTCAAGACAGTGATACCGGCTAAGATTTATTGAGCACTTATTAGGTTACCTTCACCATAATAAGTGCTTGACATACAGTACACATTTCAATTCCCATGTCAATCCTATACAGTAAGTACTAATTTATCCTTATTTTAGACATTAGTGAAGTGAGGCTAAGAAACACTAAGTAATTTTCCCAAGCTCACACACTGCACAGGGGGTGATGGTAGGATTGAATCTAGTCTGTCCCTGAAGCTCATGCTTTTTATCATCTGTACATCCTTTTTCTTTAAATGCCTGAATATTTTTAGGAGCCTTGATACTTATTGCCTAAGATTTTCTATCAGTTCCTGCTTCCCACATTTATAAGAACACTTCCTTGCACAGATGTGTATCTTCTCTTCACAGGTGTTCAGAGTGAATGATTGCTCAGTCGTTACCTTAGCCCTTCTCTGGCTGCTGGAAAGATTGGACATTTTTCATGTGTTATTGATCATTTGTAGTTCGCCTGTAAATTGTTCATGTCCTGTGATACTGCTTTTATTGACCAGTTAAATTTTTCTTGAACAAACTCATCATCTGTTAAATATATTAACCCTCTGTCTTTTGTTTAAGGCATATTTCCTTCTGTTGGTTGCTTATTTATGAACAAAACACTTATGTGAATGTTTTATGTACATATCCACATATTGTTTTCTGTATTCCTTTCCCACAAATCAGTGAGTGAGCCTGGGCTTTCCTTTATTTTATGATTTTATTACTTAGAGCCAACTCTTTAATTCACATCTGGAATTTATTTTAATATATGATGTGAGGCGAGGCCCTGATTTCGTTCTTATATGAATAGGTAATACTGTTTTTGTTTTGCTAATCCACTTTTTAATTGTCAGACATTATATATCCTACTCCTCTGTGGTGTCCGTTATCATATATTTCTTTTCTTTATTAACATCTGAAGCTATCTTTTCTGTGTCTGTGATCTGTCAATTTTAATGCCTGTAGTATGTTTTAGTTATTGTAAGTTTGTAAAATGGTCAAGGGTTTTTTGTTTTGTTAAAAGGAGCCAGATCTCTGCATGAGAAGGCCCATTCCCAAGCCTCAGTGTGCCTTTGTCCTTGTTTTTTTTTTTTAAAGATTTTTTTTTTAATGTTTTATTTATTTCTGAGAGAGAGAGAGAGAGAGAGAGAGACAGCGGGAGCAGGGGAGGGTCAGAGAGAGAGGGAGTCACAGACTGAAACAGGCTCCAGGCTCCGAGCTGGCAGCCAGCACAGAGCCCGACGCGGGGCTCGAACCCACGAACCGCGAGATCATGACCCAAGCGAAAGTTGGACGCTTAACCGACTGAGCCACCCAGGCGCCCCAACCTTTGTCCTTGTTTCATGACTTAACCACATTTCTAATTTAAATCTCACCGGCAAAACTAAAGGCCATAGTATGTGAATTCCAGAATTTTGAAGTTTTGATATTTTAAAAATTGAGACTTTGTGGTTGATACCTCAGTTACCTCACTTAAATTTTTGCAGATCTTTGAATTTGTGAAATCTACATAGACGTGATTTAAAATCCTAGGATATTGTCCCTGGTTTTTGTGTTTCATATTTTAACTGTTTTAACTCATGAAACTTCGGACACTGAATGTGTGGAGTGTTTTCCCCATAGCAACCAGTTCCCCAGCTCTCCAGACACCAACTGGGTGTCCCTCCATTAAATCCTGTTCTGACTGTAGCTGCCAGAAGTGTGCGTAGGCCCTGTGGGATGAAGGCTCAGTCCCGTGATACTGCCCCTGCTCCAGACCAGTCATGGTCCCAGGCTGCCACCTGTGCTTTTGATTGATGAGCTGTAGATTTGGTGGTTCCCATGATGCCCTCCCTCCTCAGGTTTAATAATTTGTTAGACCGGCACTCACAGAACTCAAGAAAGTATTTTACTTACTATTACTGGTTTGTTGTAAAGGACACAGCTCAGAAACAGTCACCTGGAGCAGATATGTGGGACCGGTATGGAGGGAGGGGCCCAGAGCTTCCACACCCTCTCCAGGCACGCCACCCTCCAAGCATCTGGAAGTATTCACCAACCCAGAGTTGCCTGAATGCTGTTGTTTAGAGGTTTTCATGAAAGTTTTCATGAAAGTTTTATTATATAGGCAGGCTTGATTCAACCATTGGCCGCTGGTGATTGAAAATCTCCAGCCTGTGTCCCTTCCCCTACTTTGGAGCTCAGAGGTGTCGCTGAAAGTGCCAGCCCTCTAATCGTGTCTTGGCCTTTCTGGCAACCAGCCCCCCATCCTGAAGCTGTGTGGGGGGTTCAAGTGTGTCTGAGAACAAAAGACAGTCCTATTATCAGGAGAGTCCAAGGGGTTTAGAAACTGTAGACAGAGATAAGCATTTATTTATCACCATTCTATATGAAGTTCTGAGTTTGTGGCAAATAAATAACCAGGTAAATATGGCCTACATACACATGGTTTTCATTCTCTACTTCCTTTGAAACATCTGAGGGCTTCACTGGAGAAGAGAAATAAAACAAAATTTTCAAGTATAGTGAGGTTTGCCAAGGAAGTGTGATATTTATATAAAGTTAGAGTCAAAAAGGAACCATTTTGCTTGCAGCACTGAGCAGACTGGAAATAGCATTGGTAAAACACAAGTGGGCTATGTTCTTTCAGAATTGCAGCAAGCCTTACTAGTGACTTAGGTGATCCCAAAATGTTACTTTGTTTTTATTTAAGGAAAGAAGGGAGTCTTTCCTCCTATGGCTTTATGTACATATTAAGTCCCGCTTTCCATGACCGAGATCTTCTAGAATAAAAATAATGCCCTTTAATTTTGAGTCCTCTTTTACAGTCTGAAAAGTGGAGGTCCATTTCTTTATTTGATCCTCATAATCACCCTGTGAAGTAACTTGGTCCAAGATGTTATTATCACCTCTGCTTTACATATGAGTAAAATGAGACTCCTATTAAAATACTCTCCAAAGCTCTCATGACTTGTAGGACGTGAGCCTGGCCTCTAACTTAGCTCTTATGAGACCTGAACTGGTATTATTTTGACTTGGTAAGTTCCAAGCCCTTCTTCTTTTTTAAATTTTTTAAAAAATATTTTTAGGGATATGCACATCTATGTTGCCCAGCTCTAAGATATTAAAGAGTCTATTTTAGGTGCCTGCCCAGAGTGACATATGCCAAAATATTTTTTAAACTGTGAAGTACTGTTCAAATGTAAGGCTTTCTCTGTGTTACTCCTTGGGGACCAACAGTTAGATACCTGTCTTCTCTGTTCAGCGTGGTATGATGGTAATTAACAAAGTTGTAATATATGTGAACTTTGTGTTTTTTTTTTTTTTTTTTAATATACCTCAGCTGTCACCAAGGACATTTTTCACTAAAAGGAGAAAAAAATATTCATTTTTTTCCTTGTTCATTATGTGAAAGTAAATGATACTTGAGGCAGACTTGTCAAATTTGTCTTCCGCCTTCCAACTACTAATTATGAGTTTTTTTTTTCATAATCTGAAGGAACAGGGTAAAAGATTCCATCTCAATTTATAGTTAGTGTTTTGGAAGTCTCGTACTCAGGTGTATTTTAAAGTAGTGCCCTGTGTGGCGGTAGTCATGAAGCCTGTCTGCAAATATGCCACTTCTCTCTGTCTTTGTCTAGACACATGGCCTTTCCCGACCACTTTAACTTTGGGTAGCCATATGACTTGATTTTGCCCAAGAAAGGTGAGCCTGACTTCCTGGTTTGTACCTCACCATATTCTCCTATCCTCTCCGTGAGGATTAGCAATATTCAAGATGGTGGCCACTCCATCAACCTGGGTTCCTGAATAACTATGATGAGAACCACCTTGTTGATTCATAATAGACGTATCATGTGAATGAGAAATAAACCTTTGCTATTTTCAGCATTTGCGGTTTCATGTTACCTAACTTGTCCTGAGGCAGGATCATAAGAATATGTATCATGCAGACCTTTTGGTTGTTTCAATCTTAAGGTCTTAAATTATACCCAAAGTGAATACTCCTTAATATCACCTGGCAGGCTCTTTCCATTCTACAGGGATCACAAAAGAGAATTTGGAAATTGGGAGGGATAGCTTATAGCAGGCACTCAGTGCCCAGATCAGAGCCACTGTTGCACAGCCCAGAGAGAGATTTGCTTCAATTACTAGAGTAATTTTTGACACATAGTTGATTTGGTCTTTATGCATAAAAGCCTGCCAGATTATTAGTAGCTTATTGGAGATACACCTTTAAAATAGGAGCAGATGCCACTTAAATGTGTTGATTTGGAATTAGGAAAAGGCAAGAATTTTCCCAAGGGCTCTATTAACATCCATTGAGGATGGAAAAGGTCACTCAGTCACTCATGTTGGCTGACGAAAGCATCAAATAAGAATAGTAGGACACTGAGTGGCTTCATTCCGGGGTCGACATTTGGCACTGATGTGCTTGGAGAACTGAACCTGGACAAAACACAGTGGTATACCACGTCTCACTGTCTTCTCATTCTTATACTTTCCCCCTTTTCTTTTCCACTCCCTCATTCCCACCTGGCTTTCCCTGCTTACCTGCTCTCCTGTAATTTAGCTCATCAGGGTCTTTGTTACAAAACTGATTTGTAAGTCACTTATTTGGAGCTTGGAAACCATTTTCCCATGAAAGAGATAGCATGTCCAAAATTAGAAAACATGGGGTGCCTGGGTGGCTCCGTCAGTTAAGCGTCCAACTTCAGATCAGGTCATGATCTCACGGTTCGTGGGTTTGAGCCCTGCATCGGGCTCTGTGCTGACAGCTAGCTCGAGCCTGGAGCCTGCTTCAGATTCCGTGTCTCCCTCTCTCTCTCTCTCTGCCCCTCCCCTGCTGTGCTCTGTCTCTGTCTGTCTCAAAAATAAATAATAAACATTTAAAAAAAACAAAATTAGAAAACTTGACTTTGCCAATTGTATCATGAAGTTACATTAAAAATTATTGAGCGCCTGGGTGGCTTAGTTGGTTAAGCGTCCGACTTTCGCTTAGGTCATGATCTTGCGGTTCGTGGGTTCGAGCCCCACGTCAGGCTCTGTGCTGACTGCCAGCTCAGAGCCTGGAGCCTGTTTCAGAGTCTGTTTCTCCCTCTCTCTCTGACCCTCCCCTGCTCACGCTGTCTCTCTCTCTCCTAGAAAAAAAAAGTATAAAAAATTTTAAAAAAATTATTGAAAGAGGGTTGCCTGGGTGACTCAGTCAGTTGAATGTCCAACTTTGGCTCAGGTCCCAGTCTCACAGTGTGTGAGTTCCAGCCTCACGTCGGGCTTGCTGCTGTCAGCCCAGAGCCAGCTTCAGATCCTGTGCACCTCTCTCTCTGCAAAGAGACACCCTTTATAAAAATACCAGATTATTATTTAACTCACACATGATTTTAAAATCCACTTTCCTGAATGCATCAATAAAAATATGGATTTCTGTGGTGTTGAGCATTCTGAAGTCAGGAATTTTCCGTACTCTTTTGTCTTTATGTCTTTTCATTCTCTCACTTGCTTTACTTCCTCCTGCCTTTCCCAGCCCTCTCTCTTTTCCACTTCCCTCTTGACCCTTCCCTTAGCTAATTGCCCACACTCCTTTCCTTGTATAGACCTCCGTGTTGTGTGAGGAGGTGGAGAGGCACACCTTCCAAGGACCCAGTGGAGGTAGTGATGTTATTGTCCTCTGCAGGTAATTCTTCAGTGAATGGCATTAGAAAACTAACTTTGTCTCTAAAATCAAGAAGATCAGATTAAGCTGAATATTTGAAAACATACCCTGCAGATGCTGAGAAAGCATCTTGCCCATGCACTCCAACTGAAAGAAGAACTGTGATAATGATCAGTATGTGATGATGGCTTATCTGATCAGGTAGCTGAGTTGTATTTATAATGTAAGATATTTCTTGCTGTGGGTTTAGAAGATAAAAGAAGTGATAGGCTAACAAGAGGATTTTCTAGAGTTTAGGTTACAACTGCCTCTTGGCCTTTTGGCTATGATCAAGGGTAGAGTTTGGGTTACAGAGAAATAAGTGCTTAGGGATAGACGTGTGTGTGTCTCTGTGTGTGTGTGTGTTGTAGGCTTGGAGAAATGAGGAGGAGAAAGAGTATTTTGTACAGAAAATCGCCATAGAGTTGCTTTCTTTATTTTTTTAAAATAAAAAATATTAAATCAGTATTGACTTTATTTTATTTTACTTTTTATTTATTTTTCTTAAATAGTTTATTGTCAAGTTGGTTTCCATATAACATCCAGTGCTCATCCCAAGTGCCCTTCCCCATGCCCATCACCCTCCTTCCCCTCTCCCCCACCAGCCCTCAGTTTGTTCTCAGCATTCAAGAGTCTCTCATGGTTTGCCTCCCTCCCTCTCCCTATTTTTCCCCTTCTTCTCCCCCATGGTCCTCCATTAAGTTCCTCCTAATCCTCCTATACGTGCAAACATATGGTATCTGTCCTTCTCTGCCTGACTTATTTCGCTCAGCATAACCCCCTCAAGTTTCATCCATGTTGCTACACATGGCCAGATTTCATTCTTTCTCATTGCCATGTAGTATTCCATTGTATAAATTTATCACATCTTTTGATCCATTCATCAGTTGATGGACACTTAGGTTCTTTCCATGTTTTGGCTATTGTTGAGAGTGCTGCTGTGAACATTGGGGTACATGTGCCCCTATGCATCAGCACTCCTGTATCCCTTGGGTGAATTCCTAGCAGTGCTACTGCTGACCTCAACTGCAGCAATTTCTTACTTGATACATCACCAAAGGCAAGGGAATCAAGAACAAAAATGAACTACTGGGACCTCATCATGATAGAGTTGTTTTTTTTTTTTAATTTAAGTTTATTTTTTTATTTAGAGAGAGTGTGTGTGTGCAAGCAAGGGAGGGGCAGAGAGAGAGGGAGCGAGAGAGAATCCCAAGCAGGTTCTGCATGTTCAGCACAGAGCCCAATGTGGGGCTCCAACTCCGGAACCTTGAGATCATGACCTGAGCCAAAAATCAAGAGTCAGTCGCTTACCTGACTGAGTCACCCAGGTGCTTCACTATAGTGGCTTTTGCTAGGAGCTAGCACATTAGTGAAAACACACTTTATTGGAAGAATTTAGTACTCTTTCCAGTTTGGTTCAGCAAGGGGTGACAGTGTGGGGATGCAGCTGGAAACAGTAAGATTATTTGTGCAGCAGGCTGGTACCTGTCCCTACCTGTGATGCAGTGAATAGGATTTAATTATTTGTGTGCTTTTTTTCCCTAAAGCTGATGGCAAATCTACGAACTGTCTAAACCTTGAGGACTGACTTGGGCTGGGAAAATAAACCCCATCTCCTGAAATTCACATCAGCTGAAACTGAGCGGCCCACAGAGGAGATGAGAAGGCTCTCAGGCCTGGCTGCCAGGAGGTGGTGGCCACAGTTAGGGACCTTCAGCTCACTTAAATCCCAGTGTAGAGGAAGAAATGCTGGTGGCTTGAATGGTGGATTGAATGGTGGCTGGAAAACTGGCGCAACTTCATTTAATTACCCTCCTCCCACGCTGCCCCTGTCCACATGTGGCTGTCTGCTGATGAGATCCTGTCTTGACCCATGGAGGGTGGTGTGGGGGGAGGGCATGGCTGAGAGGAGTTTTTAGTTTCTCAGCTTGCTACCTTCGCGGAAACTGTAGTCACCTGCTACCCTCTTCAGCTTTTGCTATTTTGGAATCTCCTCTCTGCGGCTACTTATTCCGATTTTGTTTTAACTGACTAGGGTGTGTTTCTTCTTTCTCCCCCAAACACATTTATCTAGAAGAAAATATTATGTCATTATAATGAACAGAAGGCAAATATCATTTGGCATAAGAAAGAAACTGTAAATGTGACTACAGTACAACAAAAATACCATGAGATTCTAGTTGGATACTTTTTCCTAGGGAAGGCTCTGGACTTGAGCCTTTCCTTCTGCAAGGTTCAAAGGGAGCTTGGAGAGTCAGGCATTTTGAATTCAGCAAAGCACCCACGTGAGACATTTTTCTTAACCAATTGGAAGTATTCCTAAGGAAAAGCCTATATCTAGCCCAAACCATTCCCGTTAGCGATTATTTTCCTGGGGTGATTTTAAAGATAAAAAAGAGCTCTTAAAAATAAAACCTACCTACTCAGAAATAACTCATATCTTTTCATCCATTGTTATTGCTCTTGATATTCATTATAGTATTTTGTCCAGCTCTCAATAGGTATTGGTGCAGTGAATCAAGATTTCCACATTGATGTTTAGTTTCATTGCCCTTCCTCTAAGGACTGTATACCTTCTCTCTTGTTCTCTGATTTTTTGGTAAGTCTCTTTTATGTGCTTGCTTGCAACATAAGTCTTTGCTGCTTTTGTGTGCATTCACACAGATGTGCATACCTCTTCAAATGATACATGGCTGCAGTCAAGATAATAGTTTGAGTTGTCTTGTTAACTACGTATTCTTTCCCCGGCATTGGCATTAGATGCTTGAGAATACCTTTCCCAGCATACCCTACTTGGACTGGCACGGACGAGCATTCCAGGGCTTGTACCTGCAGGCGACCCCAAACATGTTGCTTGTTGTTACGGGGTGTCTTTCTTTTAGGCCACCCACAATATACGCAGTGCTAGGCTGTTGCCATTTTCTTGGAGCTAGAAAGTTATGAACATAATGTTTCTTTTACATCTCTGGGAACCCGTAGTTTCCAGCTGTTGTCGGGTATCAGTCATCAGCCGCTTTATGGTAGCCAGACAACATGGTCTAGTGTGAAGAGAAAATTTGGTGACTGCTCTCTCCTGCCTCTTCCCCTCAAAGTCCTGTTACCTTCACTTGTTTTTCTTTTGTTTCCCCTTGATCGACCAAGAGCTGATCTGGACATCTCAGCTGGAGAGAGCAATATCTTATGTGCCCTTAAAATCCCCTCTGCCTGTGATGTTGCCTGATAAGGATTAGTGCCCACAGTAAGCAGTAAATATTTTGTTCTGTGCTTATCATGAGCCAAATATTGTGCTGTAAAGGCATGATCTCACTTAATCTTCACAAAAACTCAGTGAAATAAGTCCTATCAGTAGTCCCATTTTTACAGATGTAGACACAGGAAAAATTGAAGTTAAATACTTGTCAAAATCTCAACAGCTGTTAAGTGGCTAAGGTGGAATTTAAGGGCAGGTATAACTGAATTTTGAGCTCATATTCGTAACCACTATATGTGACATTGTAAAATAACTTTGTCAATAAATGATAGAATCCTTTACTCAGAAGCTTTACAAGGACAATAAAAAAAGAATTAGTTGAGATGGCACAACCCATGTTGTGAGAGAATTGTCTTCTTGACTCACAGTTCATGCAGAGAAATAATATATAGCAGACTGTGAGTAATGCATCACACTGAATGAAATTTCATTCTTGAGTGAATTATCCGTATCTCCTTTTAAGAAAAATTGGTAAAGCGTTGAGCTGGTCATGGCTCAGGGAAATGTCTCTATTCGGGTTCTGTCTGAATTTTATTCTGCAGGCATTAATATTTTCATCAGCCACTGGCCAGCCTTTCTTGCCTTGTGCTTGTCCATGCAGGGCTGGCTCCAGTTTTGCTTGCAGAGAATTCTCAATCTCCCTGTCTGCTTTTGTTCCAACTTCAGATTTTAAATTCAGACTAATGTCTGTATTTGTAGCAGTTGCAGCTGGGAGCTGAAACAAGGCTGCTTGGCTTCGCAGTGAGGCTGTTGCTTCTGAGCAGGAGGAAAATTTCAATAGCACAGAAGGCAGACATCACTTAGTATATTAAGAAAACTAAACGAAGATAGTAAAAATGGAACTCACCTTTAAAGAAGTTATTACATGAAAGGAGAAAAAATAGACAGCAGTTCCAATGGTCAGGTGAATGTCTTCTAGCTGGTAGGGGTGACCTGAGTTATTCTGAAAGCAGAAGGGAGTGAAGTAATCTGAAGAGGGTCAGTTTGACCAATCTAAACGTTCGGTACTAATGTTCCAACATGTAATTGACATGGTTATCGATAAGCTAAGGGATGGATTTTCTGTGTTTGCCTCTGTGGTCCCTCAGCCCCCTTTAAGTAATACTGTTTTTTTGTTTGTTTGTTTAGCCACTGGGTTTGTGTGTTGTTTTATAGGGGATTTGGGGGATGCAGAGGGGATTCTGAAGATGACCCATGTTAGCTGCTTCGGTGGGCAGAAGCTGACCTGGATGAAGCACCACAGAAACAGGAATACATGGACAGCTGGTCAGAGGGGGTCTCTGCCTCATTTGCCCCTGCCACAGAGTTCCTTCCTTTCTTGTTATACGTGTGCAGCCTACCATGGAGAGGAAAGAAAATATTTGTACATTTCCTTGACAGACTTTTTTGTATTCTTGTAGGAATGGATATGACACACAAGTAGATATACTCTGATGTGTTTTGGCAATGACACAGGTAACAAAGACTGGCCAGCCCTGAATCCTCAGGGCTATGAAGTTTCTAAATCTCGAGCATTCGGCAGCAATCTGGACTAAAGTTTAATGCTGTCACATGCCCAGGTCGAAGAACGGAAATCATATTTAGCCAAATGAAAGATTGTTTTCACTTTGTCAGAATGAATGTAGGTTTTTTTCCCCCTGAGATTTCCCTATAACATGCCTTTCTTTTCTGGAGTGGAGGGGGAGGGTGAGAATGGGAAGATGGGAGATTGTCGTGAATTTCATATTACATTGATCAGACCAAGTTTAGCTTGCTCTGATATGTAAATTAGAGATTTGTGGTTGAGTAGAATTGATTTTGCTGAGACTAAATTAATCACAGTGCTTAATCACTGTAACCTTTAAACATTGCAGTCTTGGCCACAGCTGCAGGGCAGAGTGGCGTTCCTCTGAGCTTTGTGCTGTCATTTCATGAAAGGCAGAATGCCCGTGACTTGTGCAAACAGGAATTCCCACGTGCAGGCTTCAGTGCTGATTTCCTGCCCTTCAGAGGGTTAGCTGGAGCATCCCCCATGGGGCCAAGAGGCCCCTGTGGCCTCTTCAACCAAAGAAGGCTTTCTTCTTGCATAGAAGTGTTTTCTGGTTATTTTTTCCCCAGATAAAGTCAAACTGAACTTTGAAGCTGTAAATGCCCACAGGAAGGCAGTTCTTTGAATTAGAATCAGAAACACTCAGTGATATTATTATAGTTTTCTTTTGTAAATATTTTTCAAAAAACTGATCACATTTTGAACTATGTGGAAGGACCAAGTAGACGATTTGAACAGAAATTCAGGCATGGAAAAGTTAGTTGACCTTTCAGAACTCATCCGAGAGCCTTCATGAGGAAGGCTGAGAATAGTCTCTAGGTTTTTTTGTTTGTTTTTTTGGTGTTCATTTCAGTTCCTTGGTCCCTGTCTCCTGCAGCCTCCCCAAATCAAACCATCATTAAGCTTTCCATAGAAATGCAAATTACTTTCCCTGTTTAGTTGGCATATCTGAAAATAGTTTTGTGGTGTGTGTGTGTTTTAACCCCTTTTGAGGTCTGTTCATAACTATAGTATTCTTTTTAAAATACTTCTTTCGGTTCTTTAAACTTTACATTTTCCCTTTCTGTGTGCTGAGTTGTACATTTACGCTTGAAGGAATTAAGGTAATGTAAGAAGTGCAGCTAGACTAATCGTGTTTAAAATCCATGAACATCTGGGTTTCACAGAGAAACCTTTGTTATGACTAAAAAGTGTATCTGCTTCAACCCGTTGGTTTTTATAAATCAAGACACTGAGAGCTGCAAAGTAAAATGACTTGTTCAAGATGAATTATTATAGCCAGTTCAAGGTGAAACTTAGCTGGTTTGATATCTGTTTAGGACTCTTCTCTGTGCTGTTGACTCTTTTCTCTTTAAAAGAGATCCTGGCTTCACATGTGANAGATCTATCAGTCATCTTCCCTGGTGAGGAGAGAAAATACCTTAAAATTTACTTTTAAGAAAGTTTTTGTAGGTATCCTTCCCATTTCTGTTACACACATGGGTTTGCTTAAGGTCACTTACAGTTATTTTCATTGATGGAGAAGTAACATTCATAGCTGGGTGACTGACCGCCGGCATGTGATGCCCTCGTGTGAGCACAGGCTCTGAAGCTGGGACTCCTGGCTCAGCCTTGCTCTGCCACTTACTGGCTCTGTCACTTTGATGAATTTAGTTAACATTTATGACCTAAACTGTTCCAACCACCTTACAGAGTTGTTGAGACAGTTAAGTGAGTTCATTAAAGTCAAGTTCTTAAAATAGTGCTGGACATATAGTGCTCATTGGATGTGAGCTAGTATTATTGTAGTTTGCAGTTGATGTGTTGACTTTTTTTATTGTGGGTGGGTTGCATGTGTTTTGTAGGTGATGAATCAACATAATTCGTATTTCTTATTCTACTGGTTCTGTTATAGTTCTTCTGATCAATCTCATCTGGTACCCACAGTATCTCATTTTTTGTTTGAATGCTGACATTTCCTCTCCTTTGTGGTCACATTTGGACCAGGGCACACAGATCTGGATATGTCCAAGACAGACAGAGGACAGAGGTAAAAGAGAATGCTAATGCAACTTGATTTTGGAACGGTTCTTTCCTCAAATATTTATTGAATGTCTACTATTTGCCAAACACAGAGGCTTGTTGACATATAGAACATGGTGCCTACTTGAGATTCCATTCCTCTAGACAGGACCTTTGCTAGCTTCCTGCCACCCACTTATACTTCTCCCCAAACTGACACCAAACATTGTTTTAGGAAGGCATTTAATGGAATGTAGTATCAACAAATCAAAATTGTGGGGTTGCTCTTTGGAGAAAACCCACCCCCATTCTCTCCTGCATTCCCTCATAGGTCAAGGGCATCTCTTGATACCTGCTCCCTTGAGTTCACTCAGAGTTGGCAGTTTAAAGCTTCTATTGGAAATACATGTGGTTATCAGGCTCCCTAGGGTGGGGCTGTCAGTTCATGTGGGCAGTGACTATGTTTGCTTTACCATTACATTCCCAGCATGTTGCATAAAGGGATGGATTTGTTATTGTTGTTGTTGAGTGAATCATGGAGGTTCTAGGAAGGCTAGAATCCAAAGACATCTTATCTGAGCCAGATTTCACATTGGATGGTCCCCACCTTCATATTCCTGCATCCATTGCCCCCCTTAACCCCCACAAGAATTTCTTCCCAGCAATGATGCTTCAGGACCTTTCCTTAACTCTCTTAAGCTCTTCCATTTGAACTTTCTTTTACTGTCTGGATTTTAGCCGTGTTTGTATTAATCTGATTTTAATACTTGTTCTTAACTAAGCTTCTATTCTGAGAAGTGTGATGCTGAATGAGAGGGCAGGGGGAGGGGAAGAAGAGAACTTATTTCCAGCTGGGTTGAAGAGGCCCCATGCACTGTTTCCTACTGGGCATCCCAAATTCACGACTCCTGGAGCTTTCCTTTAAGAAATACCTCTAGGTGTTTTCTAGGCTGTACATCCAGAGAGATAGAACAAGCACTTCACATACTGACTGAAGTATAATAGTGTGGAGTGTAGAATTATCTGGTAGGGCTGGGTAAGAGTGGGTAAGAAAATGATTTTCAAAGGACATGATGCCCAGAAGTCTGGGTCTTTCAGCACCTCCTTCCCACTCCTCAGTCTGCCTTCCTGGGGTCACTACCTCCTGTTAGTATTTAATTCTGCTGAGTTTTTCCAAATCGGCTTGTTTACTTAAAATTACCCAAATTTGCATACAGCCTTCAGCCTTGCTTTGAATCTGCCTTCCCTTTCCTAAAGGATAGAAAATGTAGATTCAAATACACAGGTTTATCTCTCTGACCTTTAGCTAATTATTAGATGGAGATAAATGTGTGTAGGTGACAAATTGCCTTTAATGACATTTAATCTGCATGCTGACATTAATGTCTCGTTTAGTGTCCCAGCTCCATAGAGGCAAAGAGCATGGACTTTTTATCTTAATTTGACCTGTTTAAAAGGTGTTTGTGGTGAGAGTCAATTTCTGATTAAGGTAATAGCATGTTTTACATGGAAAGCAATCAAATATTGATGTAAGAAGAGTCTACAGACTACATAGTTCCCAGTCTGCCATAATTGGCCAAAACAGCGAGAAAAAGGGGTAGTTGCTGGTACCTGAAGCTGAGCGAGAGCTTTGCCTCTGTCCAGAACCCAAGACTGATGAGCAAATAGGTAGTTTCTTGCAGAAGGCCCCTTTTTCACTTGTTTATTGCTACAGAGGCAGTTCACTGAACTTTTTTTGGGTGTTAGGCTAATAGATTTTCACACCTTTTTGATTTGCTAAATCACATCAAAAGGAGGCAGTTAAATAAGCCAGCCATTCACTTAAGGGAGTGAAGGCCTGGGAAGCAACCTTCCTTGTGGATCTAGTGCTGGATGCTTTGTCTCTTGTCTTCTCATTTAACTCTTAACTAAGAAAGCATTTGTACAGGCAGAACTCCAACTGGTGATTTCTTGATGCACTCTGACTAAAGTAAGTGTGTGTTTTATTAGACCATTATCACCAATGACAAATGTGCCTTAATTTCTAATCAGTTGGAGAAACAGGGAAACTTGAGTTAAGCGAGATCATTAACAACTTTCTTTAGCACCTTAAGAGCCAAATGATAGCTTTCCCACTTCCTCATGGCATTACAGACTGTTCTTCCTGGTGAATGTCATTTTCTTAAATCCTTTTGTAGATATCGAGTGGGTCTGTGTCACTCTGTGTTTCTGTGTGCTGAGTAGATGGTATATTGATGGGAGGCAGGGGAAGGAAGTAGGCTTTGGAGTCTGCCTCCCTGTCAGCCACGTGACCACGGGCAGCTTTCCCAACACGGCTGTGGCTTGATGAGCTCGCCTGTAAAGTGGGGATAATGAGTTAGTAAATGTGCAGCACCCCAAAAACATCCTGATCCATAGTAAGGACCAATGAATGGTGTCTTAGTTGCTTTTTTCTGTAGTTTGGCTGCAGGCTTGGAAGCAACATTTACTGAAATAAACTAAATCAAACAAAACACTAAGATCACTAAAATGATTTCCAAGTGAAATACACATTGCAAAGGAGACTCTCGACTAGGGAATAATTCCCTAGATCAAATCGATCTGGCTGTCCATTCTGCTGCAAATCCAGGCCAACTAAAACATAGTTACTGTACAATTAAAAGGATGTTGACCCACAAAGAAAAAAAGAACATATGTCAGAGATCCTCAGAACTTCCCCTCAACCTCTGTAATCTGTGACATCTTCCTGTAATCACTCAAGAGAGACTGCAGTGACTGATCTAGAAGGGAGGGCTGTAAACTGCATTTGGAGGAAAGTACATATGAATCATTCAAGTACT
Source organism: Crocuta crocuta (assembly GCF_008692635.1). NCBI lineage: Eukaryota > Metazoa > Chordata > Mammalia > Carnivora > Hyaenidae > Crocuta > Crocuta crocuta. Next base: position 5,311,018 of record NW_027532208.1, read on the forward strand.
AATTTAATTGTTGGACAGGCCTCCTTGGAACAGATGAAAATACTACTTTCAGGGGTGCTTTTGCACTACTGCCAAGTTTTTTTTCTTTTTTTATATCCATACAATTCTATGTTATTTAAAAGTTTCATTTTAACGATCAACACTTTGCCTGGCTTTAAGTAAAAGACCAGGGTCTGGGCTGGAACAGCACTTCTGGCCTTCATAGAAACTAAGTTACTTACAATGCAGCCAGCCCTGATTATGTCTTAATACAAACCTTGAAGCAGCAGTACTCCTATCAGTGAGCTGGTACTGGGCAGCGAAGTGAAGCAAGTGTTTAGTGAATTGAGGTAAACACGTATTACATGAAATTAGAATCGAGTGCAAACAGTGGAATAGAATGTTGCTTCTAAAGCCCTCTGAAGGTTGGTTGACTCCATAGGGCAGTGCCGTGAGCATTTCCATTAATTATGGAGTAATTAGATGGAGCCACAAGCTCTTTAAGTAGTTGTACCTACTTTGTTTTTCTCTCCTCTTCTGTCTCTTTCTTTCTCTGTTGGCCTGTGTACCTCTATCTCTGTATCAGTTGGGGTTCTCCAGAGAAACAGAACCAATAAGGAGGGGTTAAGTGTGGGTGCATACATGTGTAAAGAGATTTACTTTAAGAAATTAGTTCCCTTGATTGTGGGGGTTGACAAGTCCAGAATCCATAGGGCAGGCTGTAGGCCTGGTCTTAAGACCTTCAACTGACTAGATGAAGTCCATCCATGTGACTGAGGACAGTCTCCTTCATTTCAAGTCAGCTATTGGTAGAAATTAACCACAGCTACAAAATTCCTTCACAGCAACACCTGAAGTTGTGTTTGATTAAATGACTGGCTACTACAGCCTTGCTGAAGTTCATACACAAGATCAACCATCGGATCTTTCATTCTTTCTTTTCCTATGTTGCTCTCTTACACACAGCTGAGGTTATGAGGCATCATTAGTGTTAATGAACTTCAGGTCCAGGATAATCTTAATAATTGCTACCAGTGATTGAGTACCTATTATGCATTGGGTGTTCTATTGAGTACTTTTATGTTTATGACCTCATGTAATGCTCTTGACATTTCCATGGATTGTAGAGGATAATTTTCATTTTATGGGTGAGGAAACTGAGGCTCAGAGAGCTGTTGGCTGTTTGGTAGTTGGGCTCAAGATTCAAACCCTGTTCTGTCTTCCCTCGTCATGTCCCTTCTCCTGTATCCTCCTGTCTCCTAATATTTCCTCCCTTACTCTCATCACTGCTCACTTTGCAGTGTTCTACTCAGCTGAAAAATAGGACATGCTCATACATTTTTTCACTAAGGCTTACTTTTGAAATAGCCAGTTCAGGATGCTGACTGAGCAAGGTGGGTTTTCAAATTAGGCAACTAAAAGTTGGAAGGGGGTGCCTAGCAGACAAGATAGCTCCTGAACTGGGCATGAAAAGTTGTATGGAAGGTCACCCCCTGGTGCCTTCTGGCCTGTTTTGTTCACTGATGGATTGCTTCCTTGCCCGCTGCCAAGCCCTTAATGTGCTGGCGCAGCCCACAGACGGATCAGTCACAGCGGATGGGCAGTACAGCTGCGGGTCTGGTGCTCGAGGCTTTGGGGGGTGCCTGCTGCTGGAATCTGCAGCCAGATTTTCACCAGAAGGGTGGCGAGGCATCTCCTTGGTCTCACTGAAAGGGCTGGCCTCATCTACAGAAACTAGTGCTAATAATATTCGCTCTCTTCTTAGTGGCTCCCAGGCCATCATCTTACATTTTCCTTTCCTTGTTTTAGTCACTGCCAGCAACTTTTGCAAGGCTGCTGGCACTTTGAAGTGGAATTGGACAGACAGAGGTGAGAGCAGCCTGTGAGCTCCCTCCGTGGAACCTGGCACCTTCCAGCACTCTCTGGAGGCAGTGCCGATGGATGTTAAAAAATGCACATGGTGGAAGGGCTTACTTGTTGTTCCAAGGTCTAATTGGAGATCTAGGTTGGCAATTTCCTACAGCTTGGCAAGATACGGTTTGAATGTTTGTAGATGGCGCTTGCCTCACACCATGCCAACTTGAGTTCTGGCAAATTAGCTTCAGAGGGATTTGTCTTGACAAGTTGGAAAAGTTTCCTGACTTCAAATGACTGTATGGATCTTTGAGGAGCTTTATAGCTAGCAGGTGAGGGCTGCTATTTTCAAGGAAACAGACATAAATGTGTTCTTCTTTATTTGAATGGGTACACATCTGCTCTCCAATTTGTTTTATCAACGGCAGGACAGTGAGAAGGAGGAGACATAGGTGCACTTGGCCAGGAGATAAATCTGCTTTTGCCAAAGAGCTGGCTGGTTGAGGCTGTTGGCTGGTCAGTTTTACTAGTTTATTTTGTATTTATCTTTGAATTTTTAAGGGATTCTTATGGTATTGTCTTTCTTGAAATTTCTCTGCTCTCGGTTTTTGTGAGTGTAGCCTCGCCTGGTTCTCCTTGTACTGCCCTAACTACTGTGGGGAACTTTTATTGACCTCTCATTCTTTGCTGTCCCTTAAATGTTCATATTTTTAAGTATGTTTTCTTTGACTCTGTCATCACTTCTCATGTCTTCTTGGGCTTGCTTCCGTGCTTGGTCTTCATCTAGCTTCTTACTATAGTAGTAATTCCGACGTACTAATATGTGGATTTGCAGATCAGCATTACCTAGGAACTTGTCTGAAATGCTTGAACCAAACCTAAGACATTAGGTAGACAGGGATGCACATTGCACATTGTGATCTACATGGTCAGAGATTATACTGATGTCATGCCATGTGTAGTACTATAAGACATAGTTGAAGTAGGTCACCTCTTTGTTCCTAATGGATACATTTCTCTTGCCCTTAGGAAATGAAGTATCATGTAATAGAAACAGGATGATCATTAGTCAAATAAATGAGATAGACTCCTCTTGTTTGTTCTCTACTTAAACCATGCACTGTGAACTGAGGTAAACCTCAGGGAAATATGGGAAATTGTGTTCTTTTTCTTCCAGCTTGTTTAGATACAATGAACCAAGACTTGCTGTAAATGCCTGAAGATTTTTTTTTTTTCAATACAGTAGGAAAACATTTAGGGTGGGAACCTTATGTCAGCAGAGCCTCATATGAAGTGTAACCAAGACAGTCATATTATCATTCTCTTGTGGCTTGGTGCCTGGTCACTTGTTAGGTTTCTGTCCACATTCATTTGTGTTCTCTTTCTCTCTTCCTCCCCTCTCCCACCCTGCCTCTATCTGTCTCTCTCTCACACACACCAGCACACACCAGTATTCACTCACCGTTGCCTTCTGTCCTTTTGATGCCCTCTTAGATTTAGTTCATGTATTAGTCTTTCTGTGACCCTCGTAAACCTTATGTATTCTTCTGTCATTGATCCCTTTGCTGACTGTTACTGGAGTAGTTTCATAATTCAAATTCGTGAGAGAGAGTCCCCATGAAACAGAACCTGGCCACTAGAGGGCAGGTTCAGTGACCTTGCAGATTGCTTTAGAAAATACTGTGCATGGAACAGGCCCTACTGTCTGTCTCTGAAGAGAGGACTCTCACTCTTTCTGAAATCATTCCGTGTTTGGGTATTAAATGAAACTTACGCTCTAGCACATCACCTCTGATGGGCCGATTCACTTCACAGTAAATGACTGTATCCACAGTCTTGTTCACCTTTACTGCCTTTTTCTGTCATCATTCCTGTGAATGCATAGATGCCCTTATCCTCTCTTCTTGCTATCTCTGTGCTTGCTTGTCCCTCTTTATTCCTCAGCCTTCATCACATCTATCTCCTTAATATTTTTCTTTCTTTTCCATTATTTGATGTTCCTACCACATTACTTCTTACCTAGATGTAAAAAAAAAAAAAATCTTCTGATTACAGGATAATTTTGTGTGTCAAAATAATTTAGTTCTGATTTAATTTAACATACCTATTCTTAGGGCCCCATCTCCACCATTCCCTGGGGATTGAGTACAGACTCTTCTGCTTGACATTTAAGATCTTTAGCAATATGCCCATCATTCCCTTTCTCACTTCTGTTATTACTAAAGACCTAAATAGGACTAATGAGCATTCCCCTTACAAGCCTCTTTTTATCCACAGCCATTGGCCTGTAATCCTTTCAGAATGCCATCTAACTGTAACCACAGAGGATGGTGATAGGGTTGCAAACTCCAGAGTGAGACTGCCTGGGTTGAAATGTTAACCCAGGTGTGTAACCTTGGACAGGAGCTGTTCTAGCTTTCTGTGCCTCATTTTCTTCATCTGTAAATCTACCTTTTGGCAGATACTATTAAGTGATTGTCTCATTACCTGCTTACCTAAGTAAAGGTTAACAAGTAGAAAACACTTAAACACTTTCTGGCACACAGTAAGCACTCAGTTTTCTCTAAGAATACTTTTTGTCATATTCTCAAGTAAATATCTGACTGCCTGTCTGTCTCTCTGCAAAGTGGTATTTTCTGTCTTTTTTTTCTTAAAAATTTTGTTTTACATTTATTTATTTTTGAGAGAGAGAGAGAGAGAGTGTGAGGGTGTGGCAGAGAGAGAAGGAGACACAGAATCCGAAGCAGGCTCCAGGCTCTGAGCTGTCAGCACAGAACACAGTGTGGGGCTTGAACCCACAAACTTTGAGATCATGAACTGAGCTGAAGTCAGACACTCAACTGACTGAGCCTCCGAGGCGCCCCTCTTTTTTCAAATTATACCTACCATGACCTATTTCCCCTTTTCAGAATATTTCTAGACTTGAGCTGCCTATTATTTTTTGAGCTCCTTATGTGTAAAGATTGTGTTTTATTCAAGTTTGTATTGTGGTACATTGGTAAGAGCTCAATAAATACTTATTGAATTGGATTATATCTAAAGAATGCTTCAGCTGAAATGCTATGGTAACTTCCATCTGTCTTATGAATGCCAGTATTCTGAGAAAGTAGTATAATTCTTAAAATTAGGTTTTAAGCCTTAAAAATAAAATGACTTTTTTGTCATTGTCAGTCAAGTGTGCTATATTGGTTAACAGTTCAGAATTAAAATAATCAGACATGAATCTGAATTAGAGATTGCAAACCACTTTTATCTGGAACCATTAGTTAAGTTTCCAGTAAAACTTAATTTACAAAAGCAGATGGACTGTAACTTGCTAACCCCTGACCTATGTCATTACTGTGCACACCACCCATTGTTTTGGAGTGCTTTTGGCTGCATTCATCTGTTTATCCCCCCATTGGGTATAAGGACACCTTTTCCAGAAGACCTCAGCAGAGTGCCCGTGGTTTGTGACCCCAACCTGAAGTATATTTTCATATTTAAACCAGTCTTTGACAGGGCAGTGGAGCCACCGTGATTGTCCTGGACACATTAGGCATCATCTATTGGGGGTGGGTCCTACCTGACTGCATCGTGTGGCCATCTTGATGAAGGTGTGTGCTTTTGAAGTAAGAACCATTGAATTGTACATTGAATGTCACCTCCTCTTTCATTGTCGTGGTAAAGACTCTTAACAAGCATGAGGTTAGTTTGTTAATATTCACACTTGTTTTAAATTATTATTCTTATAAATGGATGTATATTAAAGACTATAGTGACTTTGGATGAGCAGACCTGATTTCCACTGTGAAGCTTAAAGCTTTCCATATGCCTTTTAGACTGTTCATTTTGGTACCCACTGATAGGCAAAATAGAGAAAATTGCTGTCTTCCCACGTGAAAGTCTCCCCTGGACCCTCCTCCTGCTATAGAAGGGGAGACCCATCACTGGGAAATAAACAAGGCCTCACCCCTCTCATACTTGACAAGGGCAAGGGGGTGGGCCTTTGAGTGTTTGTCAGAAACTATGAATCTGATCGGTCTGCTGCCCAGCTTGTTATGTCCAAAGTTCTAGTATATAATGTTGAAATGTTTTTATATCTAAATTAGACTTGGATCCTTTCGGTCTCCCTTTAGAATGTTTTGACAGCCCGTTGGTTAGGAGAGCAGGACCCGGTCTCTGGGGGTCCTGGACTGAGCCGATTGTCTAGGCCTGTCTGAGACTCCATTGTTGTCCTGGGTTGTATGGGCCTGTGATACAAATGGCCTTATTGTTTTTCTGCCTGGCTTTGCTGCAGTGTAAAACTATCCTGGAGCGACTACAAAATGCCTTTCTTTTACTTGCTGAAAGATTTTAAGACAGAAAGAAAGAAAAGGAAGAGAAGACTGTGAGGGAAAAGAAACCATTAACATGACATGCTTCCTGTCCCTGTCCAGCCAGAGTGTCACCTGGGATGACTGTATTCCCGTTGGTGGGTTGTCAGAGCATTTGAGAAGGCCTCCCCCCTTGCCGTATCTCAGTTTACACTCTATAAAATTGGATTAGACAATGTTAATTCAATTAATGGCTGTACTGAAAGCTTGTCTTAGTGTGCAGCGAAAACAGTAGGGCAGCCTGTAATAATCTATGGATTTAATGACTGCAACTTTGAAGAGGGTTAAGCTAAAGTGAAGTTCAGAACGGCTTGTTAACTGGGTCTATTAGCTGTTGACCTTCCTTTTCAGCATAATAGTGGCAGTCAGACTGAAGAGAGCACTGGCGTCCTGATTAACATTTATCTAAAGATAGGCTGCTGCCTGTTCCACAGTAAATTAGTTCAATCAGCCATAAAGAGCTTGAGAAACATTTTCTGCTTTATAAAAAGAATTAGATGTTAGAACAGTTCATCTGGCACAGTGCAGTGAAGACGGATTGAGCCCCCAAACGTGCTCATTTGAGGAAGGTGCTGTGAGGATATTGAGTAATTGAACAGATCTTCCCACAAGATTGATCAGGGGCCCTGGATTCCCTGTACGGGAGGAATGCCCTAATTTTCGCCTTATAACAAGAGCACCACATCTGCTCCCATTTCTGTGTATTTGTTTGGCGAAACTGAAAACCCATTTCTTCAGCAGGTACTACACACTGTGTATCCCTTCAGCAGTGAAGGAAGCAGAGTGTGTGCTGCTCACGGAGAATCTGTGATTTGAGGGAGAAGAAGAAAGCTAAGACTTGAAAAGCATCACCCCCACTCCCGCCAAAGTCAGATCACTGAACTGCCCCTTTTTTATAGAGATCATCTTACAAAGAAAGCATATTTTCCCAAAGAAACAATAAGGTAGTTGGTGGGGGTGGGGCGCACTTCTGATGAAGGTCTTGGCATCAACTAAGCTCTTCTCATAGTGGGTCATAAAAAGAAAGAGGCAAAAATTATAAACCTTTCTAATCATTTATAATCTTAAATTATGATCCAGGTTCTTAAAAAAAAAAGCATAAATGTACTATACAATTGATTTTTATGAGGTGCCCCAATGTACTATAAAGTATACGTAGAGCATATAAAATTCTAACTCTGCTGTATCATAAATTTGACCTCACTGAAATGAATGGGCTCACTATATGGCAAATACTAATGAAACATTTAATTAACAGTCCCTCCACTTGTCTTTTAGAACTTGGAAGGGCTTTCTGGGGACTGTTTTGGTGGCTGAGGTTTTCACAAAACAAAACAATAAGACCTTTGCATGAAAACTAACATTTTTTTCCCTCTAAGTAAGTGTTTCAAGTAGAGACATTTAGTTCAATCATATTGGTGAACCTGAATCTGTATTTTGTAGCCAAACCTGTGATTATCCTTTTAATAAAAAAGCTATTGATAGAGTTAAATATGTGATGACCTCATTAAGGCTTTCTGTTGACCCCGCTGGGCACTGTGTCCACACATGTCGCATGTGTCCTTGCAGTTCCCGTGCACCAAAGCCATGGGGTACTTTGCGAGGGACAGTGTTGGATTCTTGCTTGCAAGCAGGCTCTAAGGCTCTGGGCTTCAGGTCCTTTGAAGGGCCACGTAAGGGACTCTCTTGTGTAGTCATCCCTCTCTTGGCTCCATTTTGTTACTTTACTGTCAATGCTAGGTAAAGTCATGAGGTGCCCATAGCTGAATGGGCAGACGAAGGAGCTTAGAAGAAAACGCGAAAACTATGAAAACAGTATGCTGGGGGAAAGAAGCCAGTCACACAAGACCACATGTTATATGATTCTGTTTATATGCAATTTTCGGAAGAGACAAATGCATAGAGGTGGAAGGTAGATTCGTGGGCGCCAGGGCTTCAGGATATGGGAGGGGGTTTGGGGGAAGTAACTGCTAGTGAGGGGGCAGGGTTTTCTTTTTGGTGTGATGAAAAAACTCTGAAATTAGGTTGCAATAATGGTTGCACAAGTATCTGAATATACTAAGCACTAAATTGTACACTTTATATATTTTTTTTAATGTTTGTTTTATTTATTTCTGAGAGAGAGACAGACAGCATGAGCAGGGGAGGGTCTGTGAGAGAGGGAGGCACAGAATCTGAAACAGGCTCCAGGCTCTGAGCTGCCTGTCAGCACAGAGCCTGACGCGGGGCTTAAACCCACAAACCGTACGATCATGACCTGAGCCAAAGTCGGACGCCCAACCGACTGAGCCACCCAGGCAGGCGCCCTCTAAATTGTGCACTTTAAATGAATGAACTACATGTAGGTTATGTCTCAGTAAAGCTATTATTTAAAAGATAGGCACTAAATTTCATTTAGTTAAATAGTTAGGACCAAAAGAGAAAAAGTTTTAAGCAGTGAGCGCCCTTAGTCATGTGTGCATGTATATGTTTGTGTAACCATAATGTGTGTGACTCACGTATGGGCCCTGCTGTGCTATAGTTACAGTGTGTGCACTAATTGTAGAGAAAGAGGAAGGAAGGCCCTTGTAAATGAGAGAGTGCCATGCATGGGGTACCAGTGGGAGCAAGGTCTTTGTGGCTTTTGGGTGCCGAATGTGGTTGGAGCTGTGAGTTCCTGGAGAGATTGGCAAATATCCAGTATCAGTAGAGAGAAGGGTAGCCCAAGGTGGGAGGGCTTGAGGAAGCAGGGGATATTATAGAGGGGATATGAATTCTTTTAGCTGTAGTTAAAAATCTGACGTGTGTAAAGTACAAAATGGAAAAAATGAAAGTAAAACTAAAAGAATCCTTTAGACTACGTCTGGAAGAGGTTATTGATATCTTAGGGCCATTATGATGGAGAACAGAGGCAAATTACAAAAGACAAGTGTAGAATATCTTTCAACTGTTTGATGCTTACTTAGTGCCTTTCCGAAAATCCAGTGCTGTGTGAGATGTAGCATCCCCGGAGAGCAAGAGATAAGGGATTGGGAAAGCTGCTTTATGATTCTAACTCTGTCTCTTAATGTGTTACACTACGTAAGTAACTATTTCTGTGAACCTTTATTTCTACCTTACTTTGTCATCTTACTGGGAGAGGATTGCACAAGGATTAAATGAGATAATATATACCTATTGCATTGGACTTAGTAGGAATATAACAAACATCTGTGGGATGGAGGAAGGAATCAAGAAAAGAAAATGGTTAGTAAATTGTAGAATGATAAGCAAGGGAATGGTCTTGACTGCCTTATTCTTCTGGCCAAGTTTGTGAAGGTTGTGAGAGCAAGAAGAATTATTCCGCAATACCATTGATGTTCATGGATATTATTGGTGTATCTGGAGCCTGGTACCTGGGATCAGTTTTGGTGGTGTTAACACCTGGCAGGATTGCCAATAGACATCAAGCTCATGGATGGATGGACTCGCCTCCTTTTTACAACCAAACTCTCTGCTGAGATTGCCAATATGAACAAATGTTGGTTGTTACTTGTGTCTTGAGTATAAGAGCCATACTCAGAACAATTCTGCTTTTGGCGAAGTGTTTGGTACATTGGCATTAGGTTTAAAGTATCGTCCCAGTAGAGCGAACTGCTGATATCTGTGGCATTGAACAGTCCTCTCCTCGGTGGAAAACAGGGAAACAGAACATTAGAATCCCAATCTCTATTTTATGCCACCCATTAAAATATTGGAAACCCATGTAGAATGCTTCTGAGGATGGGAGTTAGAGGCCTTCCGTGAGGAATACCATTGCGTGTGTGGGTCTTGTGTCACCAGATCCATCACGAGCGGTGTCAGATTAGGCAGTGACTTACATGGCTAAGCTTCCATTTCCTCAGCCATGAGTGGAGGAAGTGGTGGCATCAGCCCTGTGGTTGTGGGGGGCTTGGGAATACATAACAACAATTGCACAGAATGCACTCCTTTTTCAGGGGGCTCTTGGGTCATTGGGACCTGAAAGGGAGAAATGGAGGCTCTGAAGTATTGATGTTTGTGTTTGTTTACCTTAGATTTATCTAGTCTTGCCTTATTGTATCTTCTTCAGAGTTTTTAAGACCATTATAAATTCTGTTCCCAAAAGTTATATGGACTCTTATGTAAACAGCACAAAATTAGGCTTAAGAAACTTGGATTTTGATATTTGCACGGGGTCCTGAATTCACTAAGGCCTCCTCTCCTCATGAACAGAGGAACTTGTCCTTGATTCCTTCCACTTCCAAGATTACATGGCCAGACCATCTTCATTACAGTTTCTTGTTCTTCCTTATTTCCTCTTAACAGCTTCCTGTCTTTAATCTCTGCCCTTCCTTCTACCCATCTCCTGTAATCATTCTTCTGCCTATCTCTTCATGCATCTGAAAAGCTGTCATAGCATGCCTAGCATGAGGCAGGCAGTCTGTTAGGAGGTGGATATACACTACCGAAAAATATGGACATGGCTCCTGGAACAGACAGTTTAGTGGGGGAAGCACAGATAACACAAATAAGTTACAAAATATAAGCACTATTATATTGTCCCCAGAAGAGGACAGACTACTGTGGGTGCATGGGTACCTGACCCAGTTTAAGTGATTTTTTTCAAAATGAATTTCCAAGCGCTAGAGGGCCCAGCTCAGGGTGGTTTGAGAAGAACGACAGCATGACCGACAAAGGCCCAAGGCAGGAACAAGATAGGCCACTTACCAGGAACTGGAAGGGCTCTGTGGCTAGGAGTGCGGTGAGTTGGAGTAAAAGTGAAACTAGTAAAAGTGAGACTGGCAGGAAGGCATGCCAAATCTGGGGCCAATTTAAAGATTCTGCATTTCCATTTAAGTGCATTGGAAAGCCTACAATTTTCAGTGATAACGAGATGGGACTCTTCCGTTAAATTGGCTGCAACAATTCAAAGCTTCTTTAAAAAAAAGTGTTGATTTTACATTAATCCTAACTCAGACAAAATAGTATGCTTGCCTGAAGTGAGTATAGTTTTAGGCTGGCAGAGGCAGGCCTGTGGCCAGAGTTTGCATATGAATATTGTGCTTCCAACAGAGAAGTCTTGGTTTCTGAGAGTTTTCTGCTATGTTTTCCTTCTCTTTTGGCCACACTCTGACTCCAGCCATCTCTTCTCTCTGCTTTGGATCACCTCTTCTCAGCAATATATTGGCCCTTAAAATGCACACGTGGGGCGCTGGGGTGGCTCAGTTGGCTAAATGTCCAACTTCAGCTCAGGTCATGATCTCACAGTCCGTGAGTTTGAGACCCACATCGGGCTCTGTGCTGACAGCTCAGACCCTGGAGCCTGTTTCCGATTCTGTGTCTCCCCCTCTCTCTCTCTGCCCTTTCCCCGCTCTTGCTCGGTTTCTGTTTCAAAAATAAATAAAAACACTAATTTAAAAAAATGCACACGAACGGCAGTAATAGCTGTCGGTAGACTTTCAGATAGTGGATGTGCCTTTGGACTGTGGGTCTGGGACTCCAGAGGGCTGGGAATTGCAGACGGCTTAGAGGAGAGAGAACCGGCCTGGTATTCAGGAGAAGCACCTCTTCCTGCAAAAATTCCAAATCCAGTCAGCAAAACTGATGTCCCTGGTGCCAGTAGGTATAGACTCTGCCTGAGCTGACGTAAATCAGAACATTATTGGTAATTCTTGTTTAGATCACTTAAATGCACTTAAGTGTGTTCATTCTAGGTGACACTTATGTTGACATTTAGTGGGGTTGTCGGGGGCAAGGGGTGTAAAAGGCAGACAGGCTATTTCCCTGTAAGACCTTAACCTAATTGTGCAAAATGACCTTTGTAAGGTTGTCCTGGAAATATTTAACACGTTTTTTAAAAATTACTTTCAAAATCATTTTGAAGACCTTATATAGAATATTCCTGAGAACATTGCTTTTCAGGGCATCTTGGTGGCTCAGTCAGTTAAGCATCTGACTCTGTTTCAGCTCAGGTCATGATCTCAGTTTGTGAGTTTGAGCCCCGCATCTCCGCGCTGCTTGGTATTCTCTCTCTCCTTCTCTCTCTGCCCCTCCCGCCACCTTGCTCAAAATAAATAAACCTAAAAAAAAAAGAAGAACATTGTTTTTCAGAGTGGTTCATGAACTTTTGTTAATGGTTCCTGGTTGTTACGTTTGTTTATTTGGCCAGACTGTCTTGGTGATGGGAGCAGTGTGCTGTTTTCAGGTTCGGGGATCAAGAAAGGAGGTTGTATCTAGCCTCTTTGACTTTGACCAGAGGTTATGAAAGGAAGATGGAGAAGAATGCTAGGTCATCCTAGGACCTGAGAGTGCTGTGGCAAAGTGGTACACACGGTGAAAACTTGGGAGCTGTGCAGTTAATGAAATAAGTAGGTTAGGGCCATAACGAGCAGCATGCTCACCGTAGAGAATGCCACTCGATGATATACAGGAAAACTGTTGAGAGCGAATCCTAAGTGTTCACATCACGAGGAGACATTTTTTTCTTCTTTCTTCATACCGTATTGATTATGAGATGATGGATGTTAGCTGAACATACTGGGACAATCACTTCACGATATATGTAAATCAAAACATCATGCCGTATAACTCATACTTGTACAGTGATGCATGTCAGTTATTTCTCAGTAAACCTTGCGGGGCAGGGGGAAACAAACTTCAGCAAAAAGAAACAAAAACTCGAGAACTAGCATAAGCACCACACGCTCTTTTGGAGCATGATCTGTGGTCTACCGGGTAGGTCCTCCTGCCACAGCTCTTGGTAGTGGGCAGAGAGGACTCACCGATGTCCCTTCCCTCCCATCATCTTGAGTAGTGGCCAGACCAAAGGGGTAGAAAAGAAAGTGACTGTTGGAGATGAAGCAAGGGCATCCTGTGTGAAGGTAGGGCAGGAAGGTGATGGCCTCGCATCTACCTGATATGTCAGAGGATCTGGTTTTCCCTTTAGAGCTGGCAAGGACCACCAGCCGTGCCACAGCCCCACCCCTTGAACTATCAGCATTCTGCCACTCTTACCTTCCTTCTCTGGCCGACTGTTCCCTTACAGATCGTCAACTGGAAACTCACGACTCTTCTTTTAAAGAGCCCAAATTGGGAACATCTGGAGGCAGAGGCATTTTGATGGCATGGCTGAAAGCACACATTAAATTAGACAGTATGGGTCTAAACCCTGCTTTACTACTTCCTGGCCATGTCTCCATTTTCTCATCTGTTAAATGAAGATAACAGTGTTCCCTGCTTGGTGTTATTATAGGATTAAATAATATATTGCCTATAAAACCTTGAGAACAAAGCCTGGCAGATATTAAGCACTTAATAAATGTTAGCTCTTAAAAATATATAGAGTAAGACTTTTGCTTTCAAGAACTTAATCTATAAACATCCTTTAATACTTTCCCTACTTTTACACCTTGATTTCATTTGAACTATAGCCAAGTTGAAGAGCAATGAGAAAGAGATGGAACTGAGAAAGCAGAACTGAGACAGAGAAAGATAGAGAGCTTCTTTAGAAAGGTTGTGTCCTGAACAATGCCACTTGAAGAAATTGGCTCTGACAGATGGATGTGGAACAGATTCTGATGCAGAAAGAGTAGAGATGTGGATAAACCAGCAGGCTTTTTTAAAAAAAATTTTTTTTTAAAGTTTATTTATCCTTGAGAGAGTGAGAGAGACAGAGAATGGGCAGGGAAGGAGCAGAGCGAGAGAGGGACACAGAATCTCAAGCAGCTGCAGGCTCTGAACTGTCAGCACAGAGCCTGACGCGGAGCTCGAACCCATGAACTGTGAGATCATGACCTGAGCCGAAATCGGACACTTAACTGACTGAGCCACGCGGGCGCCCTGCCAGGAGGCTTTTGTAGTAATCAGGGAGTTACCTGTGGCTTAGCCTCCCTTCAGCCCGGAAACCAGGTGCTACTGTGTAGCTGCTCTCTTGAACCCATCCTTTCAGCATTTCACTGTTTACAAATGATGGAGTAACTAGAATGTATTTTATTTCCCAATAACTTTTTGGTTTCCAAAGAAAAAACTTTAAAACTCTGATACACACATTGACCAGAGTTGCTGCCCACCTGTTTCCAAAGATGGATCTCCTGAGTCAGGCCTAAGTGGTCATATGCAGAGAAAATATAACCTATGATTTATGGCTGTGCCCTCTCTTACCACACTATTACCTAATTGTGCAGGTCAGTCAAGCTTATACCTTTAGTTGATTCTTTTCATTATATTGATGAAATGGTGAAGAACATAACATCTCATTTCTGTGGGACAGTTGCATGGGTCCATGTTGACAATAAACGATTTGCTACCGCTTCGCTATAAATGGCTTTGCTTTAGGAGTCACGTGGTTATAGAGCTGAAGCCATAGGCTTTGCTATCAAATAGACCCAGTTCAAGCTTTGCTGCTTAATAGCTATGTGACCCTAGGAAGGTTTTATTACTTTTCTGAGCCTGTGGTTACTTCTTATTTATTTATTTCTTATTTCTCACATACCTTGCAAGATTATTATAAAAATTGGTAATAATACATGGGAAGTCCCCCCGACTTCACCAGTCTTACTTTGGTGCCATCATTGTTTAGATTACATTTATTTAACGTGGTTCTAGTGGGGCTTAATTACAAAGAGAATCCATATTGCAAAAGTAAGTCCTGAAATTATTTTTAAAAATTCACTACAGTGAAAATGCTTTAGATTAAGAGCTTCTGATTGTGGCTTAGTTTTAATGATTAATTTTTAATAGTAAAATTATTTAGAGAGATTTTTCCCAGTCCCTACATATTTCGTATGGTGTAAACATCTTCAGATTAATTTATTGTGCATTGTACATGTGCATGATGTGAGAGAGTCAATTATTTGAGGTATTGATTTGACAATTCAGTATAATAATGTCCTGATTTCTATTCAGTGCATGCTAAGTGCCAAATGAAGTCTGTTGGACACATAGAAACAGACATCCAAACGTCATTCCTTCTCTTGAGGAACTCACAGTAGAACTTCTTGGAATTTGGGAGAGGGGGTAACATGTGATAGGAGTTTGCAGAGAAGCAGACATGCACAGAGTATCTCTCCTCCTAAGGAACTCTTAATAGAATTTATTTAAAAAGTTTTTTGGTGGAGAGAAGGTAGTTTGCCTTTTGTTTTCCTGTTTCTTTCCTTATGCCTTTATGAAGACCTTTTAAAATCTAACCTTCCCTTTAAAAATATGAAAGAGGGAAAAATGTATTTAAAGCAAGAACTGGGGAGAGGTTTTCAGCATTTAAAATTTCTTACACATGTTAAATATTGGTGCTCCAACCATGACCTTTTAAGAAATTCGTCACTAAAACAAGAGGCTTTAGGAGAAAGTAACATATATGGTCAAAGCAGCTTTGAGTGTTGTATCTTTTGAAGCATTTGGGGACTTTGTGTATTAAAAATGGTCTTACTTGACCCAAACGAATTAAAAACTCATATCCACACAAAAACCTGCATACAGCTGTTCATCGTATCTTTATTCTTATTTACTTGGAAGCAACCAAGATGTTCTTCAGTGGGTGAATGGATAAGTAAACCATGATATATCCAGACAATGGAATATTATTCAGTACTTTAAAAAAAGAGAGAGAGAGAGAAGAAAAAGAAAAAAACAAACAAACAAACAAAGAATTACGAAGCCATGAAAACACATGGAGGAAGCGGGCACACACATTACTAAGTGAAAGAAGCCAATCTGAGAGAAACCATACACACTTCATTATTCCAACTATATGAGGTTCTGGAAAGCCCGATCTTTTGGAGATCAATAAAAAGAGACAATGAAAAGAGTAGTGGTTGCCAGAGGCTGGAGGATTAGAGGGATGAATAGAGGATTTTTAGGGCAGTGAGATGGTTTTTTATAATACATTTTTTACAGTGATTTTTACAATACATTTGCCAAAACCTAAAAAATGTTTAATGCTAAAAATGAACCCTAATGTCAATTAAGGATTTAGGGTGATAATGATGTGTCAGTGCAGGTTCATCTATTCTAATAAACATTCCACTGTGGCACAGAATGTCTGTAGTGGGGAAAGTTGTTTGTTGGGGGAAATGGGGAGATGGGTAGTTTGAGCTCAGTCTGGTGCAGAAGTTAAAACTACTATAAAAATAGAAGTTTATTAATTACAAAAACCAGTCTTACTGGGTTGGACTGGGTAAAGACAGTGATTGATTAATTAGTATACTTTTACTGTAGGTTACTGTACGTCTTTTGCTTTTCTCAAGTATGGTATATGATGTTCAAAACATATATATTTATCTAACAGCCCTGTTACAAAGGAAGCATGTGTTTAACAAGGAGATTTGCCTCAACTCTTAGGGCTTGGGAGTAGAGCTAGATTCTAATTCCTTCTGCCGCCTGGAGCTTTGTGACCTTTGGACCATCCTAGAACTTCTGTGGCTAAATTCTGTAGAGGAAGCTTAGGAGGAGGATATAGCATACTTTTCCCCATAATCAGCCATGTTGCGCTGGGTGGGCCTGGTGGAGTGGGCACTTTTTGATGGAAGTGGAAAGACTCCAAACAGCTTCTGGTCACCCTGGGTACCACTTCTGTGTGCTGGACCAGTTGCTTTAACAGCTACTAGGTGTGTGAGTCTGGAGATAGAGGTGCACAAGATGAGATGATCTCAACAGCTTTTTCCACCTTTCAATGATTTCATTCAGAAGGTATCTATAATAATTTGATTTTAAACACTGTGCATGTAGCATTTTTTATTAGCTTTTCTGTTTTTTTAAAGTAAGTAACCCATGTGTTAGTATAAAGTGATCATTGAGAAGGTAGAATAATTTCTCACCGCCCCCCCCAGCTTTATAAGGAATGGAATAATATGAATTAGTCTCCCCTAATGATAAAACTGCAACAATTTTCAGGCGAAAGAAAAACAGGTTAGTAGCACCATCTACAGGCTACTGAAGAGGAAAACTTTCTGTGTGTCTCTTAAATGCAAAGGATTTGTGGAAAAGGGGATTTAAAAAGTCTTATACTCCCTTTTTTAATTGTGTTATTTGTAAAATTTACTAATTTAAGTATTTTTGTTCTTCTTCCCCACTCATACAATCTTTTCTCAGTATGTCCCCGTGTAGGGTGAAGCAGGAGAATATTGGCATGGTTAGCTATGTGTTTTCATTGTCTGTCTCTCCCTCCCTCCTTCCCCCGCCTCCAATAATGATAAAATGTTAATGGTAATGCTCTGACTATGAGTTTCCTAGGGATTCCAGCAGGTTCATTCATAATAGTTCACATTATGAGACCTGAGGCATAAAGCCTGCCAGCCAGGGACTTTTTATTTTAGCTCTTCTGTACACTCAAGGGATTTATTACATCAATTACTTCCATTCTGAGAGAAAGAATAAATGCAAGTGTTTGGGGGTTGTTTGTAGTTTTGCGTATGTGTCAGTGTTTAGCTCCTGCCCTTTAAAAAAAAAAAAAAAAGTAAAGATGAAGTTGAGGTAACATCTCTTTGGTTCAAATGGCTCGAGTGTTTTATGTTCCTAAGATTCTGTGATCTGTGATGAGAAAAAGTTTTGAGGGCATGCATTATTATTTTATTATACTGGAATCTGTGAAACTTGGTCTTTTAACATGGCCATAAGTAGAGGTAGTATTTTCTTTCTCAAATAGTCCAGTTTCTTTGTCATAGTTTTTTGTTGTCATTTGTTTTTGTTTTCTCATTGGTAAACTAGTTATCATCATTTCTGGCAACCTAGGAAATGTTATTGGCTTCTTTGAATGACTGTGTTATAAAGCATTTATGGTATTAGCAGACTTGCAATTTTCTGTTAGAAATAGCCTATTAAAATTAATAATTGGCCTCCTTGTAAATTGTCGGTGGAATCACTTTCATTATACTGTGTTTGTTACTGGCAAGTGGTTAGGCGTTTCTGGAATGCACAGACAACAGGCATTCAGTGAAGCATTAAAAACTGCAAGAAGCCACCCTCTCCAAGACAAATTAAAAAAAGAAAAGAAAAGAAAAGAAAGAAACCAAAAGATTGGGCATAAATTATAAAGATGACAAAAATACTGCTTGATTAGTGTTCTTTCTTTTAGGCAAAGAGGAATAGAGGAGATGCACACTGAATAAAGAGTATGCTAAACTGAGGAGAAATTCAAAGGATAAAAATATCAATCATATTCTTAAGGTGTCTGTTCAAACAGATGAGGCAGATCCCATCAAAACTGGTACCAGGAGTGATCATGGATTTCAAGTGTGTATGTGTCAATTACTGGTGGTTTAGGTTGATGGAAAACTTAGTCATGTTTCCAGTTTTTAAAAAACCTCATTATTTTCAGTGTATAAAAAAAAAAATAATTGTGCCTGAAACACGGGCCTTTCTCTGTAAAAAGTAAAACAATAATTCCAGTACAAGTAGAGATTTAAAATGAGATGCCGCCTTTTAGTTCTAGCTAATATTTTTCCCTGTTTTTCTCGCACCAGATGGCACTGTTTAGTTCTGTTTCACAGTCTTGTTCTGGAAGTTTCTTTGGGAGAATCTGTTTTAGCCCAGGCTTACCAGTGACACCTCTGTATTATGCATGAAGGCTTTACAGATACTTGTAAAAGGCCATCGACTCAGAAATGAAGCAGTTTACTTGGGGGTCTCTTAGTTCCTTTCCAGTTACACGTCGTGAGGTGAGCCTAATAAACCAGCTGATAGACCCCTAGATACTCCTCACGGAGTCCAGCCGACATTTTGCTTGGAGACGTGTTACAGCACTGTGACATTCCGCATTCTCACAGGCCAGTCTAATCATCTGCCACATTTTGGAATTATTTTTTTATGTATAAGTGGAGTTACAACTATAAGGACACACTTACTTTACAAAAATATTAACAGAGCTTAAAATGCTTCATGATCGTCCATTGAACCTTAGATTCATCGAACTAAATTAAGAAAATAAAATTTGAAGAACTTTTCCTTACTTGTCTTTTTATTTCCAAGACCAGCCCAGAAATAAATGATCAAAGGCCTCTAATGTCATTATGTGTGAATGAGGCAGTTTCATAGCCAGGCCTCACTGCTGGTAAAATAAAACATCTGTTTTGAAAGGTAGAATTACCTTTATCTAGTAAAATGCCAGGATGGTACATTGTAAGGTTATCTCTCTGTGAAGTGTGCTTTCTTCCTCTCCCTTCCCCTCCCCTCCCCCTCCCCCTCCCTTCAGAAACATTGAACATGATTAGAGTACACCTGTCATCAGGGCTGGTTCTCCATTTACCACTTTCTGTGTGAAGAACAGTATGCAGGAAAGCAGTAATAAATGGATAGGGCACTTCACTGAAGTAGCTGTCAGGGAAGGTCCACAAACCCCAGCAGTAAGAAGCTAAGGCAGTTCCCTAGACAGTCAGGGGCTGAAGTCGGGTCTTTTGTCAGGGAGGGAAGTGGGGGAATGGAAGAGAGCTTGGGACAAGAGTCATCTTCTTGTTGACTAACTCCATGAATTAATCTGTTCAAGCCAGTTTACCAAATGGAGCTTCACCTGGCATCCTTGGGGGCCTCCCGATATTTCAGCCTGTATTTACCAGTCTGCTTTTATTTTAATAGTTTCTCCTCTGTGTGTGAGGGGTAATCGTGTTGTTCTTGACTGGCACGTCATGCTGGAATTTGGGTAAGTTCTGTCTCATTGTTTTATTTGCAGATTGCGAACCTTCTTTAATCTCGCCCTCTTCTGAACACTTCTGGTTTGGTAGCAACTGCTCTGTCCCTTGCACCTTACTGCTCCTGGTGGCAATGCGGATTGGAACTTGGGGGTGGAGATGGAGAGCCCTCTGGAGACTGGGGCAGTGAATGCACAAATGAATTATCATTATTTCCTGTCTTTAAAAAGAGAAGGATTA
The DNA here is from genome assembly GCF_008692635.1 of Crocuta crocuta. Classification (NCBI taxonomy): domain Eukaryota; kingdom Metazoa; phylum Chordata; class Mammalia; order Carnivora; family Hyaenidae; genus Crocuta; species Crocuta crocuta. Next base: position 5,331,041 of record NW_027532208.1, read on the forward strand.
ATCTGTGGTGTCTTTAGCTGCCTCCACACCACCGACAGGAAAGCCTAGCAGCTCCCAGCAGACCCTCTGCTGCTGGAGAGGACGGTGGGCGGGTGTGCGGGTTCCCAGGCACAGGTCCTCTGTGGAAGCAAGCACAAGACAGGCCGCTCCTATAAATCAGGCCCTGGATTTTATTAGAGTGTTTATGTAACCTCAGTTTATGTGCTATAATTCTTTGCTGTGTAGCCTAGAGTAATTCCCAGAGCGGATGTTTGTTCTTTTTCCTTGTAAATTTTCTAGCACAGGCTTTTGTTTTGACATTCTCCCTCCCTCCGCCCTCAGCCTTTTGGGGGGGTAAGGGAGGATAGGAGGGGTGTCACTAACAGTTGATTGCTTCTTACTGAGTAAATTGAATAATCCAGCAAAGGTTACATTCTATTTTTACTAGATGTTATCCCTACTCTTAAGTGGGGGGATAAAAAACAACCTTTACTCAAATTAATTTTTCACATTTTCAAGATTATGGGGTGGTAGGGTTAACATGTGCTTAATTGTCGAGGAAATGAAACATAACTGGTAAAAAATATCCTTTGCTATCCCTGGGAG
>NW_027532208.1:5331854-5389629 GCF_008692635.1 Crocuta crocuta
GCTCCTCCTTCTCTCACTGATCTAATGTTGGTGGAGTCACATTGACTGCTAAGAGAGAAAATTCAGACAGGGAATTTAGGGTAAAATTGACTTTCAACTGAAGAAAATGTCAGAGTAAGCAGACCAGATTCGACTGTAATCCATGGAGATAACCACATGGAGAAATGTTGTCCTTTGGAAATAAAGACAGTTGGACTTACCCACGGCATGTTTTTCAAGAAGTAGGTACAGAAAATTACCACCCAGTTCTTTGTCCAAGCCTCCTGTTCGGCCCCTCAGAGCAATAAGGTGATGTGACCAGCGCTAAGGAAACCTTGTTCGTGAGCCCACCGTCCACACATCAGAGCTACGTGTTGTCTAGGAGCACAGTTCACTTGGCAATTTGTGTTTGATAGTCACTGTAGTTTAAAGGTGTCCCTACACAGGTGCGTCTTCTTCTCAGTTTAAAGATGGTAGTTCCAGGGAACAGATTATGAAGGAAGTATTTGAACAGAGGCGTCTTTTTAGGTTTACTTTACACATTTAGATATATGCTCTAGAGCTGTGTTGTTCAGTATTGTAGCCATGCGTGGTTATTGAGCATGTGAAATATGACTATCCTTAATGAGATGTACTATAAGTGCAAAATACACACAGGATTTTGTACCTTTAGTATCAAAACACGAATGTAAATTATCTCTTTAGTAATTTATGTAGAGTACATATTGAAACTATAATCTTAATTCTTTGGGTTAAATAAAATATGTCATTAAAATTCTTTGTACCTATTATTTTTTTACACTTTTAAGTATAGCAGCTAAAAAAGTTTTAAATTGAGGGGTGCTTGGGTGGCTCAGTCAATTAAGCATCTGACTCTTTAAAAAAAATTTTTTTTAGTGTTTTATTTATTTTTGAGACCGAGAAACAACACAAGCAGGGGAGGGGCAAAGAGAGAGGGAGATGGCAGAATCTGAAGCAGGCTCCAGGCTCTGAGTCGTCAGCCAGAGCCCAATGTGGGGCTCAAACTCATGAACCGGGGATCATGACCTGAGCTGAAGTTGGATGCTTAACCAAATGAGCCACCAGGCACCCCAAGCATCTGGCTCTTGATCTCAGCTCAAGTCTTGATCTCAGGGTCGTGAGTTCAAGCTCCATGTAGGGCTCTGCACTGGGCATGGAGCCTACTTAAAGAAAAGTGTTTTGTTTTGTTTTGTTTTAATTACAAATATGACTCATACTTATGACTCACGTTATTATTGGTCTTTGCTGTTTTAAGATTGTGTTGTCCAATGGGGGAAATAATAAACCAGTGTAATCAGTAAAGCTTTAAAAATTATATGTGCTCAGAAAATCCTGTGCTTTCTGAGAACACATTAATACTCAAAATTGATGATGAAATATGAATGACATTGGACATATTATTTATATGTAGCTTGAAGATTTGTGAGGAAACACTGACCAGAATGCCCTAAGACTGAAATAGTCCTCTTTACCTGTTAGATTTCCTCTTAGTATCTTAAGGGAGAGAGCCTATCGGATATCATCTGATAGGGTGTGGCGATTAAGAGAGTGAACTCTAGGGTGTGATCCCAACTTGGTCACTTACAGTCCGTGTGTCTGGAGCGAGATATTTAGCTTCCCTGTGCCTCAGTTTCCACCTGTAAAATAATATAGCACCTTCCTTAAAGAGTTCTATATATTAAATAAGACAAAGTGTCAAGTGCACACTGGAAAGAGCACTGGTTAGAAGTGCTGTGTAAGTGTTGGCTATTACAGTGATAAATGTTAGTATCATCATGTGGTCGTTAAAAGATGTACAATGTTGAGAGATATTCAAGAGTAAACTCTGTTCTTAAGCAAATGGAAGCTCTTGGCTTTCAGAAATCAGTCTAATTTATTTTATTTTAAGCCCCAAAGCAGAAAAAATTAAAAATGGGAAAGTGACTGAACAAAAGAGGGAGCTCATTTATTGGGATATATAATTAGAACACTCTATAATGAAACTTATGGTAATTACAGATTAAACTAATTCTCTTCTTTTTTTAAAAGACATTTTTTTTAAATGTTTGTTTATTTTTGAGAGAGAGAGATTGGGAGAGAGGAAGAGAGAGACAAAGAGGATCCAAAGCAGGCTCTGACTGAGAGTGGAGAGCCTGATGTGGGGCTTGAACTCACCAACTGTGAGATCATGACCTGAGCTACCCAGGTGCCCCCCAGTCCCCTTTTTAATATACATTCAGTAGTACTATGTATCTTTTTGTCATAGTTCCGCATCACAAAGTATATATTGGTCAGCAATTTTTGAGGCTTTTGATACTGTATTTATATTCTGATAAAGGGATGATAATCTCATGAGCCTATATTAGAGAATAACCATTCCATATTGACCTAGAACTCTCTGTATTTTAAGGCAGTGTGTATACATACATATAAAAACAAGTTTAAGGGGTGCCTGGGTGGCTCAGTTGGTTGAGCGTCTGACTCTTCATTGTGGCTCAGATCAAGATCTCACCGTTCTTAGAGTCAAGCCCCAAGTTGGGCTCTGAGCTGAGATTTTCTCCTCTTCTCTGCCCCACCCTGCTCATGTGCTCGCTTCCTCTGTCTCTCTTTCTCTCTCTCTCTTTCAAAATAAACAAACCTTTTTTTTTTAAAAGGTTGATATTTCCTTAAAAATAAATAAATAGATAAATAAATAAAAACAAGTTTAAGAACAGCATGTTCTTTACCAGGGCTAAATAACCTGAGAATCAGTTTTTGTTCCCCCCCGCCCCCCCCAAATAAAACCTGAGTTCTGGTTAAAACCCCAGACAGCACTGTAGTGCAAGTCTCCTATGGTAAGAGGCAGTTTGTGGGTGGTCTGTGTGCAGGGACATTTATCATGGTGAAATTGATGCCTGTAATAGAATATATAGATGAGATTTGCCCATGGGAGAATTTTTTAGGGTAGAGGATGGTCCTTAAGAAGAAATTTATCATCAGAAATCTTGCACAGGCCAGTATTGCCCCTATGTCACATATAAAACAGTTTATATTTTTAATTGTAGATGTCATGTGTTGAAGGACTTCTTTTTACCTAGCTTTTTTAAAAGTCAGACATTTAGTCAAACGAATTTATTGCACTCTCACAATAAGAGAGCCTGCAGGGGACACAGACCATGGCCTGCATATTTGAGTACAGCACGGCGCTCCTGTAGACACCCTCTCTTACTTGCGTCTCTTTAGTTATTTGTATCCTGCTGCTTTGCCCTCATGATACGCGATGGCCTTCAGAGAGCTCTGAAGCAAGGATTAGGATGCTAAGCACCCCCCTTGTATAAACTGATAGCATGTGGAGTCACGGGAGAAAGCCTCATTGGGAGGCAGTTTGATCAATAGGGAGTCCTTGGGGGCTTCGAAACTAGGGAGCAGGGGTCGGTTCAGTCATGTGGAGAGACCGCTCCGAGCAGCAGGGGTGCGGTGTGGATGGTGCAACACCTGAGAGACCGGCTGAGAGAGGGTTTACAGTATGTGACGAAGATCTATGACATGCCAAAGCTCAGGTAGGTGCTCGAGTAGGTGCTCAAGTGAAAGAGTAGGCAGGGTGTGGGGGGGTGGCAGATATGAAAAATTTTAAGGCAGATTCTCCAACCTTGAAGTGTGGAGGTGGGGGAGGAGGTTGAGTATCAGGATCCCTGCTTGGTTTTCCAGAGTAGAGTAGGTTTAAAGATGTGATGAAAAGCTTCTTGGGGACAATCTTAAATCTGAGGGCGTTATTAGACTTCATAAAGGATACGATAAGTATACTATTAAATATGCAGTTGGGAATGTGGGTCTTGTGTCCAGGAGAAATGTCTGGGCTGGAGGCATGCTTCAGGGAGTCCTGCTCTAAAGGTGAGAGCTGAAGCTGTAGGACGTAGATAAGATCATTCTTATCTCCCTGGTGATATAAAATCACACACTTCTCCACTGTGCTTCTGGAAGATTTTCAAACACTTACGTATGCCCTTCAAGGCCCTTTAAGATTTCTCTCTTTACTTTTGTAGTCTCCTTTACAAGAGCTCCCGCTGTTCTCTCCCATGCTGCCTGCATTCACTGCCCAGCAGTTACCTGGCCCGCTTACTTCCCTTGTTCTGTATCTTCATTACATCGCACATGCTGTTCCCTGTGTCTGCAGCCTTTGTCCCTTTTTGTCCTCTTTAACAGACTCTATGTCTTTCAGTGCTGCCCAGCCCCCGAACCCCTGTAGCTCAGCTAGTAGCTCCATCCTGAACCCATAAGATTTTGTACATACTTCTTTTCATTAGAATTTATCTGTCACTGTATAGTAATTACAGCTTGCCTTTCCGTCATTCTTTATAGACTGTGATCTGCTCAGACAGAGAAATAACTTCGTCTGTACATAACCAGCTATAGGAAAACACTTAGCACATAGGTGCTCGGTGAATATCTTTGATTAATTTTTTTTCTTAGAAAAGTGGCGTTTTATTTATTTATTTTTCTAATGTTTATTTATTTTTGAGAGACAGAGACACATCATGAGCAGGGCAGGGGCAGAGAGAGGGGGAGAATCTGAAGCAGGCTCCAGGCTCTGAGCTGTCAGCACAGAGCTTGATGCAGAGCTTGAACCCACAAACTGTGGGATCATGACTTGAGCTGAAGTCAGAGGCTTATCCAGTGGAGCCACCCAGGCACCCTGGATTTGATTAAATTAATTCGCTCGTATGTGGCCACAAGTGTTACATTACTGATTTGGATGCATTCACACAGGTTATTATACCTTAAAAATGTAATGATCTGCAAAATCTCAATCTGTTAAATGTGAGCAGGAATAACATAAAACCTAAGGTCTTTAGCAAAACCAATTTTTTAAATTGCAAAATCAATATCTCTTTCTTGTAGAAATGTTGACTAATACAGATAAACTAAAAGAAGAAAACTTAAAATACCAGAAATCCTACCACCTAGTGATCTCTTGGCTTAAATCTGTCAAGTCATTTTAAGGGTCTACATACAGAATAACAAAAATAGCATCAATTTGTGCATTTTGTTCTTGATGGTTTTTCTAACTTACTATCTTGTGCATCTTTAAATATCAGTAAGTAGTCATTTGTTAAATGGCTTGATAATAAATACACTAGAATTCCATCATAGAAGTTCTTTAGCCATTTTCCTGCTGTTAGATTTTCGGTTGTTCTAGATTTTTCATGGAAATAATTACACTTTGCTGAAAAATCTAGTGGTCTTGTTGTCATCTTTATTTTTTTTCTTTAGAACTTTTCTGGTAAACAAGAATATAATTATTTTTTAAAATCCCATATTACCAAATCAGCTTAGAAAAGTCATAGCAATTGCATTACCACTGGCTGAATTCTTTTCATCATGTTTTAGGTTTCAAATTGCCTGAAACTTAAAAAAAGTCCGTTGATAATTCGGCTTGCTACTTTAGAAATGGGAGACTTGGGGTAAAGAAATTACCAACTAAAGATTTTTTGTAAATGTAAATATTTGTGTAGGATTCTAAAATAGGCTTTTATAATAATTATCAGGGTTTCTAAGTATAAGAAATGTCTAAGCAAGAGGTTTTAGATTATAGGATTGGGGTTAGGTCCTTCTCGGGTGTAGAGTGGGTGGTGATGGACAAGTAATCCCCTTTTCTAGCTCTGCCATTAGCTGGTCTTCTGGGGCCCCTGTATGGCTGCCACCAGTTCTACCCCACGGTTTTGTTAGGATGCAGTCTTGGGTCTAGGCCCAGGGATGTTAAATGTCAGTCACTGAATTTGGGATTTGGGATAACTTCTTTTTTTTTTTTTTTAATTTTTTTTTAATGTTTTTTATTTATTTCTAGGAGAGAGAGAGACAGCATGAGCAGGGGAGGGTCAGAGAGAGAGGGAGTCACAGACTGAAACAGGCTCCAGGCTCTGAGCTGGCAGTCAGCATAGAGCCCGACGCGGGGCTCGAACCCACGAACCGCGAGATCATGACCCAAGCGAAAGTCGGACGCTTAACCGACTAAGCCACCCAGGCGCCCCGGGATTTGGGATAACTTCTATATACTTCTGAATTCTCTGTGCTATTCCACATCCCTTTTACCTGCACCATCTACACCAAATAACTCATGTAAATAATTTTTCATAATATAGTAACGAGTGCTCTTGTCAGAGCTCATTGTGAAGAGCTGGTCAGGACTTTGAATGAAATACCTGCACAGACTCTTTAACTCTTGGTAGGTAATTTGCTCATTTTTCAAACTGATTTTCACAGTCTTAATCAATCACTTAAGGAAACAAGAGAGGGCCAAAGGCGCCACCATTTGATATTACTGTCCTGAGGCCTAAACTGACCTCATAGTAATGAAATGGTGATCTTTTATAGCATTCTTGTCTCCTGAATAAATCTATTACAGGTTTCTGGACAGATTCCCTCCTCTCTCTAAACATCAGAAACACACACAAGAGAACATCAAACCACAGAAAGCAAAATCTTGGTCAGAGTAAGTATACTATTTTGCTGGCAAACTTAAAAATTCACTTGTGGAATCTAATAGCTGTAGGCAAGAGATATTTATTGCAACCAAGATTTAAGTGTGGTTTATTATGTTTATGGAGTAGTTTAATACTTCTTTTCTTTAAAATGAGTTTTTAACTTAGGAAAAAAAAAATCCGGGTTTGTTCCCAGAGTAGAAATGACTGAACATCATGAGAGTGGTTAGGGTTTGGGGTTTATGTGGGTAAGATTTCTATTTACCCACTATAGTCATTGGGTGGATTTAAAAGCTTTCCCAGATGGAATTTATGGAGTGAAATTTAAAACTAGTGTCCTGAGTACTACAATATATGGTTACAACAAGCAATCAATTTAGAAAGAAATGGGATGGAGAAGACACAGGTTAAATGATGAGTATTGTGCAGTGCAGTGGGACATGCAGAGATAGCGCTTTAACAGTCAAGTGTTATGTCAACTTCCAGCATCTGGTCTGAAGCTCCTAGGCAATGCGTAATCCTAGAATGCATTAACTGCTTTTGGTGGCAGAGTATAATCCATTCTTAATAGGAACTTCCAGGGATATTGACCATCTAGATGACTGGCCATGGGGAAGCATAAAGGTGACAACTAATATTTCCTGGGTAGTGGGTCCTGATTCTCCAGGCTCCATGCCGAGTGCTTTATCTCTTTTACCCTGTTCAATCCTCCCTCCAACCTGATGAGGTGCAGATGGTAGAGATGAGGTGATTGAGTTTAGAGAGATTTTTCTAAAGTCATGTTTATATATACAGGGTAACTACCTGTAGTTGTACAAATTGTTCGCTGCTTGGAGGCAGTCAGCCAAGGACACAGGTAAGGGTTATGATTGCCCAGAAGAGGCACTTTTTCCCCACATTTTGCTAAGTCCTAAGTAAAGGCCAGCTGTAGCCCTAATTACAGAGTTGATTGGTGGCAGAGTTGGGATTTGAACTGAATCCTATGTAGCTCTGAAAGTCATACCATTTTTATTATATGATGCTGCCTCTTATAAGACATGTAATTTAATACACTCTCTTTTATTCCCTTGTTTTTCCCCTTTTATAAAAACTGAATTTATTCTGTTAAAATGTATTGGTGACATTGAACTAAAATTGTTTGGAATCAAATGTTGACATTAGTTCCTTGGAAAAAGACGAATTCCTTAACTCGGGACTGGAGAAAGGGTGTACTAAGTCTTTTGGCTTGTTATACGTTTCCATTTTTCCTACATATACGTGAATAAATTTGGGGGGTTATGTTCAATGTAAAGGTCCTACAGAGATTGCTGGAGGAATGGAATGAAGAATTGTCTAGACTTAGACCTGAAATATTGCAGGGTAGGTAAGAAACTTTAAAAAATTGAAATTGGATGTGTAAAAGGCATCAGATTATTAGAAAATATACAGGTAGGACTTCAAATTCTCTTTCATTGAGTGTAGTCGACATGCAATGTCATGTTACAGTTTCAGGTATACAGTGTAGTGCTTCAACAATTCTGTACGCTATGCAGTGCTTACTATGGTAAGTGTAATTGCCACCTGTCACGATACAAAGTTAGTACAGTATTATTGACTATATTCTGTACACTGTGGTTTTCATCCCAAGGTGTTATTTTATAACTGGAAGTTTGTTATTTCTTAATCCCCTTCACCTCCTTCTCCCATTTCCTTACTCCCCTCTCCTCTGGCAACAGCCATTTTGTTCTCTGTATTTATGAGTCTGTTGCTGTCTTTTTCTTTTTTTGGTTGTTTTCTCATTCATTTGGTTTTTTTTAGATTCCACATATAGATGAGATTATACATATTTGGTCGTTCTGTATCTGACTTCTTTTATATAGCATAATACCCTTCAGGTCCATCAGTGTTGTCACAAATGGCAAGATTTCATTGTTTTTATGACTGGGTAATATTCCATTGTGTATATATCAAATATTTTTTGTCCATTCATTAGTGGACACGTGTGTTGCTCCCATATTTGAGCTGTTGTAGATAATGCAATAAATTATAGTGGCGGGGTGCATATATCCTTTTGAATTAATGTTTTCGTTTTCTTTGGGTAAATACCCAGTAGTGGAATTACTGGAAAATGTGCTGTTTCTAATTAATTAATTAATTAATTAATTTTTTATGAACGAACTTCTTAAGGTTTTCCACAGTGGCTGCACCAGTTTGCATTCTCACCAACAGCTCACAAGACTCCTTTTTCTCCACATCCTCACCACCACTTGTTACTTCTTGTAGGACTTCAAATGTTGACCCCATCTCATGGCCATTACCTGACCAAATACATGAGTTAAGTTACGCAAGGTACCTCAAATAAAATAATTACCTATCTATGAAGGAAAAAAAATCTTTTAAAAAGTCGGCCTGGTTTCCTTCCTTCCAGTGATGTCTTGGGGCATCTGAGTTGCCTGGGTCTGGGGCTCAACAGTCACACAGGTGGAGAGGAAAGAGCCTTGGCTCGAAGGTGTGGAGGTGTGGGGGTGTGGGGGTGGCTTCTGAGAGGCTTGTACTGAAGTCCTGATCTTAAAGGCTTCCTGCATACTGGTTACTGGTTTCTTTCATTATCATCCCACCTAAATTATTTCCTCAAAGACTCCCTGCTGGCTTCCATACTGGGAACCCCACAGCTGTCCACATACATGTGAATGTCCCAAGAATCACACCCCCCACCCCCATGGGAGTCTGTGGTGCTCTTTCCAAGTTCTGTGTGCTTTCTGTACAGAATGATACTCAAAGATATAGTCCAGATAAATGAATTTGAGATAAGCAGCCGAGAATTACCAGACTGAGATTTTTCTAGTATAATTTATATTAATTGTTCACTTGCTCTATGCTCAGCAATATGCTATTTGCCTGAAGGGACGTAGAAATCTCTGCTTTCTAGAAGATTACAATTCAATGAGGGAAACAAAATCAATACATATTTCCTAATATAAAATGAGAAATTACAGATAACAATAAATAACACCAAAGAGACCTTTCTTAACTAGGCCCGTCCCCGTTTCTCTGCCTTCTTTTCATGCTCTGACAGGTCACATTCCAGCCCCCTGGGCTGAGGTGGGAGAGCCATTTCTTTTTAAAAGGACCTCTGCTCCCAAGGAGGTATCCTGATCTGAGGCTCATACCAGGCCCTCTGTTAGCAGTAATTAAAAGAATTTTCTATCTAAATTAAAAGCTGTCCTTTGTTAAGGATCATCGCCTACACCCAGGCTGGCTACCAATGTGCATAATAATGGGCTGTAAAATCTAAAACCACACAGTGTACCTTCTTTGGCATTTGCAATTTCTGTGTGTGTGTGTGTGTGTGTGTGGTGCACACACGTGTGTTTTTTTAATGTAGCCACAACCTAACCTCTACTTTGGTACTCAAGAAAGTGTGTCATTCATGAAAACTAGAGGAAAAGTCTTCTTTATCCACTTAGCACATTCCCGTAGGACTTTCTGTGGTGATGTGAGTGTTGCACACCTGTGCTCAGTTTGGTAACCACCAGCCACATACGCGGTGGTGTGTGGCTAGTGTGACTGAGCACTGAATTCAGGAACTGAATTTTGAGATTCTTCTCTTATTTTCACTAATTTAAATTTATTTAGCCACGTGGGGCTCCTTTTCTACCATGCTGGGTAGTACAGGTGCATCACATGTTTTTTAAAGTTGGCAGGTTAAATTTTTGTTAAAAAATTCCCTTCTTCTTTTACTTCGCGCCTTCCATGTTCTCCTTCCCAGCGTGTGGTCTCCTGTTTTCCCTGTTGCTCCTTCGCCCTCACTGGCCCTGTCCCCTGGTCCTCTCTCACCATTTTGTGCTGCTTTAGACTGGCAGTAACTCCGTTAATGTGCATAATTTGTTGTGATCTTTCACCTAGTTAGACTTGCCTGTCCATGTTGTCTGTCCTTCCACAAAGATGTGATCTAAGATGGGTCATTTGCCATTTACGCAGTGTTTAATGCAAGCTCCTGATGGGCGGGTTACTCTTTAAAAAACAAAAACAAAGTGAGTAAGATTTTTCTGACAACCTGTTTTGGGGAACTCATGTTGACTCCCGTGTTCATTGCTGCTTTTTCTAAATACATAAAAAAGACTCCTGTGGTAATCCATTCTAGAATCTTGCAAAATCAGTGGTATTAAAAAATCTTAAGCCCAGGCTTGACTAATGGTGATCAGTTCCCTGGAAGTCTGCAGGTTTCTCGGTTCTTACCTCTATGAAGGATCCTGCCTCTACAGGACCTCTGCTAGCTTGACCCTCTGGTTGCAGTCTCACCGGTTTGGTCCTTAAACCCCATCCCTCTCCTCTTCCCTCCTCCTCCTCCCCCTCCCCCTCCNACTTTGATTCATATGAACGTGCCACCAAGATTATGTAGACGCACTTTTTTAAGTTCAATGTTCTTCCTGTAGAGAATCAGGATTTTTTTTTTCACTTACTGATTTTATTCTAAGCCTCAAGTAACTTCAGTAATAGTGAGAATCCCATTGCAAGAGGGCCTGTTTTGCGTTACTGTTGCCCTCTGTCATCCTGATAATGCGCTAAGTCATAGGCCACCAATCTACTGGAGGTCTTTGACTTTTTCCAGTTCCCCACAGAAGCTGTGGTGAGTCTTCTAACTGCAGTAGACACAAAAGCAGATTATTTATTTTTAAATGTTTACTTATTTTTGAGAGAGAGACAGAGCGTGAGCAGGGGAGGGGCTCTGGAGACAGAATCTGAAGCAGGCTCCAGGCTCCGAGCTGTCAGCACAGGGCCCAACATGGGGCTTGAACCCAAGAACCATGAGATCATGACCTGAGCTGAAGTTGGATGCTTAACCGACTGAGCCACCCAGGTGTCCTTTTCCTCTAAAGATTTAAATGGGTTTTTACATCACTGGTCATGGACGTTTCTAGGTAGGTATTGACAGGCTTTGCTACTTCAGTGGGCCAGTCCCTTCCCATTTTAGAGTCCTTCCTCACAGTTGTTACTTGCATGGCTAGAAATGGTTCTTTGCATGCTGGATGCATTTCACCCTTTGTACCTTAGCTTAAATACCTCCTAAGGGTGCATCCCTGTCTGCCTCCTACATCACTTTCACCCTGTTTACTCCCTCATGGCAGTTACTCCTCAACGCTTGTTTCTGTCTGTCTCTGTTTCTCTCCTCCACTGGAACAGAAGAATTTTCTCTCACTCATCTTGTGCTGCGCCCTCAGTACCCAGGACCATCGTAGGAAGGTGGTAGGTGCTCAGTGAATAGTATCGTCGAATGTATGTGTTTAGGAAACAGTTGATGTGAGGTACAGATTTGGCACACAGGGACTGGCTTAATTAACTATTGTTAGAGTTCAGCAGAGGATTCCTGCAGTCTGCATTAGGGCCCTGAGCCTGATGAAAGGAATGGTAAGGAGGCGTTTTAAAGACACAGTGGTGACTCTGTGGGGTATCCACAGCTTTTAGATTCTGTCCTTAAGAGTGTCCTAAAAATACCAGAGGATGGGTCCACTGTGGGACTGTCACGATCTCAAAGACTCCATCTCTATTATCCCATGTATTTCCTTGAGAAATAATTTCATGAGGGCTAAGTATTTTCATCCCCACTTTAAAGATAGGAAGCTAAAGCACAAAATCCACCATCCAAATGGTATGAACTGTTTCCTGCTTCTCTTGAAAGCTCTCTCCAGGGGCGCCTGGGGAGCTCATTTGGTTAAACATCCAACTTCTGCTCAGGTCATGATCTCATAGTTTGTGGGTCCGAGCCCCACGTTGAGCTCTGTGCTGACAGCACAGAGCCTGGAGCCTGCTTCAGATTTTGTCTCCCTCTCTCTCTGCTCCTCCCCCGCTCATGGTCTGTCTCTCGAAAATAAATAAAACATTAAAAACAACAACAACAAAGAAAACCTCTCTTCAAACTTTTTGTCCGCACATGCCCTGCTCTGAAACTCATTTGCCATTGTACAACAGAAGGTGTCCTTGGGAGATAGTGCATATAAAGAGCATGTGCATGGCTTGATGTATATACTAAGTGCTCAAAATATTACCACCACGTTACTGTTATTGTTGGCCTTTCCCCTGAGTCTCTCCACCATCCAACAAGCTGACAAAAGCTTAAGGGTTCTGATCTTATGGGAATGATATGACTGTGTCTATCATAATAAATTAAAGGACACTGAGAAGACATTTAGTCATGGGAATAACGCTAAGGAAACATATGTTCCACTGGAATGGCTTCTATTAGTGACAGAGCCTCCTATGTTTTGGAATAATTCCCAGATGAAAGATTTTGCTGAATTTCAGACATTAATGAAACTAATGTAAGCCACTCAGTATAGTGTGATTTTTTTTTTTAACTTTGTGATTTGAGAGGCATATTCTTAAAACCTAGTAATGCAGCCAAGCTGGATGTTCACTCAAGTGTCTGCTGGAACCAGCTGTGTGGAGGGGCCGATCTGACTTCTTCCTGTAAACTCTGCCACGTATGGAGTTTGAAAAAGCCTTCCATGACCTCGTTAAGTCAGTAGAGTAGCATTGAGATCTCATAAGAAAATAGTAATTTGATTCTGAGGTAAACGTCCTGGAAAGTATTAAAAGAAAAGTAGGTTTCCTTGCTACCCTCCCCCTGCAACAACAACATTCAAACTCCAGGAGGCACTTACAGTCAATTCCTGTGATGATTGGAAAGAAGCTTTAAAAATTGGTACAATCCTATAAAGACTTTTGAAACAGAAGAGAAAGAAATAGTTACCATTTTTCCTTGAGGGAGAAGCATGTTGCATGCTGGTTTTCTCTTTTTATTTATTTATTTTTTTAAGTTGATTTATTTATTTTGACATAGCAACACAAGCAGGGGAGGAGTAGAGACAGAGGGAGACAGAATCCCAAGCAGGCTCCACATCATCAGCACAGAACCCAATGTGGGACTCAGACTCACGAACTATGAGATCATGACGTGAGCTGAAATCAGGAATGGGACGCTTAACCAACTGAGCCACCCAGGTGCCCCTGATTTTCTCTTTTTAAACTAACGGGGATCCAGTGTTTTATTTTTTGTACTTTTACTTTTATATCTTCCCTTATTAACTGAGTCCTCTATAAACTAGCCATCCTTATGACTGTGATTATGTCAGAAACTGATCTAGGTGAAATCAGAAAAGTGATGTAGAAAGATAGGTAGATGGATGGATGGATGGATAGATAGATAGATAATCACTGTATGTAAAACATTGTGACTTTATTTCTTAGAGCGGTCTTAGGTTCACAGCAAAATTGAGCTGATCTTGCAGAATTTCCCTTGTGCATCTGCCACCCCATCCCAGCCCCAGCTTCTTGGACTGCCCAGCCCCCACCAGAGCGGCACGTGTGAGTTACCATCATTGAACCTACATGGATGCTTTCCTATCACCCAAGTCCATAGTTTACATTAGGGTTCACTTTTTGTATTGTGCATGCTGTGAGTTTCCATGTGTTTTCTTTCTTAAAAAAATTTTTTATTAATGTTTATTTTTGAGAGAGAGACAGTGCAAGCAGGGAAGGGGCAGAGAGAGATGGAGACACAGAATCCGAAGCAGGTTCCAGGCTCTGAGTTGTCAGTACAGAGCCCGATGCGGGGCTCAAACCCACAAACCACGAGATGATGACATGAGCCTAAATCAGACGCTTAACCAGCTGAGTCACCGAGACGCCCTTCCATGTATCTTCATTGCTTGATAGCTCATTTGTTTTTAGTTTTGAATAATATTCCATAGTCTGAATGTACCACCATTTTACTTGCTCATTCACCCAAAGGACATATTGGTTGATTCTGGTTATTCTAATTACTAATAAAGTACTGTAAACATCCCTGTATGGTTTTCTGTGTAGAGATTTTAATATTCACATGTGTTGCTTTTTAAAAAATGTCCAGTTTCTCCATATAATAGAGTTATTAGAAGAGTAATATAGGTTGCCTCACACCCGTCAGAATGGCTAAAATTAAGAAGATAAGAAACAACAAGTGTTGGTGAGGATGTGGAGAAAAAGGAGCCTTCATGCACTGTTGGTGGGAGTGTAAATGGGTGCAGCCACCGTGGAACACGGTATGGAGGCTCCTCAAAAAACGAAAACTAGAATTACCATATGATCCCATAGTTTCACTGCTGGATATTTACCCCAAGAAAATGAAAACACTAATTTAAATAGATGTATGCACCCTTATGATTATTGCAGTATTATTTACAATAGCTAAATTATAGAAGCAGCCTGTCTACTGATAGATAAATGGGTAAAGGAATTTATATTTATTTATATTTATATTGGAATATTACTCAGCCATAAAGAATGAAATCTTGTCATTTGTAACAACATGGATGGAGCTAGAAAGTATAATGCTAAGTGGAATAAGTCAGAGAAAGACAAATACCATATGATTTCACTCATATGTGGAATTTAAGAAACAAAAACAAATGAACAAAGAAACAAGCAATAAACCAAAAAATAAACTTTTAGCTGTAGAGAACAACCTCACGGTTACCAGAGGGGAGGTGGGGGGCGGGGGTAGGTGAAGGGGATGAAAAGTACATTTCTTATGATGTGCACTGAGTGATATATAGAATTGTTGAGGCATTGTATTGTACACCTGAAACTAATGTAACACTGTGTGTTACCTATACTGGAATTTGAAAAAAAGAGTGATAAAGGAATCAGGGATCTGAAAATGCCATATGAAAGAGGTGGTGTCTGAATAAGGCCTTTATGAATGGATGGGTTGCTTTGGACACAGGGTGGAGCAGGTAGATTTTGCTATAATGGGGACAAGATGTGATTTTGTTTGCCTGGAGCTGTAAACTCAGCACTGTGAGCCTTGTTTGTACAGGGGACACACATAGTTAAAAGCTTGTCTTCAGAGGGTGATGCAGCCCCCGCACCCCCTCCCACCATCACTCCCGGCAGTTGGTGGATGCTGGCAGGCACACCGCATTTGGCATTTGCAGACTGGCCTTGTTTTCATCAGCTATGATTACCAAAAGTCTGAATTTACAAGTTAAACAAATCAAGGGGGTGGTTATCCTCAGTGCTGCTGCTGAATTTTTTTGCCTTCAAAATGGTTCACCCTAGGGGTCCTTTAAATAGCAAATTACTCTGCTGGATTTAAATGGGATTTAATATATAAAAATTCCATTTACACACTTAACAGGATGTTGTGTTAGTATGGCAGAATGATTAAAAGCAAGATTCTAGAGTTTTCACCCAGAGCAAAGTTGGGATCCGAGCTTTCTCACTTATGGGCTGTATGATCATGGGCAAGTTAATTAGTGTCTCTTAGCTTCAGTTTTCTCACTGGTAAACCAGAGATCATGGGGTCTCTTAGATAACTCTTGGTAGAGTGTTTAGGATGGCTTAAACAGGAAGTGCTCTGAAAAGATGACCCATGCTTGGTGTTAGAGGAGACTGACTCTTAGTTATATAAGCACCCCAGTGGCAGTGTTCCTTTTAAGGGTCATTTTGTCTCAGATTCTGTCTGTCTCTCTCCCACTTCCCGTCTTTGGATGTGTTTGTAAACTTGAAAAGAACACGGTAGAAAGTCGCTCCTCACGTTCCTGCTCGGTCACATTTCTTCTGCTCTGTGGCTTGGCAGGATGAATTGTCAGGAGGGCCCAGAAAAAAATGCATCCATGAATTACCCTGCCCTGGGTAACAACAGTGGTTCAGATGACATCTTCCTGATTTTTGCTTTGGCTTTTCTCTTCTCCAGGCAACAGTAAATAGAGGGGGAGGTAGGAGTATGCCTTTTAATTACTGAGTTCTAAGTTCTTGGAAGGGGTATCGTCCGTTTTCTCAGGATCAGACTAGAAGGCGTCATTTTACTACACAACAGCCAAGACTTGTCCTGAATGAATGTGGGTTCAGCAGAGCATCTGTAGCTTGAGGAATGAAGGCTTTGGATCGTATTCAGAGTCTGTGCTTCACCAGGCCACTCTTTATTTATCCTTTTAGTGAGTCCCATTTGTCTGTCCTCTGTCAAGGGCTCGTGTACACCATGCTGATTTAGTGCTAACTGGGGAGATTAGAAACGTCTTGCCTGGCGCTGTCAGCCAAATCTGAATCAGTGTCTGTGTCCTCTGACCCGTCTACTCACAGAGGTTTACCCTTTGCTCTGCTGCTCACTCTAATAGGCAGAAAAGCTCAGCTCACCCCAGCTTTTATACAGAGGTCAGCGCCAGAAATAGCTCTTTTAACACAGCAATAGAGGCAACACAAATCCAGCAAGCAGATAGTATACAATGGCTGCTTTTAGGCCTTGGAACAAAAGAAAGTGGTTTATCTTTTCTACACACCACTACCAATACTACTCTCTGTCATTTGCTGCAGAGTTTATCATTTCTGGGGACCGGGGCCTAGGTTTACTTTACTCAGATGCCTTCCAAGTGGGGGCAGCTTGGCATACTGTTCATTATTTTCACCCCAAATGGTAATTTGAGGTAATTTGATCATATAGATTTAAGGATAAATATGATATTTGATGGACCCTAGTTAGAAGAGATAGCTTCAAAATGGATGGTGAAAATATTTAAAAAAATTTTTTTAAGGTTCATTTATTTTTGAGAGAGAGAGAGAGAGCGTGAGTGGGAGAGGGTCAAAGAGAGAGGGAGGCACAGAATCCAAAGCAGGCTCCAGGCCCCGAGCTGTCAGCACACAGCTCAATGTGGGGCTCAAACCTAGGAGCTGTGAGATTGTGACCTGAGCTGAAGTCGGATGCTTAACCAACTGAGCCACTCAGGCGCCTCATCTTTTTAAAGCATAGCATAGAGAAAGTTCCTTGTGAAATTTTGCCATGGGGCTTGGAATGCTAATGTACAACTCAATTCAGCCTCCAGAACCACATGACTTCAACTGGTGGTATCATGAGTCACTTCATCCTCTGTTTCTATCTCTCTGGATAGTAGATATTACCTAGTCAGTGGGTTATGTCTTTATCCTCTAATATTTAACGTGGAGAATATTCTATTCATATTTATATCCCCAGAGCCAATAGTAGCCAATAGTAGGTGCTTATTAATTGTTGAATGAATGAATGACCAACCAAATGATTGAACAAATGAACAAGTGACTGAGTAAACAGAGATGTGAAGTGGGTGGGGGGAGCTTTCATTATGTTTGTGTGTAAAGAGCACCTTAACGTAGCATCTGAACAGATTTACTTTTGGACTCTTACTGTGCCCCGCCCCCGCCACCCCCCCCCTCATCAACCATTTCTATCAAACCCTTTTCCAGGCACATTCTAGTGATGTTTTACATTTCATTTTTCATTTCTCTGCCCCCCTCTGCTGCAATAAAAAGGAGATTAAATGGTCAAACTAGTGCCCTAAATGAGCATGAAGGGAAGGTCTAATTTATCTTTTGTCTATCGAAACCCAAGGAATAAAATGGTGCTGGGCTGAAAACTTTTGTCAGCCACATCCTGTTCTGAATTGTATTTTGACTAAGAAGGAATTAAACTTGTAAGCTCAGCTGAATGTTAGTGATGTGCTGACAGAGCTTTGCATTCTGCAGGGTTCGTTGGTGCCATAATAAGAAATAAATCAGTATAGATAATTTTGCCATCACTTCAAGGCATTTTTGTAAAATCATAGTTCAAAATCACATGTACATTGTCTTGCAAATTTTTACTTCAAGAAGCACATACCTATAAAGCAATTGAAATTACTTTTGACTATTTCTCAGTAGTGATTGATCATAAATTATGAAAGTTTCACTTACTAAGTTCCATTTTAAAAGATAATTTAAAAGCATTTTCTGTTTTATTTTGGAGATGAATGGTTCTTTTTTCTTACCTAGTGAAAAAAAAGGGGGGGTCTTGGTTTTCATTTTTCTCAAGGGAAGACACATATTTGTGGTTTTCTTTGATGGAGGAAAGAAATGAAAAGTAGATGTCTCTTGTCTGTGTGAAACAATCATCTTTACAACAGATTTCTGAACTTTTCATTTAAAAATCTTACTTTTCAGATCTTAACCCAAGGAATAATTTTAAGAATCTTAAATTAAGTCTCTTATTTTTTCTTAAACCTTCTGGGACTGAAACACTTTGAATCTCCCTTGAGAACTGTTTACAAGTGTGTGCTGCCCTCTAGAGTAGTGCCAGGACTCAAGTCAAGACAAAGTTGATGAGGAAGCTTGTTAGGTGATGTGGGGTGTCAGGTTTTGTGCCCAGCTTTCAGGCTTGATATCCATCTTTCCCGTTTAGGCCTTTAATGATAATCATTTCACATTTCTTCAAGGAAAACTTTTTCCTGGAGAAAAAGAGATGAATTGTTTGATTAACTTATGATACATTTCCAATTTCTTCCTTTTAACCAAAAGAGAATCATCATCAAAACAGTTCCTCAAAAGGCTTGTGGCATTTAACTTCTCTTAATCGAATTAGCTCAGTGCACTGCCAGTCAGTAAAGTGTGGTCTGGAGTGAGGATGGGAATTAAATTTCTAAGAAATCTGTGTACATAATAGCTGAAGAAAGGCCATTAAAAATAACAAGGCGGTACCATTTTTTCACTCAAGAAATGAACAAGATTTGTAGAAATGAGACTACTCACTGCTGGGAAAAATACAAGGAGAGTTAGTTTTATACAACCCTTTTTGTAGTATCTCAGGATTCTTCAAACCTTTTGACCCATTAACTCTTTGTCTCGGACATTATTCTGAGATAGTAACTGGATGTGAAGAAAAACTTTATACAACCCAAGTACTCTACATAATGCCAATGCATAGTTCATTTATGTTATTTTTGTATTTTGCAGTGTTATGCAGAGGTTAAATGATACTCTCAAAAAATATTTACTACAAGGGAAAATACTTATGTTAATTTTATTAAAAAGTATATATAATTATATATACGAAAACACTATTATTTGAATTATATATAAAAGACAGTAAGAACAAGAATAAATTAAAAAAAAGAAACTAGAAGGAAATGCACCCAGATATTTATAGTGATTATCTTTAGATTGGCAAAACACAAGTAGGTTTATTTTCTTTAAACAATATGTGTTACTCATTATAATCATGAATGATTTTGTTTCCAAGGTTGTTACATAACTGCTGTGTGTTGCTTCTGACATATATTACAGCCATAGAAAGACACTGTTCTGTATCTTCAGAATAAATTGACAATATTTGCTTAATAATGAATGCAGCTTAACAGAAGAAAGGCAGTCATATCAACTAGGTGATTAATATAACCACTTCAGGTTCCTATCCGTTCTTTGGCTGACATATTCTCCTACCAAAGCAGAGGGTCTTAACTAACCACAGAGAAATGCTCAAACATGTCAGAATGACATCCGAGTGATCACTTGTTTTGCCTTGGGCATCTACACTTTTTGTAGAGGCATCCTTTCTCTGTCTGAGGCCTTTCGATAAGTAGTGGTAATCCAGAAGGATTGATGTAGTCACCCTGGACTAGAGGTTTCTTTTTACCACTAAGACACTTCACTGTCGCTGCATTTTAATGCTTCTGTATATTTTTCTAATGCATTGGGGAACTAGGTCACTTCGCCCTTTTAAGTATGTGGCCAACTGATCCCAAGGCCTGACAAGACTTCTAAGTGGTTAGTCGCAGATTGGCAAGAATCCTGACCTCTCTGGAGGTCAGACAAGGTAGAGGTTAGCCTCAGTAAGGGGGTTCAGGGAGTCCTACACACGGCAAAACTCTCTCTGACTCCGTTTGGACAGAGCTAGACCTCTGCCCTTGGTGGTGGATGCGAGCCAGAGAACCCTTACTTTAGATTCACTGTCCATGAAGGTTACTGAGTCCCATGATGTGCTGTGCAAGGTTCTAGACCCTCTCACAGATGCATCCATACATTCGTTTATTGATCGTTTGGTCTTGTAGGACCATGACTTCACCATTAATTTCTAGCTGTCTAATGTAAGATCAATGAGGTCAGACTCTTCCTTTGTAATTAATTGTAATTGTCCATGCTTTAATGCTACCAATAAATGTCTGTCCTAGTAATCTTGTACTGTATTAGGCTTCTTCATTCCAGGCTATTTTGTGAGATGTATCATGTGACATTACTTACTGCATATTACCTACTTCCTGTGTAATAAATCCATTATTCCTATCAGTGGGAGACAATAATCTTGACTCAAAATCACAAATTTTTTTCTTCTTTGAGACAGTCTTCTGTCAACTGCTACCAGAGGCCATGCTTAATCTTTTTACTTTTTATTCTTATTTTAGCTGAGAAACCTTATTACTGACTTATTTTCCCTTTTTTTCAAATTCTAATATATGACTGTCATGGTATAAAATATTAAACATGCTGGTTCAGTGCTAGCTTTTCAGGCATCATTGGGGACCATCCTGGTATAATGGGGAAGGCACTTGGTATGGCTTTTGGAATATAGATAATTTTTGTAATTATTATACGGAGTAAAAATTGCAGAATAAAGAATAACTTAAATACATTTAGAAATTAAATGAGAGCAGTTCAGTATAACCAAGAGTGTGAGTCATAATCTCCATTTTCTATTCCTTTACTCTATGCAGGGTAAATACCCAACCTTTAATTCTAAAGCTTTATTTTTTGGCAGTAACTTCAGTAAGATTTTTGTATCATCTGACGTTCTGTGTCTCTCTATAGCCATGTGTGCCTAAAGGAGAGAGGAGGAGTGTGAGGACATGTAGGGTGCCTGTACAGTCAGCCTGGTGGCACACTTGGATTCTGGTTGACTGCCGGGGATGTATGTTTGTGTTTAAATTTGAACAGAAACTATTTAAATGGGACAAGAATTCAGTAGGCACAGCACAAAGCCTTAACACTTGAGAATATGAATTTTAAAACATTAAAAAAAAACATGGATTGTTTAAAATACAGGAGGACTCTTGAGACCTTTCTTCATCTCTTCTGGATGTAATAGTCTATGATAAATTCACTATTTGGGTTAAATGGTCAGTCGACTTGAGCTTTCTGTCATCTGCTCAGAAACCACTGCCTGAGGAATGTAAATCCATCTGGGAATCTCGACTAGAAGCTCTGCTAGGGTCTTCCTACAAATGAGTGCATTGCTTCATGGCTCTCCAGTTTGTGGCTGTTTCTCTGTAGAGCAGGAGAAAGGGAGCCAGCCTTGTGTATGCTTTGGCCAACCAGGAAGAAGGAAATACTGGTGTCTGGTGTGCGGTCTCAGAGGACAGCATGCCCCCATGTCTTCCCTCACACACACCTTGGTGGCAGGCCCTTCCTCATTTCAGAACAAAGATATAGTTATCGATTGCATACGATGCTGAATGCTCCCTACAATATGAGGAACTCCTGCCTTTTCTCCCTCCTACCTCTCACTACCAGAGGTGTCCCAGAGAAAGTGCCTATCATCAACACCGTCATGGGGGAAAAATGGGTTCTCATTTCAGCAGGTGACTCGGTGGTGGTTGGCTGTCAGCATGCTTTTTTTCATATTGGCTTGTTGCTACAGGGTCTGATGCTGGCAGATTACAACTCTGTAGCTAGTCATTTTCGATTTATTTGAACCTATTTCTCCAGTCTACTGAGCTTTCACTGGCTAGCATCAATTCAGACACATTGCAATTCCTCAGAATCTCTATCCCCATCAGATGGTTCGATCTATGAGAAATTTAGCTAGAGGCGTTTAGACAAAAAAGAAATATTGTGGCTGGGGAAGCATTTAAGTTAGAGGAGGCAGCCAGGGCTGTTTTATTACTTAGGCCTGTGTCACCTGTGATGACCCATGAGAGTGGAGAATATTGATCGCTTGTCACTCAAGGCATTCAGCAGATTGCATTGACAAAGCTTGGCAGGTCTCTAATAGCAGGGTTACTGGCCTTGGCTGCGACCCAAGGGAAAACTCTGCAGGCCCTATTACTTGGCGGCCTTTAACTCTTATAGAATTGGGAGAGAGCACTGACAAAAGGGAGGGCATGATTTTACGGTTACAAATGGGTTTCCTTGCTTGCTTTCTTCTCCCTCTTTTTAATTTCACTTTTCTTCTATTCCTTTCTATCTTACCTTTCCTCCCTGATCCCTGCCAACCCCTCCCTTCTTATTATAGATGATCATGGTGGTATTATTTTTCTGGAATAAAAATCAGACTAGAGAATGCTTAGCAGGCCTACTGTGTGAGGCCTGAGTTATACTTTCCTCTTAGTAAAGTCTGTGCCCTGACCGCATTGTTTCAGATGGTAGAAGGTAGAAGGTACCTGCATGTGTGTGTGAACTTGATGGTGCTTAGGCCATGCGCAGCTGTTGTCTTAAGAACCGCCACTTCATGACAGAGTGATGTTCCCCTTCTCCACTTGGTGACAGCCAGGCTTGGTTCATATTTTCAACGTTAGACAGTCCAGAGGTCCAGCTGCAAGTAGTGGTCTGACATCAGAGAGGCAATGGCAGTAGTTTCAAATTGGGAGTGATTTCATTAATCATTTCATTACTCATCCCCGCCCCCCACCATAGGAATGATTTTTAAAAGAACACTGGAAAGAATTCTATCTTTCACAGATACTACCTCTTTTATCCAAGGATTCAAATCTCACAACACGTTTACTCCCATCACAGTTTGAGAGCCCCAGTGGGACAGCTGTGGTGGAGTGAGCATTTCTGTGTCACCACCGTTTGCTTTAGGAAGCCTGGTATGGATTTTTGACACCTTTCTCCAAAAGGATCTTGTTTGTCATCTCTTTTATCTCCCCGAAAGAGGGAAAGCCAAACATCATCGCCCCCATTTCAAAGAAGAGTAGGTTGACGTATAGCTGTTCCCCTGATTACAATTGATTTCAGTGCTGTAGTTTTAATTCAGTTTTGTCATTTAAATTC
Source organism: Crocuta crocuta (assembly GCF_008692635.1). NCBI lineage: Eukaryota > Metazoa > Chordata > Mammalia > Carnivora > Hyaenidae > Crocuta > Crocuta crocuta. The sequence goes on from NW_027532208.1 coordinate 5,355,080, forward strand.
CCTGCACCCTAGTGAATCTGATGTAAGCAAAGATCATGTATCTATTCTATATGAACCTCTGGGTTTTGTAGCGTTTCTGTTGTTGTTCTTCTTCCCACATTTCTGTTTCATAATCCTTCCAGGTCATCCCCTGACTTCGTCTTCCTTTGTAGTGCTTTGGGTTGGCCAGGATTCTTTTTCTTTGGATTGGTGGCAAACAAGTTTCCACTCTTTGCTTAGGTTCCTTCTTCTAAATGTTGGTATTTCACGTCTAGAATTAACTGCACGACTCTTGTTTTGTAGGATCTCAGAAAAGACAGGCAAGCCTTGAATATTAAAGATTCCATTAGCTTTGCATTTATGTTCAGCGTTTGGCCACGGATGAGTTGTACATTATTGGGAAGGTTAATCTCTGAGCCTCAGTTTCTTCATCTGTCAAATGGAGGATAATAATACTTGTCAAAAATAAATGAAGCAGTATGGTGTGTGAACTATATCTTCATCGAAAAAAGAATTAACTTATGTAAAGTTTCTAGCTTAGAAACGTTCTCCTTTTCTTTCTTCTCCTGTATTCAGCCATAGGCCCATGATGGCAGAAAGAGCTAACGTGGAGGCCAGTAACTGGGGAGTAGGGAGCATTACTGGAGACAGAAGTGTGAAAGTACTGCAAGCGGCTGTGGGCCTATTAATATTCTATAGCACTTTGAGCCACTTTGAATTAAAATACTTATCTGTGAAAGGTTTTATAATTCATATGACCTGAAATAATTTACACCTAATTAGATTTTGTCAACTGAATAATTCTGTCTCATGTTGCTTCCACAGAATAATTTAAGCAACTGCATTTTATTCTCAAAATAGCTGTAAATGTCAAATTAATTTTGTTGACATGAACAACATGTAGAAGAGCTGCTTGGCAGAATGTTTGTCAACTGAATATATTATGGGTCCCTACAAAATATGTAGAATGATTATGGTTTGCTGACTCTTGCAGTTTCTTGCTTTCCTGGAAAGAGGTCACGGGCAGTGGTTACAAAAACTGTTACGGCATTTCTGCCCATCTGGGTAGAAACTCTTTGATAATCTGGAATTTTCCCCTTCTCTTTTCATTATACATACAGCATCTTTCCCTTTGGGAGTTACCATTTTACGTGGGTGAGACTGGATCTCATGTAATTCCTTGGTGTTTGTAATATTCCTTGTTAATGCCATGGGCCCTTTGTTGACACTGCTGTATATAAAATACTGCCCAGTCTCACCGTACCTTTTTTTATTTTGGACCATTCCTTTCACTTGGTCAGCCCCCCTGTCTGCTTTGAAAACCTTGCCCAAGGTTTGTGACCTTGTGGTTTCTTTCTAGCTTACCCTAGTTATTCTGTTTACTCCAAAATCCCTTCTCTACTCCATCATCCCACCGACTCTGGTCCAGCCTTCCAGCTGCTAATACTGAAGTCCCTTCATTCTAAGGCTTAGCTTAATCCAGTGCTTTCCAAATCTTGTTTTATCAAGGCACAAGTAGAAAGTGATGCTATTTGTACAGTCCCTTGAGGTTAGTAGACAAGACTCCTTGCTGTTTGTAGGCAGCTGGCGTAGAGGCCATGATCAGCCCTACATCAGAGGGGATAAGTATCTTGACGTGCACACTGTCTTGGAAATTCTGGCTTAAGCAGTCTCAAAGTTAGAACCAATCCTGGCAAATATCAGGAATTCACTCACTTGAAAAAAAAAAGAAGAAGAAAAAAAGGATAGAAATCCATTCATTTGGTGGTATTTGGGATCAATCTCATCTTTTGAGTTCAGCATCCTATGTACTTAGAGACATCTTTGAGCTTTCCTCCACACCATTCCTGTTTGTATCTGGTCATCAGGAAGTTCAGATTTCTTCCTTGCATACCTTGGCGTGCTGGAACCTTACCTTTGCCAGTCTCTCCTAAGGGAGCTGACCTATATTTTACCTTCAGTTTCTGCTTAAGAGCTGGCTTCATCTAGAAGCCATCTTCCTTGGACATCCCCCTTCCTTGGACATCAAAGAACTGCTTTCCTAATAGCAACAAGTATGAACATAGTTCAGAGATTACTGTTGCTTGTAGTTATGCCTCCTACAATATTATTGGATCCTTAAGAGAGTGAATTAGTGTCTTCTTGAGTTTGGCTCATTCGAAATTTAGGTTTTGCCTTTTTGGCTTCCTTGGGAGGGATGTCCACTGCAATTTGGCCTTTTAGCCCTTGTTATATTTCCTTTCTGCTTTTTCCAGTTTTTCTGTTGTCCTGAGATTGATGCCCCAGCATGCCTTATTAGGCCAATGACTCTCACTATTGGGGATTCTCTATTTTCTGTGAAAACATGAAGTACAGATATAAATGAGAGTATTTGACATAGAATTCATTACCAATAGACCGTATATATTTAGTCTTCTCAGTGTACAAATAAAGAATAGACCTGAATAGTTCTGGTTTTTGTAAGGGAGAAGAAAGTGAATTTAGAAACCTTAGGCCACTAAGCATGAAATCAACCCAGAAAAGATTCTAGAAGGTATTACTAATGAATACTTTCTGAAGGCTTAGTAAAAGGAGTAGTAATCACTGGGGACTAGTGTGGGTTCCCTTAAAACTTGATGCCAGAGTTTATTGTTTCCTTCAGGACAGGAATTGGCAAATTTTTTTTCTATAAAGAGCCGTAAAGTAAAATGTTTTAGACCTTGTGGGCCATACAGTCTCTATTGCAACTATTCAGTTCTGCCACTGTAGCATGAAAGCAGCTATAGACCGTATATATATGGATGAACATGGCTTTATTCCAGTAAAACAAAAATAAGCAGTGGACTGATTTGGCCTGTGGGCCATAGTTTGCTGATGTCTGCTCTAGAATAATATTTTAGTTAATGCATACCTGGATGTCTTCAAGTAATTTTACAGAGTCTTTCACAGAGTTTTTGTAGAGAACATGGAGTCTAAAGTTTAATAATAGTGCATTTAGGCAAAATTATAGCTAGTTGAATAATTATGCAAACATGAAACATGATCTGTGGTTGCATGTCACAAGGCTGTGCATGTGATTCAGTTTGGTCAACATTTTTATTCGTGATAAACCTGAGGTCAGAGCTAGCTTGATGATCAGATAGGTGGGCAGCTTGATGCAGAAAGAGATCACCTGCACTGGATGATCGGAGCAGGATCACAAAAGGTCTTAGGGTGTTAGGTTGTAACAATAGTTCACATCTAGCAGATGAAATATCGAAAAGTGCTGTGAAATCCTGTGTCTAGAGCTAAAAATGCATCTCAGCAGTACAAATACACATTGCGAAAATATTGTCTAATAGCAGCCTGTTTGAACAAAGCTAGGAGAGTATTCAAATTCAAGAGCATGCAGGCAAGGTTGTCCAGGTGGTTGAAGGGGTTCAGAATCATGTCCTATTAGAAAAGGTTGAAAGAACCAGAGCTGTTTAGCCTGGAGGGATATATAACAACTGTCTTCAATTATTTAAAGGGCTGTCATGTAGAAGAGGGATTGGACTTATTCTAGAGGGTCCCAGTGGATACAAGTAAGAGCAGTGGATAGAAGAAGGCAGGTAGATCCATTATAGATGGAAGAATAAGAGGGATGGGCTTTATTGGAGGGCTTAGGTCACTGGGGATATTATGGACACCTGTTGGGGACAATGTAGGGATGTTGTGAGGGAATATTAGCTTTGACTTGTGTTTGGATGAGATTTTTTTTATGGACACTTCAGATTCTGAGAGTTCATAAAATAGATCTAGGGAGAATGTGCTTTGCTCTATGTCCCAATAGTTGGCAGAGCCCATACCTAGACATTTTGAGTCCACTTCCTTTTTTTGTATAATTGAAATGCTGAATGAACACATTTCAGATGTGTATGTCTACCAGCCATCTTCATGTGGTTTGTCAGAGACCCTGTCACGTTCGCCTGTGTCACCTCACAAAGCCTGCCACATACTGAGTAGTAGGAGCAAAACAACTACATTTTGCACTAAAGTGAATTGTGTGGCAATGGACACCTGTATCTCCAAAGGAGAGAGGCAGCATGAGCAGGGTAGTGTCAGAGAGAGAGGGAGACACAGAATCCGAAGCAGGCTCTAGGCTCTGAGCTAGCTGTCAGCACAGAGCCCAATGGGGCTCGAACCCACAAACTGTGAGATCATGACCTGAGCCGAAGTCGGGCGCTTAACCAGCTGATTTACCCCGGCACTCCCAAAGGTCTTTTATTTTTAACTGATCCTGGTTTCATAATGAAAGTCCCTGAAAGATTATCAGAAATCATACCTGTGAATTAGTAATAGACCAGTGATATAGACTGAACGGCCATGTGCCTTTGTTCCCCCCACCCCTCCAACCACAAACTCTCTCTCTCTCTCTTCTCTCTTCTCTCTCTCTCTTTCTCTACTTGACCAGGAATGGAAGCAATCAGGCTGCACTATCTGATCAGGATTGTTTTACCTCCTGTGTATGGCTGTGCTTTGCTCTCTTCCTGCTTTACTGCTTCCTGGGCAGGCCTCCCTGCTAAATTATACTCCAGACCCATGGATGTCTGGAATATATTTTCCAGTCTTTTGAATACTATATTCCTAAAGTAGTCATTTGCTGTCATTATAATTCTGGAAGATTTAATGCTGAGATTGATAATGGATCTGCCAAGGTCTCAGTCTTTGATGTTTTGTACTTGGGCAAGTGGTCAGGGATCACGGCCCACTTATCACTGCATTCCCCATGGCCTATACTCAGGGCCAAGCATATGGTAGCTAGTCGGTGAATGTTCAGTTGTTTGCCTTAGTAGAACTCAGATTAGTCTTACTGTTGTTTCAGCCTAAGATGTAAAGTTTGTTCCTCCAGGCAGTGTTTTCTTCTTCTTTGTGCCTACCATGCTCTGCCTACCACATACCTTCTTTTTCACTGCCCTTTTCTGAATAAAATGTGTACAGTACCTTTTAATAGGGTAGAAGAAGGGCAGAGATAACAGTGGTTGAGTCTTTCTCACTATCAGCTTACATCAACTTGTCCAGGAAGGGAGGGAGGGAGGAAGGGAAGATAGGGGAAAAGAGAGCAAGGGAGAAAGAAAGGAAATGCTAGAGTGTTGTCGACAAGGAAAGACACATCCTATTTCATACTGAGAAGACTTTAGTATTGAAGGATTTTGACATTGTTACTGCTATACAACTTACGTGCTCCTTTGCATAGCTCTGGTTCTGAACTGTTCCCATGTTTTCGTTGCATTTTGTGGGTAGGGGCTAACAGAGCCTTGACACATATCTATATTAGGTAATAAAATAGCTGTTAACATCAGAACTTTGTTTTCATTCTCCTGAAGTGGTTGCTCATTTGGTAGAAAACATAGAATAGTGGTGCCAGGGGTAGCTTTACCAGTGCTTCTACAGATTCATAACCAGCCACCAAGGAAGACAGCCTGGTTGTAAATGAACTGTGGCATTCACACCCTTATGTACTCCTGTACCACTAATGGGAAGAACCCAAATACCATTTTTCAATGATAGGGAGCAGGAGGTTCCTTTTTGTAACAGAAGGATTATTACACTTTTGGTGTGCTTGTTAGCAACTCAAAGGAACCAACTGTTAAATTTTCAGGGATTTTGTGAGCTAGTTGACAAACACGGGCTTAAAAAAATTAAGTTACATAAACTTAATTTTTGCTTTTAATATAATTTAATTATATACAAAACTAATTACTTTCTAATTATTTTGCTATATTTAACCATTAACCATGATCTTGTTATTACTGTATAAGGTGAAAATACCATGTAATGATGTGCTCAATAGAGCAGCTCTTCCCAACTGTGCATTTAGTGACATCATTTCTGTGGCTTGAAATCATCCTTGATTGGAGTATTTACACCAAAGATGATAAACAGTACAAATCCAGACTTTATCACCTATTTCGTTGATTGTCTAGACTTTTAAAAAAAATGAAGAAGAAAATGTTATTAATAGAGATTAAATTTACGTGTTTGTTATATTTGTATCTATTACACTGGATAGCACACAAATTTGAGGAAATATTGGTATATTTTAAAACTATTATCCAATTCAACAAAGTAATTATTCATGTCATTGACAAATAAAGTTGTGACATAAGTCTCTATTTTACTGGTTTCAAAATATCAATCAAGTTTCATACCAGAATAATACTTGTTCTTCAGATGCAAACTTGAATCGGCTACAGATGTAAGAGTTACACATATTTCAATAGAAAGAAGCATTCTGTAAAAATCAGTCAGCTGGTTGGTTGGAGTTTATAATAAAGAGGATTATATACTTTGTTATTGTTTGTAAATTGTTTGCTTTATAGCTTATATCAATAATATTTATAATAAATGTGTGTATGTATTCATGCATACCTCTTTTCCCAGGGAGCTAGCTCTTAAGCATTATCATTTTAAACATGGCATTGTTTGGAATTCAAATCAGGAGTACCTGACTACTTCAGCTGGTAGAGCATCAGACTCTTAAAAGGCAAATGGGAAAACAAGATCATGAATGATCTTGTGTGAATGGTGAGGTTTTTGTTTACAATATAGCAAAGGGATCAAATGCAATATAGGAAATCTTCCTGATTACAGGATATGAAGTTGGGATTTTGAATGCCAGCCACTAAGAACACTTGAAGGACAGAGTGTTTATTGGGTCTTTAAGCATGTCTACCATATTCAAAATAACATTAGAGGGTGTTGAAGAGAGGTGTTAAATATCATTAGAACCACAGAAAGGCTTTGGAATCCAACAAATTGAAAGATAATTGAGTGAGGAAGAGCTTTGGACACAAAGCAGGCAGTTTTTAAATCTTGAGCATTTATGTCAAGCAGCAAATGCTTGAGGATTTATCTACTTGAGGTTTTCTCTAGGAGCCCTAATCCATGAGGAGTATGGGGGGGGTGGTTAGCATGGTGGAGGCTAGCCTTTATTTTGCATTGCTCTGAGAGGTAGTGTAGTAATAGAAGGAATTTGGTGTCCTGGAAACATTACTAAAGTGAAAAATCTCGAAAAATAAAATTAAAAAAATAGGATTAGAAAGTCAGAGGAAAATGGTCTTCTGTCTCTATTTAACCAGCTAAGACAGCTCAAGTAAAAATATATTTTTGTGAGTCATTTTTGGTTAAAGAAAAGAGTTCTTTCCACTCATCTGTTAGACTCAATGTTGAAGAATGTTTTGTTTAATCTACTTGAACTGGGAATAAAATGTGCTTGCTCAAGTTTATAGACAGAATTGTAAGGTGACCTAATAGCTTTGAAAGTCACTTTTAGTAAATGGAAATCATTTGTTAATGGATTCGTAAATGTGAAGAAACGAAAACCCAAACCACCCCGTTGATGCCAGTTAGTGTTAACATTTAGTAAAGGAAAAATTGGGTGGGTTTTTCTTTGGGGGTTGTGCGTGTATGTTTTAAAATGGTGATTTGCCCTGTATTGTGTTGCTCCTTTGTTTTGTGAATGCATGTGAAGGAGGGTATTATTAACATTATGGCTCCCTACCTCCACGATTCATTCCAAAAATAATTTTGTTAATCCTAAGAATGTAACTGTGGAAATAAAATGGCTTTTCAATCCTGTGTTGACTACGTGCCTACAATGTTGATTTGCTAATACCTGGAACTTCCAAATTAAATTTTATGGTATATGGATGATTTATTGTAATCTCTCCTACAAGGAAATTCGTCTTAAAAACTTTTAAAAATCATCCTATGTTGGGGAGTGGGGAGCATTTCTAATTCAAAGCAGAAGCCAGGCTAAGATCACATGTCTCCATAGAGGAAAGGGGTGGTTTTACTTGTTGCATATGTTTAAAAAATATTTACAGTCCAGATACAGCTGGACTTTTAGTACTTTATTTCTGGTTTTAATGATGGAATTCCCAAAGGACTAAAATTGTTCCAAACAGTCTGAACTGTGTCTGAAGTTCAAGAACAGTGTGTAGTGGGTCTAAAAACTTTAATCCTCCTTGGAAACTCTGAGTGGGAAAGCTGCCCTTTTAGTCCTGTGTTTCTTGAATTTCCTGTTAGCAAAACACCTCTTTGCTCCTATTCAGTCCTTAACCAATTGCAGACTGACTTTACTTTTCTCTGCTAAAACATTCTCTAATAAGTTCCTCAGTAAATTCCTAAGTCATAAGCTCTAGTGATTTCGTTTACTTCCCACCCATCCTGCACCAGTCATTTTATTTCATGCCTGTTTTGCAACTTGGTGCTGGGGGTACATTAGTAAGTGAGGCAGACCTACTCCTTTATGTTGTGGGGCTTTCAGTCTCTCAACAGTGTTGACCTTCCCCCCATAAACTTCACAAAATCACTCACTTCTGGTTTGTGAAATCATTCATTAGTGGTTCCTGTTTTAATGCTGATTCTTGCTCCCACGTCTACCTGCCCCGTGAGTCTGTTCCTCGCTTTCTCTTTGCTTGATCATTTATTTTGTTGATACTTTTCTGGGTGACTTTATAAGGCCAAAGCTTTTAGGTTAACGTCTGCTTTTATACATATTATATATCTATGATTAAGTTAATGCATTCATATACACTTATATAGTATAATTGTAGATTGTTGTATTTTGCTTTGGTTTGAAACTAAGCTGTTGTATTTTGCTTTCAGTGTTAAATGGCTTTATTGAGGTATAATTTACATATATAATGAACTGTTCCTATTTAACAGTATGCAACTTGGTAAGTTTTGACATACGTATAAACTCATGAGACCCATTACCACTCTGAAGAATAATGAACATATCCCACGCCCTGAAAGTTTCCTCCTGTCCCTTTGTAATTTTTCTTGCCATTACCTTCCTACCCTGCTACACTCCATTGTTCTCAGGTAGTCACTGAAATGTTTTCCAACACTGTAGAGTAGTATGTATTCTTCAGGATTTTGTTTCAGTGGATTTATGCATATGTACTCTCTCCTTAGTCTAGCTTCTTTCACCCAGCATAATTACTTCGCAATTTATTCACTTTGTGCTGTATATTTCTAGTTCATTTCTTTTTATTGCTCATATTGTTCCCTTCTGTGGCTATACCACAAATGGTTTATTCATTCACCCATCGATTGCCTCTTGTGTTGTTTCTAGGTTTTTCTTACTATGAATATTTGTGTACTGGTACAATATGCATTCTTTTCTCTTAGGTAAATACCCACCACCTAGGATCATGTAGTAGGTGTTTGTTAAGTATTTCAAGAAAATGCCCAGCAGTAATCTTTAAGTGTTATACATGGCTTCCAGAATTATGTGAAAACTCCATTGCTTCCATATCCTCCCTCTCATATTTAGCGTGGTCAGTGTTTCTCATTTTAGGCATTCTAATAGCTGTGTAGTTGTATCTCATTGTGGTTTTGCATTAGGTTTCCCTAGTGACTAATGATGTTAAACATCTTTTCATGTGTTCATTTGTCATCTCTGTATCTTCTTTGGTGAACTGTCTCTTTAATTCCTTGCCCATTTTAAAAAATTGGTTGTTTATTTCTGCATTATTGAGTGTTGAGAGTTCTTTATTCTGGATACAAGACCTTTATCAGATATGTGATTTGAAAATATTTTCTCTTAGTTTGTGGCTTGTCTTTAGTGTTAAGAGGATAACCTTTCCTTCTGCTCTTATGAGCAGAGTTTTAAATTCTGACAAAATTTATCAGTTTTTTAATGAATTATTCTTTAGGTGTCATTTCGAAAAAGTCATTTGTATTCCAAAGCTTAGGTTTTTCTTATGTTTTCTTCTGGAAGAATTACAGTTTTAGTTCCATTGATCAATTTGTCTGTCTTGGGGTTGCCAAACTAAGGACCATGTGAAAAATATAACTCACAGCCTTGTTTTTATACAGCCTATGAGTTAAGTTGAAGTTAAGAAGAAGAAAACAAGAAAATGTGACAGAGGCCATATATAGTCTGCAAAATATAAAATATTTACTATCTGGTCCTTTTCAGGAAAGGAAATTTCTTAAGCCTGGTCTACATAGTCTTAAATACTATCTCAATTACTATAGCTTTATAATATCTTGAAATAAGGTATTGTTAATCTTCCAACTTTGTTCTTTTTCAGTATTTTAACTATTCTTGGCTCTTTTTATTTCCATATGAATTTTAGAATCACTTTGTCACTTTCTTTAAAACACATCAGGATTTTTATTTAGATTGTATTGAATGTATAGGTCAATTTTGAAAAAATTGGCATCTTAGCAAAATTGAGTCTTTGGACTCACGAACATAGTATATTTCTTTATGTTTTTAGGTTTTCTTTAATTCCTCATAGAAATGCTTTGTAGTTTTCAGTGCACATATCTTTCACATTTTTTTGGTTCCTATTTATCACTATGTATTTTCGATGCTGTTGTAAATGTTATTTTTATTTTAATTTTCAATTAATATTAATTTCAGTAAAATTGACATTAATAAAATGTTAATTTTAATTTTAATTTACCATATACATAAACAGTTGATTTTTATATGTTTATCATGTATCCTGTAACCTTGATAAGCTCACTTATTGGTGCTACTGCCTGTTTTGTGGATTTATTTGTATTATGTGTATAGTTGATTATGTCATCTGTGGATATAGTTTTACTTCATCTTTTTCCATCTGGATGACACTTCTTTCTTTTTCTTGTCTTATTTTACCAGCGACAATCTCCAGTACTATTAGAAATAGTAAGAATGTACTTCCTTCTCATTTTACTGATCTTAAATGAAAAGCATTCAGTTATCTGCCATTATTTAGGATGTCAACTGTAAGTTGCTCCTAGATGCCCTTTCTCAGTTTGAGAAAGCTCCTTTCTATTTCTTATTTGCTGAGGAATTTTTGTAAGGAATGGATACTAAGTCTTGTTAAATGCTATTTATGAATCTATTGAAATGTTAATATGGTTGTTCTGTTCTTTTTTAGTTTGTTAATATGATAAATTTTATGAATTGATTTTCAAATATGAAGCCAACCGATTTATTCCATGAATAAGCACCACTCTATCATGATGTATAATCCTCTTTATATATTGTTGAATTCGATTATTCAAGAGTTTTCTTCTAGTGTCTTTGTCTTTCATGTCAAGGCAGTTCTGGCATGAATGAATGCCAGTTTTCAGAAAGAGTCTGTATAACATTTGATATGATTTCTTTCTTAAATATTTGATAAGACCTATGAAGGAAGCCATGTGGGTCTGTATTTTCTTTGAAAAGATTTTTACTACAGATTCAATTTCTTTAATAAATATAGGACTATTCAGGTTATCTAATTCATTTTGAGCAAGCTTTGGTAGTTTGTATTTTATAACATCTTTGTGCATTTCATCTAACTTGCCAAATTTATCGGTGTAAAATTGTTCATAATTTTCCTTTATTTATATATTTATTTTATATATTTACTTAGTGTTTCTAGAATCTGCTCTGATGTGACTTTTTTTCATTGTAAGTATTAGTAATTCATGTTTTCTTCCAGATTAGTCTTAATGTTTAGAGGTATCACTTTCATCGATCTTTTCAAAGAACCAGATTTTGGTTTTATTGATATTTTTATTATCTTTCAGTTTTCTCCTTAGTGGATTTCTGTGCTTATTTCTTTATTTTACTTGCTTTTGTTTTTATTTGCTCTTCTTTTTCTGATTTCCTATGGTAGAAGCTGAGGGCATTGATCTGAAAGTTTCTTCTTTTCAAATACAGGTAGTTCTGTAAATTTCACCTTTAAAATAGTATTTTAGGGGTGCCTGGGTGGTTTAGTCAGTTAGTCATCTGACTTCAGCTCAGGTCATGATCTCACAGTCCGTGGGTTCGAGCCCCACGTCGGGCTCCATGCTGACAGCTAGCTCAGAGCCTGGAGCCTGCTTTGGATTCTGTGTCTCCCTCTCTATCTGACCCTCCCCTGCTCCCTATCTGTCTCTGTCTCTCAAAAATAAAATAAAAGACATAAAAATGTTTAAAAAGTGAAATAAAATAGTATTTTAGGTTTATCCCATAATTTTTGGTATGCTGTGTTTTATTATTCAAATCAAAATACTTTCTCATTTCCCCTTTAATACCATTTTGATCAGAGATGTACTTTCTATCACTTGAATACTTTTAAATTTATCAACACTTGTTTCATGGCCTGGAATATGGTCAGTTTTGGTAAATATTCCATATATACTTGGAAAGACTAGGTATTCTGCTGTTGAATGGAGAGTGCTACAAATATCAATTATTGTTGATAATGTTCTTCAAATCTTCTATAGCTTTCGTGTCTATGTACTTGTCTTATCAGTTATTAAGAAAGAATATTAAAATCTTTGTATTTGTCTTTTTCTCCTTTAAGTGATTTTTGTTATGGTTAGGTTTAAGTATTTCATCCTTTCTCTGTGTAAAAAAAAACCACTCCATTTGTTTTTCCCCTTTCCATTTATTTTCTGCCCTTTTAAAATGAATTGAATATTTTTCATGATTCCATTTTCTCTCTTTTTTGGGGGTTAATATCCATAATTCTTTGTTTTATTATTTTAGTTGTTGCTTTAGGTGTTATGGTATGTCTTTGATTTACCACAAACTTCCTATGATATTACCTTAACTCATATATAGCATAAGAACCATAGAATAACATACTTCTGTTCTCCCTTTTCTTTGATTCTTGTTGATATACATTTGTTTTTACTTCACGTATGTTACAAACTCTGTACTGTGTTGACACTGATTTTTAATTATCTTTTCAAGCTATTTTTTAAAAAAGAGGAAAGATGTTTCTTATACCAGCTGTGTTGCTACCCTTTATGATGCTTTTCACTCCTCTGTACCGATTTGTACTTCTGTCTCTCATCACTTGCAGTAGGCCTGAAGGACAACCTTCAACATTTCTTACAGTGTAGGTCTGCTAGTGATTTGTTCTTTTAGCTTTTGTAGTTTTGAAAAATTATTTATTTTACTTTTTCTTTTGAAACATGTTTTAATTGTGTATGGAATTCTGGGTTGATAGGTTTTTTTTGTTTTCTTCACAGTACTTTTAAGAATGTTCTTCATAATTGTTTTAATTGCTTTGCTTTCTGTGAGAATCAGCTATCAACCTTTTCTTCTACACATAATGTGTCTTTATCTTTGGATGCTTTTAAGCACTTCTCTATCACTAGTTATGAGTAGTTTGGTTATGATCTGCATTGACGTTGTTTTCTTTATGCTTCCTTAAAAAAATTTTTTTTAAATCTTTATTTATTCTTGAGAGAGAGAAGGAGACAGAGTGTATGTATGGGAGGGGCAGACAGAGAGGGAGACACAGAATCTGAAGAAGGTTCCAGGCTTCGACCTGTCAGCACAGAGCCCAAATCAGGGCTCCAGCTCATGAACTGTGAGATCATGACTTGAGCCAAAGTCAGATACCCAATCCGCTGAGCCACCCAGGCCCATTCTTTATGTTTCTTGTACTTAGGTTTCCTTGAGCCTCTTAGATTTGTGGGTTTGCAGTTCTCATCAAATGTGGAAAATTTTCAGTCTGTTTTGATTCTCAGCTTATCATTTTATTACCTAAAAATCCACTTTTAATAAACTCGTGATACTAGTAAAGAAGAAATTTTTGAGTTCATTTAGAAGTTGTTATCACATATCTGATGTTCAGAATGTTAGGATCAAGAATCAGCACTTGGAATAAAACATTGCATGTTTTCACTTCACACTCTGGGATTGCTGAGGTTTGTAAAGCAGCTCAGATACTAGAGCCTCTGTGTATAATCACATGTCCTGTTTGGCTTGCTTATCTCCTGAAAGTCTTGGAAGTTTGGTCCTCAGGTCTGAGACGGTGGCTCCTCTGGATCCTTTGGTGATCCTCTGAGTACCTACTTTTCAGTTCAGAGTCAACATCAGCACTCAATTTCCAGAAATACTATCTACTTCTTTCCAGTGTTGTATTTATATGAAGGCTGCCGTCTTGTAAGAGTACATTTAGTGCCAACCTGTGTAGGTGGTACTTTGTCCCAGTGCTATAGTGTGGTATGGTGATGCATGAGGGAAAGAGAAAAGCCTTCAATACTTACGTGCTGGTTATCAGGTAGAAGATGTTATTCTCTTAATCTCATTTACATTTTGCTGTGGCTATGGCAGTAAAAAGTTCCACAGGCAAGAGTCAGACTCCCCAAATATTATGGGTATGCTCCTTGCAGGTCTCTGACTGAGGAGATGGTGGTATAAAAAAACAGAATTTCAGCAGTACATTTTTATCCTCTTCCTTTTTAATAAACCGGTTCTGACAGATGAAAAGGAATCTGCTGTAGCTCAGATTTCCTATGTTAGGCATATTTCAGCCATAAACTTAATTATCACAAGAATTTTCAAATGACTCCAACTTTTTTCTGCACTTGGTACAGAGGATACCAAGTTCTATTTTTGAGCTGATAAAATCCTCCTTCTGAAAGCATTTGTTTATTATATTACAGCTTCACATGAGCCGAGCTCCATCCTGACCCCGTGTTAAGTGTCTGTGGTAGATTTCATTACATCCATATACTGGAAGTCCTGCCAATATACTGGCAGCAAAATCCTAGTGGAAAATAAATGGCAATAAAAAAGAGAAATGATAGCCTGTGTGAGTGGTGAGGAGCACAGCTTTATTGAGACTGGACAACCCCAGAGTAGTGACTTGGCATGCAGACATGAGTTTAAGAGAGTGTGGGTGAAAGCTGATATTGGAATAACGACTCTGTGGCACAGACATGGGAATAATTTAATTAATTGCACTGAAATTTCTTTGATGAATAGTTATGTGGTGATAAGCATGAGGTCGAACAGCAGAATGAGTTTCAGCTTTTTAATGGGCCAGCACAGCTGCAGTTTTGGATGCCTTCCCACTTTATTTTCCCCTGCAGCCCTCCACCACTTTACTCGTCCAAGTCTCTCCTGCTAGGCTTACCACTCGCGGGGCTCGCTCTCCGTGTCTGCTGAGCTGAGGGGCAAGTACATTTGGCCATAGGAAGCAGGCTGGTGACGGCTTTGAAATGAAAACTAGATCAAACGAAAATTGTGGGATGGTTTCCTTACGATGGCTGCACCTCCCCTCCTCCCCAAATCTCTAGGATGCTTTTATAGAGTCTTTGCTGCTAAGTTGTATAAAGATTTTAATAAAAATTTCTCGTCCCTGGAGAAAGAGGCATGTCTTTGTTGTCAGAGAGCTGGAGGGGAATGAGCAATGCACCCCCAGCTGGAGCACCAGCATTAATCCCACGACTCGGAGCCCGTATTTTCAAACAGATCAATTACTTCTGGCTGGAACCAATCTCTCACCATCTCCTTGCTGTGCAGGGCTCCATTTCCAGCCTTGGCAGCTGACATAGCCTTCCAACTTGATAGAACTTCAGCTGCAAATCTCCTCAGGTCTGCTGCCTCCATTCATCGAGGTTATACAAATGAGTTGTTAAATAAAAATCAAAAGTCAGAAGTTGTGGGTGGTAATCTCCACTGGGCTCCACAGCACCCGTGGGTCTAGGCAATGTTTTCTGTTGACTTTTTTTTTTTTTTTTAAACAAGACAAGTGATTCAGTTGTCTTCCTTCCTTCACTTTTATGGACAGGCTTTGCATGAGAGAAAAGCCTTCTCTAGAGGGAAGAAATTATCCACAGTGGATGCATTTCTTATCAACTTCTAAGTTGAAAGATTAACTCAGAATGGAGAGGAAGGGGATTAGGAGGAGACATGAAGGGCATGTACAGGTGAACTGTGTCTAATGCATCTCACACTGCATCAGTCGCCCCTTTTCAGCTGCTAGCCTGCCTGGGCTTAAGGCCAAGAGATTCTGTATCAAAAGTAACTGACCCTTGCTAACACACAGGTGGCAGAGAACATGTCAAGTGTTTACAGAGCATGTCAATGTGTGAACACAGAACTTCCATCAGGTCTCAAAACTCAAACCTTAGAGGGCTTTACCCAGAATCTATTCAGTGTTCATAAGACATACCCACTCTTTGTATGTGTTGAAGGCTTCATGGCTGTTCAGGCCAGGCCAGTCTTCCTGGAAGAGGTGATTGGGGGCTGCAAGAAGGGAATGACAGCATTTTGTGATTTCACTCACTCTAGATACACACACAGACTTATGGGCTTTGGGGAAAGAACCTTTTCCTGCTCTTCTGTGCTCTCCTCTTTTGTGGTCCTCCCACCAGTTCCCTGGTCTGTGACCTGCAGCCCTTGGAGGACTTCTCTGTTTCCCCCGTAGTAACCAAAGGTGAGGAACTTACGGGAAAGAAAGATGAAAATGTAGAAATCTAGAGAAGAGAAATGGTTTAGTGTTCCACCTAGGGGGATTTGTGTGCCTATGTACACGTTTGGGTGTGTGCGCCCTGAGTGTTCTTACTGCCTGCTTTGGAAGCCTGGTCCTAGTTGGAACCCATTAGTGGTGTCCTTTGGAGCAGGTATTCATGAACTCTGTTAAAAATTAAGGAGGTGAATCCCTGCTGGTACAGGCTGATGGCCACAGCTTCCCCTTGGGCTCGTATTACTTTGGACTGATTCTAAAGAAGCAAAGGAAACCATGCAGAACATACTTGTTTGATTTGAAAGTTAAAGGCCTGTCTCTGTTTTCCTCCCCCTTTTTCCTGTAGCCCTTCCTAGGCACCCTAATGTGAAGAGTAAAACATAAGTCATATGGTACCAGAAGGCACTGACACAGCTCTCACTCTGGACGTGGTTTCTGCGGATCTGTGTTTTATTAGGATTCATTAAGTAGTATGGGAAAGACTCATTGGTAGCCATGCATGACAGTCCCCGATCCTCAGAGCCTGCCAACAATTGAAAATTTGAGAGAAAGAAATAAAAGGGGGTTAGATTTATAGTTAGTGAGTTCCAGTTGAGTCCCCACTCCACCNGCCCGTCTTATTAGGAGTTCTTTACTGAAACAAAATGCAGTGGTAGCTTGGAGAAATTATGGCTACTTTCCAGCGGCTCCCCTCCCCCCAAAAAGAGCTTAGGAGTCTGTAAGCTTCTCCCTTGGTTGCAGTTAGGAAGCCAGTTGACAGTATAATAGGCTTGTGGAAGTGGGTGCAATGGTTTGTGTGTTCTGTTTGATGTTGCAAATACCAAGCCCTCAGGGAGATCTGCAAAGAGGATGTTCTGTTCTTACAGAAAGGAAAAGATTAACCTGAAACGTGAACTGAAAAACTCCTGAATTCTAAAGGACTTGGGTGCTACGAAGGAACAATCTCATTTACCTCTGTGGAAACATTTGGCAGGCTGCCTGCTGCAGACAAGCGGAGGGCCTGGGCAAATATTTTTTAATGATTTTGATTAATGAAAAGCGATCACCAGTAAACTTGACAGGATTAGATCACAGATTAAGGGTGTGTGTGTGGGTGTGTATGTGGTTAAGGCTTTCTCTGTAGACCTGTGCATACTCATATACACACAGAAGTCTCATAAACTATGTGCACTTCTTCGAGCCTACCTAACAATGCTTTTCTTCACATTCAGAGATAATGCTCATTATGAGAGTATGTAACACTTTTTATTTTGAAGATATTCTTAGGAGTGGTGATGAGTGAGCATTAATCAGTTTCTGTCCTTCATGAATGTGTGCTCTCACTCAACACATGAATATGTGTAAATCGTTAAACATTTATCGAGTACCTACTGTATGCCAGCTACTATGCTAGGTACTAGAGAAAAAAAAAGGCATAGTCTCTGTTCTACTGTACTTTATAAGCTGCTGGAGAGACAAATTAAAATAAATAATCGTGTAACTATATACCCACCATTTTTATATTATCTTCGTATTCCATAAAAATTTATTAAGTACCTCCATCTGCTCTAAATTCTATGATAGGCTCTTAAAAGAAAAGCACATCACCTAATTCCTGTTGAAGTCAGTGTTTTGCAATTTACAATAAACTGGCTCTGTTTGGTTTTGGAATTCAGCAAAGCCACGTGATCCACACAGCTCTAGATAATTAATTTAGCACATAGTTCTAAGGATATAGTAAGTTAGCAGTCTACCAGAACATTCTATTATATATGCATATAAGCCCTGATGTGTTTACCAAAGATATTGTTATATCCTTCTTTTTGCTATATCTCTACTACTCTGGATTCAAGAGTTCACACTGCTCTTCCCCAGCTGTGTGAATTGGGAAAACTGGTCAACCTCTCTGAACAAAATTTCGCATCTGTAAAATGGGACAAGTTGTACTCATGGGGTGGTGAAGATTGGATGAAATCATGTATGTGAAAATACTATGTAAAGACCATACTCATGTGAGCTTGTACTATTTCTACAGTTTATGACTTCAGACTTTCTAGAGAGAGTAACACTTACTGAAGCCAACTGTCTTCCCTTCTCTTAAACCCAAGAAAATCAGAAGGAAGAATAGTTCTGAGTTCAAGTAGAAACTGGAAATCATCCAGTCTTTCTTCTGGCAGAGTGTTCCAGAAGGAGGAGCATATAACCTTGAAATTAGGGGAGAAATTAAGTTTTTCTAAAGGCAGACTAACTCGTATCAACACATATGCACTGTCCTTGGAATGTAACCTGTCGCAGTGTTGACATTAAGTGTCTCTGCTGACACCCTCTTTTGTTTCTTCTGTCTTGTGTATTGGTTCTCCCCAGAGAGGGATAAAATTGAAAAGCATCATTATGAATGCATGCTCAGTGACTGGGTTCTGACACCCTGGCCAAAAGGTTTATGCTCTGCAGCACTGAATAAAGTGCTGTAATTAAAATAAGAATGAGAAATATGAAGCCACACAAGAGCAGTCATTATTTAAACGAAGACCCTTCCCTGTGAGATTATACTGGCTGATACTAATCTGCGAAGTTGTATTTTCTGGGGGAAAAATCAATATGAATGAAACGAGAGCTCTGTGTGCAACCTGCAGGGCTCCTTGTCTCTCCATGAACTGTGGTGTGATCTCTTGGCCTTTTGAATCATTTTGTTTAAAGGCCTTTCATAGATCATTCTGTCCTTGGTGGTGGGAGAATTTTCCCCAAGATTCTATCCCTAGATAGTCTAAATTGGAAAAGCACATGCCTTTTGATCTTTACTTTTCGTGTTTGTATGTGTATGCATACATATGTGTAAGAGATAAAGGTCATCACAGAGCAGACAGGGGGCCACTTACCACCTTCACTGACTCCACATTGTCATAGATGGAATTTGAGAGTGTATTTCACTCCCCTTAACTCTGTCATTGATTTCCAAGGGTGAGCATATCCATGCAATTAATTGTTACATCTTATAATCAGCTTGAATATTTACCCCTTTCTGTATTCTGCACATTGCCAGCCCCATTCCTGGCTGGTAACAGGCACTTGAAAATCAGTGGAAAATTTGAATGAGATTTGCCTTTGCTCCCTTCCCTTCCTACCACCCTGTCTTCAATTTGGGCCTGAATGACTTGCTAGAAACCAAGAGAGAGATTTAATGTTAATCCGGGGTCAAGCTCTCGTCTGCACATTTGAGGCTCAGCTCCTCTCGCCATGCATGCTGCCTGCAGTCATCATGCTGCTCTCTTCTAGGATAAAATGCAGTATTCTAGAAAGCTCCACACTCCAGTGGGCAGAACTGATGGTAAGTCTGTACAGAGCAGATCAGGTTACAGCTCCCTTAAAGTATCTGCTAATGGAAAGTCTGGCTAAGGCAGCATCTTAAATAATATGTAGAATCAGCATGCTGTCTCCAGAACATGTTGCAGCCTTTATTAGTAGGGCGTAAGCTAAGGTAAGCTCCCATTAAAGAAAAAATTGTAATGATTAGCAGGGGACCCGTATAATTTAAGGTATTCTTTGGAGTTTATAAATATGGCCTCATAAAAAGCCTGAATATAAGGGAACTGTGACTTTAAGTCATTAGAAGCCCAGTGGTTTGATAAAATAACAGGAAACAGACAATTTATTATGAGCAGTCTCAGTAGCTCTGGATTATCTATAAAACTTTTACGGCCTTCCCCAAGTGGCAAGAAGCCATAAAACTTGCCTGAATGAGGGACTTGTTAATTTACTTGTTAAAGCAAATTAAAAATTTATAAGTGCTTTTAGGTAAATGAGATCTTCTCTCATTGCTGCCCTTGCGGGGCCCCCGGAGTCCTAGGAGGGGAGAGTGGCTAAGCTCAGACTCCACTGCAGAACAATAAAAGCTATTAAATTGTTCCAGTTTATTACAACAGAGCCATGCAGCTGTTGCCATGGCTAGCTGTGGGGTACCAGTGGTTGACAGCCTGGAGTTTCACTAGGTTTTCTGTCTTTCTCAAAGGAAAAACAGCAAGTGGGGAGCTGGTCTTCACCTTTGCGATTCTCCAGTAGTTGGTGTTATAGACCAAGTCTTTTCTTTTTCCTTGACCTCACGGACCCAGAGGTTTTAAACCACTTTTTCCTATTCCCGGAAGTGTTTCTCTTTCATTCCATAGGTTGTTGGTTCTCACACATTTGTACTCCTCATCATGCCTTTTAGCCAGTTAATCCGTGGACAAAAGGCTCGAGCCCTAGGGTGTTTCTGTAACCCCATCAGCATTTCTTACAAAACAAAACAAAACAAAACAAAACAAAACAAAACCTCTCTTTCCTTTGTCCAGTCTAGAAACTTGGAGAAGGACTTAAGTTGAGAAATGAAACCTGGTACAGGTTCTTGTGTATCGGACTCCATAAACTGCGTAGAATCGGTATTTTTTGTGGAGTCCATAGTGTAAAGGTAAAGGCAGATTGTCCTGCACTCTGCTTTGGATAGGAAATCACCTGAGGTTAAAATTCTTGGATCTAAACAGCCCCCTTCTCTTTTTTTTCTGTTTGCCACTTGTCGAGTTTCTTCCCAAGGAAACTGTGCAGCCACAAGTGGGTTTCTCGAGAGTGACTTTTGTGGCGTGAGGCCTTGTAAGTCATTGCCTCTTTTGGACTTGCCTTCTACTGAGCGCTCTTCTTCTCCCTGCCCACCGATAGCAAGGATTTTGGGGAATAGGAAGTACCTTATTCTTCCATGGGCATCAGAAGCTTTGATTCAGGAAGACCTCTTGAATTTGTCGGCAGAAAAATACATTATATCTCAATTACAGACCATATTTAATATTGAATAAAAAGGATGGATATTTTACAAGTATATTTAAATTTCAAAGATCTCTTTAGAAAAGTCAGGTTCTGCAAACATTTTCTTCTGGTAATATTTTCCAATCTCTGCACTGGAAAGGTACATTTTATTAGCTTAGAGAACAGAAATGATAAAAAGGCATAATTGGTACAAGTGTTTGTTCTGCAGAATTCACCCTTCAGTTACGTACATATCTATGACTTGGCTTTATTCATATCTCTAATTTGGATTCCATTTGAAACTATGCTTGAGAAGCATGTTGGCAAGTAAAGCGTCACAGAAAATTGGGGGTAAGAGGAAAAGCGATAAGAATGGCAAATAAATACATGCTGGAAACAGTAGTCCAGGGTTTTAGGAGGCATCACCCCAACAAGGAGGTTCCTTAAGGTGAAAATGTGCTTCAGTAGTGGCTCTTCTCCTGCTCACAGTCTTGATTATTTTAGGAATATCACTGTATAGCACCACTGTGTGCTTATCATACCTCTTACTGAACTTCATGAGCGTCTTATTGGTTTGAATGTTAATGACTTTTACATTTGGAATCTCTCATCTTCATTTAGAGTCTCAGCAAAAATGCTCAGTTATAGCCATCCTTGCACAAATTATCTCTGTGCTTTAGGGTATTTTTGGATTTGGTCTTACATCCTTATGGATGGAACTTTAAGAGTGGAGCTTAAATAGCTCTCTTCTTATTGTACCACCGCATAGACCTGACCACAAAGTCTGTGGAAGTGGAGAGCTGGGATGGCTGAACAAAAATTCTTTTGTTCCAGAGGGCCAAAGTGAATTGCATGTACAGAAAAGGTTGTTAAGTTTGAAAATTTTCGAATAGAAAAGGACACTCGTTCAAAGGTCAACTGCTGAGGAACTACTGTAGTTTATGAGAAGATCCAGGAGCTATGTTACCATAGGTCAGTAATGTGGTGTGGTCTCCAAGACTCTATAATGAAGTCCTGATACACGTTTCACGGTGACATAGCACTGCTTCAAAAATGTTTGTTTCTAACAGAGTTCACGTTAGAAATTTAGTGTATATGCTCACTCGTTAGTAATATTGATATATGTTGTATAATGATTGCTTAATTGCTAATTTTCCTATGCTAATTGATGTTTTTCTATAAAACTAAATTCTTTAGCTCTTTACATTTATTGAATGCCATCTGGCTTATGAATTTTCATAAGAACTGCCAAAAAAAAAAAGTTGCAGACCCCTCCCCCATCTTTCTCCTAAAAAGGTGCTGAATATATATCCATAATGACTTTTTAATGTGCCTTTAGGGATTTCTTTTCTTTTCTTTCNTCCTTTTTTCTGTAGAAATAAAACATCATTACACTAAAAGTGCTTTCTCTCTCCCAACTTGAATTTCCTTCCCATTTCACCACTAGTCGTTGCTGTGGCGATATACCCTCTTATTCTTTTTAAAAATGTTCTCCATGTTATTGTAATTATTGGGCAAATGCTACGTTTAAAATATGTTTATCCTGATGGCTAAGAACAATCCCACATTTATTTTGTATTGTTAAAAATAGCTTTATATATTTATTTGCCTATAACCCTTGGGTTTAAAGACATCATTAAGCTGTATTTCATTGTACAGTAGCAAAGAAGTAGGAAGTTGGGTGCCCCATATACAGTCTTTTTACTTTGCAATGTCTAATGTTTTTGGTGATTTCTTCATACAGCTGGCTGTCAGTTCCCTGGCATCTCTCTGTAGATAGTTTTGGTATTAGTAGTTTCTATGTTTGCTTAGGTAGCATATTTATGTGTATGTGTATGTATGTATGTATGTATGTATATGTATGTAACAGTGTACTTTGTCTTAGTCTGTTTAGACTGTTATAGCAAAATACCATAGCCAGGGGGCCTGTAAACAACATATATTTATTTCTCACAGTTCTGTAGTTTAGGAAGTCAAAGATCAAGGTTCCAGTAGATTCTGTGTTTGCTCAGAGCCTACCTCCTGGTTCATAGATGGCCTTCTTTTTTCCTCACGTGGTGGAATGGGTGAGGGAACCCTCTGGGGTTTCCTTTATAAGGGCACTAATCTCACTTATGAAAGTTCCACCCTCGTGACCTAATCACTTCCTAGGACCTATCTCCCAGTGCCTTCACATTTGGGATTAGGTTTCAACACATGGATTTGAGAGGGATACAAACGTCCAGTCTATAGCATATATGTAGTATAAACACAAATTTAGCAGAGCTTATTTGACAAGCTTTCCTACTTTTTCCCCTTTCATTATCATGTACTAAATACCTCAAGCTAAAACTAAAAGTTCAGTCACAAACCAGACAACAGTTATTGGCACCTGTAGATTTTGAATGAGAGGTAAAAATAACTTTAGTAGATGAGAGGGTTTTGTTTAACCTCATCATTAAATTTTTTTAACCTCACATTTCTTCAGATGGCTAAACTAAATGGAATTGTATTCTCATTTGCTTGTCTGGGTCTAATATGAGCAAACAACAACAAAAACCCAGTGTTAAAGAATTTTTTAATTATTAGTAATTTTGTGAAGAAATGTAATACAGCTTTATAGAATTTAGTTGCTAAGTTAATATATTTAATATGTGCCGATTCAGCCACATTAGATTATGTATTAGTTAATCAAGATTAAGAGACATGGTTGTAAAAATAACTGATATGTGATGGCATTTACTTAGTCTTTTCTATTACGAAGATATCAGAATAATTATAGCTAATTTCCTAATTGCCTACCCTAAAATATTTGGTCATTAAATCACAAAATGTTAGAATTGCTATTGCCTAGAGGAGCAGACACAATGCAGTTGGTTCTAACATGTCTGCATCGCCTGGGAATGATAATGATTCTCCGGAGGGCGGCATGATATTGTGAATAACACAGAGCCTGGGGGAAAAGGTCTGGATGTGCGTCCTAGGTCCACCTCTTCTTATCCATTTAACCTAGAGTTAACGTGGACCTTCACTTCCTTTGCCTTAAAATGATAATAATCACCATTGTAAAAAGAACCTGTGGCTTAGTGCAGCCAATTAGGTTTGACCTAATTGGTGGACACCACCTCAAGGGCAGGTAACAGAGTGCTCAGCCAGGGGCCAGGTACAGTGCTTTCTAGCTCAGCTCACAGACCCTCTCCGGGTGTCTTTGGTTGGGTCACTCATCTCTGAGTTATAGTTTCTTTGTCTGTAAAGGGGATATGTTATAATTTACTGTGCTCACCTCGGAAGATTTATGTGCGGATTAAGTCAGGTGAATTATGTACATCCATTGGAAAGTTGTATAACAGCAAACAGATTGGTACAGCATTATTATCCTCATAAAAATGTAAACAGCTTAATGGTAACTGGGTCTCCTGTTTCACTCTGCGAGATTTGAGAATGTGGCACATCCATTTGTCCTTCACCGTTCTTGTGAGTGTTGCCTTTACGTGTTGCTAGAGTGGTGGAAGATGGCAGTCAAGGATAGTTGTGGCACTTCGAGGCAAAAGGTAACTGCATTATTAAACACTAACAACATCTTTTTTAGTCACAGCTCAATGAGAGTTCCTGTTGTATATAAAGAGGGCTAATGTAGCATGGGTTTGGGGAGGAAAACACCTAATTAGAAAATTGGATCTGTTCTTAAATTGCAAATGTGTGTACATCAAAGCGATCATAAGAATAAATTTAAGTCTGATAGTGTACATGGTTTCAGTACACATTGGCGAAATATCCTGCTGATTGCTGATTGAAAACAGTTGTTAATTCTCTACTTCACTAAATTCAGAGTGGAAAAACTTTCCTTAATAAAGAACAGATTGAGGAGATCCAAGACCTTACTGTGTGGGAATTAATGGCAGATGCATATACTGGTAGTTAAAATGTTTCATTAGATGTTAATGTCTTGCTGTGTTTTTAATTGTTCAGGAATTAGCCTCCAGAATATTAAAACCATCTGTTTGTTATCATGATGAAACAGAATGCTTAAATAGTTATTAATTTGTGTTTCTTGTCTTATTTTTTTTTCAGAGATAATCTGTAAAACTTTGATCTGTTTGGAGTTTAGGGAATTTGGAATGTGGAAGTGAAAAATAATTTTAAAAAACACCAGTGTCCCAAATAAATGTAGCTTTTTTTTTTCTACCTACTGTGCATATTTTATATTTTAGGTGTATTCTTTTCTCTTCCTTCTTTTCTTTTCTTTTCTTTTCTTTTCTTTTCTTTTCTTTTCTTTTCTTTTCTTTTCTTTTCTTTTCTTTTCTTCCCCTCCCTCCCTCCCTTCCTTCCTCTCTTTCTTTCTTTCTTTCTTTCTTTCTTTCTTTCTTTCTTTCTTTCTTTCTTCATGAATTGACTCCCATTTGCATCAGCTTGGGATCATCATAGAGCTGATATAGTAGTTTATTGAAACTACATGGCCACTGTTAACATGCTGATTATATTACTTTCAAGATCAAAACAGAATTTATGAATTTGGAGGGATGAAGGGAAGCTAAATTTTTAGATTCTGTGGACATGCTCTTCTTGGCTGTGCTCTAGTAGGTGTTCATAACTACTGTGGGCCATAGCTCTTACAGTCAGGTGGCCTTGGTTCTGTTTTCGGCCTTTTGTGACTTTGCTCAGAGTACTTAAGTCTTTCTCAGCTTTGGATTTCTCCATCTATAAATTCAGAAGTACAATTTAATTTATAGAGATTTTGTTATTCTTAGAAATAGCATGAAGATTGCAAATTCTACATAATAGGCATGTTAATTGCTTTCTTTCTTGATTACATGGAGCTAATGAGATATTTTGGGTCCTACTGAGAAATATGTTATCTATAACTATAAGGGCCAGGAGCAAACCCTTCATTTACTAGCCTTTGCCCTTGTGTTGATAGCTGAACATTGGTGGCCTTAAGTTCTTTTAAATACTTTCTTTTATTAAGTTTACTTATTTAATTTGAGAGAGCGAGCAAGTGAGTGAGTGAGCAGGGGAGGGGCAGAGAGAGAGAAGGAGATAGAGAATCCCAGGCACTGGCAGTGCAGAGCCCCATTGCAGGGCTCAAACCCAGGAACTGTGAGATCATGACCTAAGCTGAAATCAAGAGAAGCTTAACCTACTTAGCCACCTAGGCGCCCTTGGGAGCCTTAAGTTCTTGTCCTCAAAGTAAAAATCTCAGCTAGCATCATCTTCTCTCTACTTCACTGTGAGATTTGTAGATCTACAGTGGAGAGAATGAGTCTGTCTTAGCATGGGATTCTAACGTATGTCTC
Source organism: Crocuta crocuta (assembly GCF_008692635.1). NCBI lineage: Eukaryota > Metazoa > Chordata > Mammalia > Carnivora > Hyaenidae > Crocuta > Crocuta crocuta. The sequence goes on from NW_027532208.1 coordinate 5,381,271, forward strand.
CAAGTGGCCTAGGCTTCATCTTCTCATATCCCAATTTGGTTAGGAAAAACTGTCAAGTTTTTTCTTCATTGATTTTATGCAAATCAGCTAAAATCATGCCAAGAATCAGAAGCTGTTATGTGTTTGAATCTTTTTAACATTTTGCAGAAATCTTCTGTGTTTAGACCATGAATTTCTGATAGTTGGGAAATTCATGGTTCTCTGTGTATGTTCTCTCTGTTCTCCTTCCTTCACCCATCCCCTCATTCACAATCAGATTATTCCATGCCCTGTGTCTGTCTTGCCCAGATTAAAAATGGGAGAGACTTCATAACTTTACATCTTCTGGAACCAAGTGAAAGTCATTTAATATAGGAAAGTAAGGTTTGTCATAACCCCAGGTCCCTACCTCAGGCCAGGCAAATCATGGGAATAGGCGATGTAGGGCAGGGCAGGAAGTGGGGACCTCACGGGTGCTGTGCTACAATGACCTTCTGTATCTAGGAGATAAGGCGCCCTTATCTCCAGGAGCACATCTCTGCTAAGTGGAGTGTGCTGGCCCTAGAGGCCCTACACACCATTTTTTTGCTATATGACAAGAACAAACATACCATCTCTCTAGAAGCAACCTTTTCATTTAAAAATTTACTGAGGAAAACATAATTGGTTTTGTTACAATTGAGTTTCTTTTCTAAATCTTGCTATTATTCATAAATGAGTGTTTGATAGTACACATATTTCTGCCTTTTTATGGGATGGTTTGCAAGAAGCTTTTCCTGGGTTGATTTTAAAAGAATGAGTAGTTTTTTTTATTTAAAAAAAAAGGCACTGTTAGAAAGTAAAATAGAAAAGATTTTTAAATGCTTCATATTATCCAAATTACTTAAAGTGGCAATCTCATCAATAAGAGTGTATAATACTAAGAGAGCTATTAACTTCTTTGGGTAGTGGTTTTTGACCTTTTGCTGAACAAGTACTTTTAAAAGTCTCAAATGCCAGGATGAAGATTTATTAAACTAACTATAATTATGTGCTTCTTTTCATTTTATAAGCTTATACCTGACTATCTAAAATATCTTAAATTACATATGATCACTTTTCCAAGAACAAAATCCACATTACAACGTTTTGGAGAATAAGGATTTTTAAAGGCTGGTTTTGTATATCACAAAAGCCCACAAGTTTGCTAATGCATATGCCACTTTTCGTGTTATCACTCAGTTTTTGAGCTCTCCTTTTTGGCTAATCCTAGAAGACTGGCTTTCTATGACCTAGTCAGATTCTTTGTTAATAGCTCTAAGGGTCATTCTGTGGGAGATTTTGAAGGCTGATTTAACATGTTACAGATCTTATAAGATTATACATGGTTATTAAACGAATATTTATTGAGCCTCTAATAAATGGTAGGTATCGTTTTAGAGTGTACCTATTAACAGTGAACAAAACAGATAAAAATCCTCTGATAATATAGCTTATTATCTTGTTGCCATGTGGTTGAGGTATCAGGAGTTTGGAGGAGACAGAGAACAAATAAAATAGGTGAAATAAATACTACATTAGGAAGTATTAAGTAGAGGGAGAGTTACATCCTGTAAACAGGATGATCAGGAAAGTCCTCACTGAGAAAGTGACATGTAAATAAAGACTTCAGTGAACTTTGTGCCTTCTGGAGGCTAAACATTTCAGATAGATGTTGCAGCAAGTGCAAAGGTCCTGAGTGTGAGCATGCCTGACCTGTTTAAGGAACAGTGAAGTTTGCTACACTGATACAGAGGGACCGAGGCAGAGAGTGGTAGAGAATGAGGCCAGAGAAATAATGGGGAAGCCAGATACAGTAGGAACTGCTTTGTAGGCCGTTGTGATGATCTTGGTGTTTATTATGATGATGATGATGAAGAAACTCTATAAGATTTTGAGAAGAATAGGATGTGAACTGACTTACTGTTTTAACAAGAGCATTCTGGATCTTGGGAGAGATGGACAGAAGTAGCAGGCAAGGTCACAAGCAAGGAGATCAGAAAAGAAGGTGTTACCGTAATCCAGGCAAGAGACAAAGGTGGCTTTGAGTAGAGTGGTGGCTGTAGAAGGAGTAAGGATTTTGTCCTAAGCAATTGGAAAAGTGAAATTGCTATTAATAACAATTGGAAACATTGAGAAGATGGCTTTAGTCACTTTAGGTTTGAGATGGCTTTTCAGTGTGTAGGTGGAATTGAAGGATGTACCTCGATTTAGAAGACTGGGATTTGGGGAAGAGATTGAGGCTAAGAATAGAATTAGGCATCACCAGCACATAGATTTTTTTAAAACATTGAGACTGAATGAGATCATTAAAGGTAGTGAGTATAGACCTAAAAAAGAAAAGGTCCAACAACTGAGCCATGGAGAATTGAACATTAAAGAATTGGAACTAAGTGGAAAAGCCAGACTGGTAAGGAGTGGCCAGTGAGGTGGTAGGAAAGCAGGAGTAAAGCCAAGTGCAAAGGGTGCGGGACTATTCACTTGTGTCAGATGTTACCCTTAGATAGATAGGTCAGGAAAAGGGACACTGACAGTAGTCACTATGTTCAGCATTCAGAGGTCATTGTTGACTAGTACTATACTGCTGTTAAAGCTAGTCAACAGGGACTTTGACCTTGAGCCCTGCTCTGGGCCTCCTTAAGTCATGTCCCTTCCCATAGTGGAAGAGTTCAAAGGGCCAAGGACGTGTGTCCACTTGGAACCCACCACACTCCTTCTACACATGTTACTACTGATTAGGTAGGACTCCAGAATTACATCCAAATGTCCTCAGTCGGACTTTGAGGGTCTGCTTTCTGGGTCCATCCTCCTGGGAGAGCACAGCACCACAGCTGTGTATGTGCCTGAGCCCGAGCTGGGGGGGCACAGCTTGTGGACTTGGGAAAGTGGGCAGTGTGGATGGAGCCTGGAGGATGGGCTAGGACATCACATGTGGACAGGTGAGGCTTCTTGAGAACTACAGACAGGAAAAGAAGGGCAGTGTGGGAGGATTGGCTCTCCTACACCACCACACTCCATCAAGAAATTCAAGGAAGATAATTCTAAATTAAATCCTGGTCTTCAGTGTCATTATGAACATTCATTTGACAAGATTAGAGGATAGAAGTATTTTCTTTAACACTATATTAGCATTTACAACTTTTCACTATTTAGATATATGGTGTTTGGATCTCTTGCCCTGAGCTCTGAAAATGGCCTCTGATAGCCTGTTATCGAGCTTGACATGAGCAATTTCGTGGCAGGAAAGGACAGAAACCTTATTGGGCTGAGTTAAACAGAGAATTGGAGGAAACGAATTGGTGATACTGAATAAAATGTTTTTAAGAATTCTTTGTAAAGAGCATGAAAGAAACGGAAAGCTAGCTGGGTTCTTCCATTTGTCTTGTTTCTTTCTTTTCTTTCTTTCTTTTTCTTTTTTTTTTTTCCTTCTAAGGTAGGAAAAATAGCAGCCAGGATATTTGTACCCTTAAGAAAAGGATTATGTTAGTTTGCTAGGCCGCCATAACAAAATACCACAGAATGGGTAGCTTCAAAAACAGAAATTTATTTTCTCACAGTTCTGGAGACTGAAGTCCAAGATCAATGTGTTGGCAGATATGGTTTTTCCGAGGCCTCTCTCCTTGCCTTGCTGATGGTCACTTTCTCCCTGTGGCTTCTCGTGGTCTTTTCTCTTTCCCTGTGCCTTCCTGTTGTCTCTATGTCTCAGTCACCTCTTCTTAAAAGGACACTTGTCATATTTGATTAGGACCCATCCTAATGGCCTCTGTCTAACTTAATTACCTTTTTAAAGTTCCTCTCTCCAAATATAGTCACATTCTGAAGTAATTGAAATCAGGGCTGTAACATAAGAATTTTGGATGGATACAGTTCAGTCTGTAAGAGGGATCTCAGTTATTCTAGAACATTCATTTGTGGAACCCATCTCACTTAGGAAATGTCTATGGCCTTTAAAAAAAAAAAAACAACAGACACACGAAACGATGCTCAGCATCCCTCCTCATCAGGGAAATACAAATCAAAACCACACTGAGATACCACCTCACGCCAGTCAGAGTGGCTAAAATGAGCAAATCAGAGAACTCTAGATGCTGGCGAGGATGTGGAGAAACGGGCACCCTCCTACACTGTTGGTGGGAATGTAAACTGGTACAGCCCCTCTGGAAAACAGTGTGGAGGTTCCTCAGGAAACTAACAATAGAACTCCCCTATGACCCAGCAATAGCACTGCTAGGAATTTACCCAAGGGATACAGAAATGCTGAGGCATAGGAGCACATGTACCCCAATGTTCATAGCAGCACTCTCCACAATAGCTAAAACATGGAAAGAGCCTAAGTGTCCATCAACGGATGAACGGATCAAGAAGATGTGGTTTATCTATACCATGGAATACTACATGGCAATGAGAAAGAATGAAATCTGGCCATGTGTAGCAACATGGATGGACCTTGAGGGTGTTATGCTGAGCGAAATAAGTCAGGCAGAGAAGGACAAATATCATATGTTTGCACGTATAGGAGGATTAGGAGGAACTTAACTGAGGAACAAGGGGGAGAAGAAGGGGGGAAATGGTGGGGGAAAGGGAGAGAGGCAAACCATGAGAGACTCTTGAATGCTGACAAAAACTGAGGACTGATGGATGTGGGGGGGAGGGGGGATGGGCATGGAGGAGGGCACTTGTGGGGATGAGCACTGGGTGTTATGTGGAAACTAATTTGACAATAAACTATTTGTAAAAAAAAAATGTCTATGGCCTTTTAAAAAGTTGACTATAGTGCTTGCATGAAAATAATGTAGCTTATGTCGGAGTAGTCACTAATTGGTGATGCATTTAGTGATATACAGGTTACTAAGTGCTAAGGACTGAATTATGCCTCCTCCCAATTCATTTATTGAACCCCCAATGTATTTGGAATAAGGAAGTAATTAAGGTTAAATGAGGTCATAAATGGTAGGACCCTGATTAATGTACAGGAAGGGTTACTGGAGAGCTACCTCTCCCTCTCCCCATCATGTGAGGACGCAGAGAGAAGGTGGCTGTCTGCATGCCAGGAAGAGAGTGAGCTCTCACAAGAAACTGCCCATACTGACCTTGATCTTGTACTTCCAGCCTCCAAGACTATGAGAAAATTAAGCCATCAATCTGGAATTTTGTTATGGCAGCCTGTGCCTCCTCGGACATTAAGATACCCAGGGATAGGGGAGGACCTTCAGCCTTGATGAGAATTTAATTTTTGATTGTATTGGAAATGTATTGGTATCCAAACAGTGGCAAGTTGGAAAGAGGTTTGCTCTTAAAATTCATATCTTAGAAGTTTTGAAAGCTTTCAACCAAAGTATTTTATATCCTTGCGAATTCTAGATGTTCATCATCTAGCAATGAAAATGAACAGTCACTAAGTGTATGGGTTAGAGGAGAATAATGCCTTTACTGGAGCTAAGGTTTTAAAACTTATTTTTATGACAGACTTAAAAGGTATACTGAAACAGAAATAACTGTGTAATAAACCTACCCATATATGCTCGTCATCCAACCTCAATGATTAAGACATGGCTCGTCTTATTTCCTCTGTGTTCCTCATGCCTGTGACCACCTCCCCGCAGGTACTGCTATCTCTGTCACCTGCATTACTTTGAAAAGTAAATCCCAAAGAGCAAGTCCTTTCAGTCATCAGTATTTCAGATGTATCTACAAAAAGCTTTCCCTTTTTATTGTACCTATATCAGAATATAAATAAGTTTTAATATCATCAGTACCTGGTCAATGGACATAGTTCTGAGTTTGTCTCATAATGTTTCAGCACTTTGCTCAAATTAGGTTTAAAACAAGATCTGTCTCTGGCAGTTTGTCAAGATACCCTACCTGTTATCCCATCCCCACTTTTCTGTGCTTACTTTGCAATTTTTTCATTGAGGCAATCTGGCAATTTCTGGATTGTTGATTTTGTATCCCCTGATATATAGTTTAACACTTGCCCCTACCCCTTACATATCTTGTAAGTTTGTATTATAATCTGTGGTAAATCAGATTTAGGTTTGATTTTTGTAGGAGGTGAGGGTGGGGTGGGGTGATGTGTTCTCATATCAGGAGGCATGGATTATCTGGTTTCCTCTCTTTTTATAATGTTATAGAAGCCAATGATGCTTGATTCCTCACTTTATTATTTTTTTCATTATCAAAAGGTCTTCCAAAGATAACCAATAAGCCATTTATTTGTTGGCTGGTTTTCTTTTAATGTAATTGTTTACTTGTATAAACATATTTGGGATGTTTCAATTCACTGTGTTATCATGATATTGATAATAAAGTTGTTCCATCTGTGATTAGTGGAAGCGCCTCAAACTTGGATCCCAAGACTCTTTGCCATGCCCTTTCTGGGATGACAAGATATGTCAGACTCAACTTACATATTTCTTTCTGGTAAAAAGGGAAAAACAAAAGACATAAAGCATTCTGTGTTTGAGGGTGATGGTTATTTTAAAGAATGCCAGGCCATTTAAAAAGTTGCTTGAAAACATGTTTTCTTATAGAGAAATATAAAAGGAAAGTTATGCGTATTTGTTATTTTTGTATATGCATCCTCACCAACCAAATAACATGGTCTCAGAATTTCTATTTATTAATCAAAATCTCATTATCAGAAGGCTAGAAACGTTGCCAAAGCAGGCCAGCATTCCTCCATCAAATTATTGCATTGTTCACGTGTACTGCATGTGAATTTCTGAGGTAATTGGAAAATAGATTTATCTTTTAGTCCACAGTCATACTTAAGGAATGCCAAACATCTTTTGTTCATTCAAGCTTCTCTCTTTAATTCCATTCTTGTACTTCCTTCCCCCCTTTCCCTATGGTTTAGACTTCCTTTTCAGTAGAAAATGAAGTCAGGTATGTTATCATGCTTTTGTCAACATAATTCAACCTAGAAATAGTACCCAAGTTGTAGATAGAGATGTGAGTTATATATCAAGCCCTGCTATTTACACTTTTATTCTCTTCCCTTCGCATTATTAAGTTACAAAGAAATAGTATCGTAATAGCCTCTTGGCTAAATCATAGGGAGTTATGATTCTCTTGATAAGCTGTAGAACATTATTAAGTTCTGCTGTCTGGGTCGAGTGTGTCTATTGGAAGGATATCAAAGTTGGTCAGATTGCTCTTGATTGTCTTAATTGCTTCTTGTTTATGTTTGAAACTATGCAGTTAGATTGATCTTGGCTCATTTTCCTCTCTTTATTAACTTTCAGGATTTATTTTTACTGCTGTGAAGTCCACTGAACCCCTTTAAGTGTTGAATAATATATGTGACTGGCAAGTGGAAGTACTTCAGTCGTTTCCATTTTCTAAGCTAATAATGCAACTTTCAAGTTATCATTGGTGCAATACCTTAAATATTTATTTGAGAACATCACTGTCACATTTAGATAAACAGCACTCCAAAGTCCAGGCATATCCAAGAACTCTATCTTATTTTGCATTAGTGAAACTTTACTAATTCCATTGGAATGATTTTATGATAAATGGATTTAGAAGCAATTTCTCCTTTTCTTGTCTCTGTAAACCCAGTGTGGTAGGCAGAATTCCAAGATGGCCCTCAAGATACTTGCCTCCTATTTACTCTGGTTAGATTTGTACATAGCATAGTTGACTTTAAGAAAGGGAGTTACCTTCTCTGAGCCTCACCTAATCAGGAAAAGTCTTTAACAGGGAATGGTTTCCAGAATAAGAGATGAAAATGATGACATCTTTTACTTTTTAAAACAAATCATCTTATTGAAATGTAAGTTACATGTCATGAAAGTCACTTATTGTAAGTGTACAATTTAATGAGTTTTAATAAATTTATAGAGCTGCATGAACATCACTGTATTCCAATTTTAGAACTTTACCATCAACTCAAAAATTTCCCTTATGCCCATTTGCAAATTGGTGGACTCTTACATTCTTAGAAAAAATTCTGCTGGAACTTGGCTAACTACCCTTTTTTTAATTATTAAGTCTAATTTGTTGTATTTCATCAAATTTTTGAAGGTCTTTTGACTAAAAAATCATCCTGTATTTCCCTTTGTGTTTCATTATTGAATTTTGGCATAGATTAGCTTTGCACATTTTTCTTAATGTTCTGAATCAAATTTAGCTAAAAATTTTTAAAAGTTTGGAGCACCTGGATGACTCAGTCGGTTAGGCCTCCGACTTTGGCTTGGGTCATGATCTCAAAGTTTGTGGGTTTAAGCCCCGCGTTGGGCTCTGTGCTGACAGCTTAGAGCCTGGGGCCTGTTTCAGATTCTGTGTCTCCCTCTCTCAAAAATAAATAAACATTAAAAAATTTTTTAATTAAAAATGTTTTAAAGTTTAAATTATTCGG
>NW_027532208.1:5390023-5430836 GCF_008692635.1 Crocuta crocuta
AAATTATTCGGTTATGTTTTTTATAGTACCCCATAGAATGTTTAGTAGTATAATTTACAAATGTGTTTGTTCTCACATTTTTACAGTAGTCATATTCTTATATTTTTTACATTATATAATATTCTATTATCTTTCTATATTTGATTTTGTTCTTTATTTCTTTACAAATTCTTGGATTTGTAAGCAGATGTCCCTCTTAATTCTGTGGGTTTCGCTCCCATTTATACTCTAGTTTATTAATTGTGTGCAGTATATCAGTTTCCAGTTCTTTACGTACTTTTTATTTTTGGAATCTCTTTTCTTTATTTGTCCCTGTAGTTGCTTTCTTGTCTCTTTTTCTGATCTCTGTAACGAGGCTCTTTATTTCTATTACTTTCCCCTTTACAAAATAATTATAGTCTCTGAGTTAACCTCTAGCACAGATTTACAGCACTTGTATATTGTTTATCTTACATACTTAAAATTTTTATTTTCTTAACTTTTAAATGGTGTGTCTATGATTCTGTCTTTGACTCAACTGTGATGGTAGAGACAGCTTTAAAAAATGTTTTAAGAAAACATTTTTTAAAATCTCTAGGTGATAGAGCTATCTATTTCTTTTTTAATTATTTTTTAAAATATAATTTATTGTCAAGTTAGCTAACATGCAGTGTATACAGTGTGCNCTGATATTCTTTGTGACCTAGTCCATCTTTAGTTGGTGCTGATGTCTTATGGGTATGCACAAAGACGTCTCTGGGAATCACCAAATTTACTACATATTGCCTCACACTGAGTGTTTTAGCATCTATGTCCTTTTCTGTTGTTCTGTTTTCTGGCTTCCTGATTAATAGGATGCTAAAGACTCCCATCTCAATTTCCTTGATTACTTAAAAATATTTCTTTGCTATAGACATTGGCATAAAAAGTTTATAACTCAATCCTTCAGTATAAAGTACAGACCTATATGGGGTAAAAATGGTATCTCTTATCACAAGAAAATGACTGTCTTTGACATATGATTTCACCTGACCATTTATTTTTATTCCATTGTCTTTTTCCCCCTCTCTTTAGACGTTCTTGCTGTTTTAAAAAATTGGGCTTAATACATACATACATATATATATATATATATATATATATTATTATAACCAACATACTTCTATGCTTTTGCTTTCTTGCTATTCCCTTATTTTCCAAATATTCTCAATAGGGAGTATTTATTATAATTTAAATCATTTTATATTTGATAATGATTTAGAAGACATCATATTTAATGTTTAAATTTTACCAATGGTTAACTATAAGATTATCAAATCCTTACGTAAAACTTTGTTTAACTATTGAGGATAATAACAAGATAATTTCTAATTCTATGATCCCAGGGAAATTTTACACAAATTTCTTGCCCTGCCTTAGTGTCCAGAATTTAATGTTTACCTTTTAGGCACAATTTGTTATATTGTACATATACAAGTACAATATATTAATCAATTTCTTAAAATGTTTTTTCTTTTCAAATTTGTAATTTTGTTTGTATTTCCTGTTAGCTTAAGTTGATGCATCAGCTTTTCATTAAGTAGTTTAGTTCTGTTTTTCTCATCCTAAGTACCTTTTAAAACCCAAGGAATAAGACAATGCAGATGCACTACAGTCACTTTGGAAAATAGCATGGAGGTTCCTTAAAGAATTAAAAATAGAAATACCATATGATCTAACCATCACACTACTGGCTATTTACCCAAAGGAAATAAAATACTAATTTGAAAAGTTATATGCACCCATCTGTTTATCACAGCATTATTTATAAGACCCAAAATATGGAAGCAACCCACATTTTCATTGATAGGTGAATGGATAAAGATGTGATACACACACACACACCATGATGGACTATTACACAGTCATATAAAAGAATGAGATCCTGGCATTTGCAACAACATGGATGGACCTAAGGTATTACACTAATTGAAATAAGTTGGACCAATAAAGACAAATACCATATTATTTCACTCAGAAATGGAGTCTAAATAACAAACCAAATGAATAAGCATACAAAAAACAGAGTCATACCTATAAATATGGAGAATACGGTGGTGTTTGGCAAAGGGAAGTGGGATGAGGGAATGGGCAAAATGGGTGAAGGGGAGTGGGTATTACAGGTTGCCAGTTATCTAAGGAATAAGTTCTAGGCATAAATGGTATCATAGGGAATATAGTCACTGGGATTATAATACAATTATATGGTGACAGATGATTCCTGCACTTGTGGGCAGCATAGAAAAACATATAGAGATGTTGAAATCACTATGTTGTACCTGAAACTAATAAAATATTGTGTGTCAATTATACTCAAATAAAAAATAAATAGTACAAATTCCACCCAATCTATGGAGAAGATTTTAACAAGTGGGAAAAGTTTTATTTTGGGGAAAAAAAATCAATGTCTTTACAAGATTAAATACTTTCCATTTTGATGTTAGTGAAAGCGTGTTACAAAATTTCATTGAAAAAAAGACAAGTCTGTGCTTATTGACACATTTTTAAAACATTGTGTGAAGTTCATTCAGATCCCTGCAGGAAAACTCAGCAGTCTGACATAGGATTTATGCTGCTTTGAGGAACCAAAACGGTGGTAGGAGATTACTTTTGGATGCTTTTCTGCATTGCGGTGGATAATTCACATCATTTCTCTTGAGTTTCAGTCATTGGTATCATCTCCACATACTTTATCCTTCTGTGAATTTTGTTTGAAGGATTAATGATGCCCACAGAGCATCTAGCATCTTGAACTCTCCAAACTCAGCGGCAAGGAGTGGCATCACCTGGTTCACCAATCTTGGCAGGTGTATACAGAATTCCTCCACCTTAGCCGAGTCCAGGGTGATGGGATTTCGTTACATGTTCATTAGCGGTGATAAAACCATGGATCATTATTTTCCTAATTAGCCATTAATAACAGTTAACTCCAACACGATCACAGCTTCAGAGTTTTTGAATATATTGTTGACAGTGAAATTGAATGGAAAACAACTCGGCTTCTTATATTTTATAAAAGTTGTTAATCTTATTGACAGGAAAACTACCACCCATCCCAGATCTGTATTTTTTTTTCTCATTCTGATGCCTAAATTATATAATATTCTAATGAGAAGAAAATTCTGGAAATAAGAGTGAATTAATAGTAATTTTTAAGTAAACAAGGTACTTTAATGTATCTAAAAGGTGATAGTAAGAAATCTCATTGCATCTGTTACAGCCATAGCTTTCATACAACAGCCACCATGGATGCTAGGACAAATCAATGCAAGCGGATTGATTTTTCTTATGTCTTTAAATGTTTAAGCCACCACCTGGCCTTTGTAATGTCTCTTGGTTGTAGGTAATAGCTGGGAATTTCAGGTGAAGGATTACAACTTCTAAGTTAGCTGTGCTACCCCAAATGATCCATTGGATATGGCTGAAAATGCCAGTTTTAAATGTATTCATGGGATTAGGAATGAATACTTCTTTGCCTGAAATCTTGTGGTTTAGCTTTTAGTACTTACTGTAGTCAATCCATTTCTTTGAAATATTGAGCTGTCTGACAGCTTAAAATCCTAAGTTTCCTTTAAACTTGAGCCTGGCTTTGGAGGAGAAAAGGGCAGTGTGGGGGCGGATTTTATGTAAGGCTCTCCAAAGAGAATTCACTGATGTGCTTTTGCTGGAAGGGTACAGGGAAGGCAAGGAAGCTGCTTCATCTTAGTCCTTCTTGGGTTTTGCCCTTAGCCTAGATCAACATTTAGTCAGATAATTTACATCAGAGCCACTGCAGTCTCTTGTTAGGCCTGTTAAAGTCATCGTTTGCCTTCTATGAAGAAACATGGAAGAGACCCAAATGCCATGTCCAGATTTTGGTAAGCCAGGTAGATATCAGGAGAAGTCTTTATGTTCTTATGCTCTTAATTCCCTACTAGGTTTTTATTTCTCATCTAGGTTGAGGGACTGAGTTTTTATAAACACCTCTTGACCAAATGTCACCTTGAAAGATTTCTTTTTTGTGTGTGAATTAAGTCAGGTGCCACAAATATATTTAAAACATACTCTATAGGGAATACTAACATATTGCAGACTCATTATTTCCATGTGAAATGCTAACATACTAAATGGGTTCTAAGAAGTAAAATGAAGAGAGGGGTAAGCTGTATAGACATGGACTGAGTCCTAGATATCTTGCCTAATTCTGAGCATATCATTCGCTTTATTTGTTTCTTCATTCATACATTGGAAATAACTTTACCTGTCTTTACTTAAGTCAGAGGTCCAGGGAGATAAAAATTATGATATTGCCTCAAAATTAGAGTGCCCATTCTACATACAGATTTTATCAACAGTCAGATGTATTTAATAACAATAAGCCTTTTCATACTTGAAAATATGTAATTATCAGCCATTTAATGAAGAATGATATACTGGCTAAACTTTGAAGGCATACATAAGAAAATAAATATAGAAAGAAAGAGCTCTTCAAAGACCATAGTGGATCATATCTGACCTTTAAAAACAATCTTGGCCTGAAACGCGCAGAGAAGGTGAGGGTGAGCTTTACTGGCTGAGGAAACGTAGTGTGAATACACAGGTACAGGATGGAAATGGACATGGCACGTTCAGGAAATTGAAAGAAAGTCATGTTCATTTTAGATTAAATTCCCCTTTATTATAAGTATAAAAATGAAAATTTGAAGAGAATGACGATATTCTGAACTTTTATTCCATAGTAATAAGAAAAGGCTCATATAGCTTGCCTCTGAATTAATTTAGAATTAGCAGGTTTCATGGTAATTTACTAGGAAACTAAGTACTTAAGGACCCAGGAGGATACAAAGTAAAATGAGTATCATTTTTCTGGGTTCCATTAGAGAAGACTTTTGAAGAAAGGGAGTTTTAGAAGGAAGTGGTAAAAGTGGATTTGTAGAAAGGCTGAAAGCAAAAAAGAATGCTCTCTATAGTGGGGGTTTGGGGACAGCTTATTAGCTGGTGTGACCCAGAGTGGGGTCTGAACTGCAGTTTTTAAAGAGGCACATTTGACAAGGGACTTGGATTCCAATTCATTCTCCGTTTGTCTTGGTTCACATTCCGCCTTGGTCCCCGAGCCACATGAAAACCTGCAGGCAGAAATTGTGCTACCTATTACCTGTCCTCTCTGAAATTCCCTCCTCCTAGAAGTATGGGGCTTACGTTTTGTTTGAGACTTTCCATGTCTGATCCATGTACCCCTCAATAATGTTTCTTCCAATTTCCTCCCAGAAGGAAATCTCTGTTTCAGATAAGACTCATTCTTATCATTTCTTAGCATGTTGCTTTCTCTGCCTTTGCTTTCTGACTTTCTCCTGTTGAGAGTATCTTCCCCTCTCCTCTCAGCCATATGAGCTCAATCCGCTTTGAAAATCCAAGGCTTCAGAGGTTACCTTTCTTCCTAATGTCACTTGCATCTGTTTGGTGTTAATGTAGCATGTATTTCCTTGTGTTACTATATTTGCTTGTCTTGCTGCCTTTCCCTTGTGAGATGAAGAACATTGTAAAAGGGCTGTTTATTATACCCTGCGTCAGATTGCTTGGGGTCTCTGCAAAGGTGGTTGCTGATGATGACATCATAGGCTAATTAATGGTCCACATGTGGGGGGACTCATGGCCTCATAGACTAATGGTTTGCAGTTCTGTGTGTTTATTCATTTCAGTGGAAATGGTTAAATGTGTAGAACTTTCTGAACATGAAAATCAGAGCTATGCAAATGTGTAGAAACTGCCAATTTGTAACTTTCATCAGATCAGAGACTTTTTACTTTAATTTTTTTTTCCTTTGGTTTAGCCTCATATTTTCAGCTCTTAGTACCAGGCCCAGATGCCACACTTAATACATATTTGTTGAATGAGTGCTAGTTCAGTCTCCCTAAGCTGTGGGTCTTAATTTGGTACCTCCACAGTGTTGTCTCAGAAACCAGGGACATCGTCTTCCCAGTGGTCAGACAGTAACATGGAGCATTTCATCATTTTCTCCCAGGAGAAGAAGACATTGTCTTTTGCTCTGTTTTGTGGTAGTCTTTCTTCAGAGGAGGACAGGGAAAATAAAGTGGGCAACTGTAGTTGGTGTAATCTGGCGTCAGCTAATTCACTGTGTTTGGTCTTTTTATTATTAACACAAATGCCCCAGTGGAAGAGGACAAATCAGAGGGAAGATTAATTTCCAAGATTCATGGACCTTTGTTAGATCTTTTTTCAAGTGTGTGTGTGTGTGTGTGTGTGTGTGTGTGTGTGTGTGTGTGTCTTAAGCTTATTCACTCATATTTGCATTGACATTTTATGGTAAATGTTTTGCTTATTCTGCTCTCCATGTTCCTTCCTGCGGCAGCTCGCCTGGTACTGCTCTGAAGCTGAGAAGGATGTTCAAACGCAGGACCTTAAGTTGTTCACTTTGACAAGACTTAAAGACGTGGGCGAGGGAACAGCTGTGTGAGAAGACCACTGACCTTGTTCTTTCTCCTCTCTTCATTTGCTTTTAGCTCAAACCAGGCCAGAACAGCTGCAGGGACAGTGACAGCGAGAGCGCCAGCGGAGAATCCAAGGGCTTCCACAGGAGCAGCTCTCGGGAAAGGCTCAGTGATGTAAGTTGGAAAAAAAAAAAGAAAAAGAAAAAGAAAAAAAAAAAATCAAACAAAACCACCAGACCACACATCCCTTGGGTCAAGTCTCAGTTTCGAGCACTGTCATCCCTTTCCGTCACTCTGTCTATGCGCACAGCACAGTTCACCCTCTCTTGGCATCATGGTTGAGTCTGGCCAGATGCTTTTCTTCTGTTTTCTATTTTGACCTAAAATATGCTTTATTATTTATTAGGTGGGTGGGAGTACTTGTCACCTTAGGGATAAGAGATTACAAGGGGTAGTGATAGTATTTTCAGTGTCAGTGTTGCAAATGAAAAAAGTAGTCCAGCAGTGCTACCCCTGGAAGATGACGTCATTTAAGTTTGGGTTCTTTGTAATATCTTTGCCCGTGAGGTTGGTAACCATCCCTGTCTGCCATTTTTATTCCTGTTAGAAAGGATGAGTAGCCAGCCACCTATTTGTCAAGAGAAGGAGTTTTATTTCCTGACTGATTTCCAAAGGAAATCTCCTAGTGATAACACACCGTAATCTTGAGGGCTCTGTCACCCCCCTAGACCTGCCTCCAGCCACTCTCTAGCCTCCTATCTGCCAACATGGCAGATTTCCCGTGTGGCACTCCCAAGACCACCTGATCCTCTGGGCTCTCTTTTCTTCTATCCTAACATGTCACATAACTGGATTCTTGACCCATCTTTCCCCTGGAAAGCAACACTTGGAAGCTTTCTTATAAAATGATCAATTAGGAAGAAATTTTTATTAGTATTTTATTAACAATGAAGGAACATTAACAGATTGAGACAATACTCTCAAGAAAGAGACAGAAATTCACACTCTCTGAGTTTTAAGAAGAATAAGCAGAGTTAGAACATATAATAAGGAGCAAAAACCTTTTGTCCCTTGTCTGCCTTTGTAAAAATTATTGTTAAATAGTTTTTTTTAATGATTTTTGATTTTTGAGAGTGGGGAGGGGCAGAGAGAGAGGGAGACACAGAATCCGAAGCAAACTCCAGGCTCCATGCTGTCAGCACAGAGCCCAACACAGGGCTCGAACCCACAAACCGGGAGATCATGACCTGAACCAAAGTCAGATGCTTGATCAACGAGCCACCCAGGCACACCTCTTTTTTTAATACTCTAAAGCAGTTGTCTTCACCGTGGTATACAAGATAATCCAGTGAGTTACAAGAAAAAAGTATTAGAACTTACTGATTTTTTTTCTAAAAACAAAAAAAAATTTAAACTTTCCTAATACGTAATTTAATGAGGGGGGGAGTAGTTCAAGGACATAATTTATAAACTTGTATATTTTAGGTGTGTGCTCAAAACTTTTTTTAACTAAGGAGTGTTCATTAGCATAAAAAGTAAGAGAATGCTGCAGAACCTTGCATCATTCCCTGTAATCATCTCCCATCCATTTCTCCATCACCCAAGGTACAGAATCTCAAGACCCTACCTTCTTCCTACACCTCTCAGGAAATTGTGAGAGATTTAGAGTGAGAATTGATGTAGAGAGCATTGACTTCCTAAAAGAATTAAGTGGATGGAGGAGGGCACTTGTTGGGATGAGCACTGGGTGTTATATGGAAACCAACTTGACAATAAACTATGAAAGAAAAAAAAATAAGTGGAATACCAAAGTATAATTATTCTTTGGTACTCTTAATGTCTTAGTTGTAGATAATTGCATCCCATTCTTCTAATAAGGTTTAATATCCATTATACAAGTAATACTAACTCAGTCTTTTGCTGTGTGAGTATGTCTGTGTATAAGAATATTTCTTTGTGTGTTTTTATGTTTCATTAATTTATGATGGAACTATAAATTCTAATAATAAAACCATAACAATATTTCTTCCCTAAGTTGTTTACAATACTTAAGTAGCTCCTGAAATTTTTAAATTTTTTTTAATTTTTAATTTTATTTTAGAGAGACAGCACGTGCATGTGCAAGCAGGGGAGAGGGGCAGAGGGTGAGAATCTTTTTTGATTTTAGAGAGAGAGCACAAATAGGGGAGGGGGCAGAGGGAGAGAGAGAAGAAAAAGTGGGGGGGTGGGGAGGGAGAGAGAATCCTAAGCAGGCCCCATGCTCAGTGCAGAGCCTGACATGAGGCTCGACCCCACAATCCTGGGATCATGACCAGAGCAGAAATCAAGAGTTGGATGCTCAACAGACTGAGCCACCCAGGTGCCCCTTGTTTTGTTTTTAAAATGAGATCTTACTAGCCCTGGAAATTTTGCCAGGATTATTCCAGTTAATCATAATTTCATTACAGAGTAGAAAAATGAAAACCATGGTAAGTCAGGGGACAAGAGCACAGTATTGTACAGTCATTGAGATCTTTTGACTAGTTGCCCTGAATTCACTTTCCATTAGATCAAAAGAAATTGTCAAGGTATATCCTGTGTTTATGGATAGGAAGACTTAACATCGTTGTGTTGTCAATCCTTCCCAAAGCAATGTACATATTCTGGGAAATTACTCTGAAAATTTCCAGCATCCTTTTTTTTGCAAACAGGAGAAAGCAGATACTCAGATTTAATGTGTAAATGCATGAAACCCTAGTGGTCAAAGCAGTCTTAGAAAAGAAGAACCACACTGAGAGACTCTTTAAAACTATCAGCAAAGCTGCAGTAGTCAAAATGGTATGATACTGGCATCAGATTAGACATACAGACCAATGGAATAATAGAAGTTAGACTCCAAATATAAGTCTAACATCTGTAGCCAACTGATTTTTGATATGAGTGTTCAGACCATTCAGGTGGGAAGATATTTTCTCTTGAACAGATGATGGATTTCCTTGTGTAGAGGTGTGAAGTTGGACCTCTCCATCACAGCATGTACATACGTTAACTCAAAATGAATCAGTGGCCTAAGTATAAGAACCCAAATCATGAAACTCTTAGAAGCAAATGTGAGTCAATATCACGGTTTTGAATTTGGCAGTGGATTTTTAGAGATGGCCCCAAAGCCGTTAGCAACAAAAGAGAAAATAGGAAAATTGGACTTCATCCAAACTAAAAGCATTTGTGCATCTCAAAGGACATTATCAAGAAAGTGAAAAAAAGAAACAACCCTATAGAATGGGAGAAAATATTTGCAAATCATATAACTGGTAAGTGTTTAATATTTAAAAATGGGAAAAGGACTTGAATAGACATTTGCAGAAAAGATATACAAATGGCCAGTAAGCACATGAAAGATTGTTATCATCACAGTCACTAGGGAAATGCAAATCAAAGCCATAATGAGATATCCCTTTATATCTGCCAAGATAGTTATAATAAAAAGGGTAAAGGGGGGGGGATAATAGTTGGCAGGGATATAGAGAATTAGAATCCTCATATGTGATGGTGAGAATGGAAAATGGTGCAGCCACTGTGGAAAACAGCTTGGCAATTTCCTAAATAATGAAATATAAAATTTCCATATACCCCACCAGTTCCACTTTTAGGTATATATGCAGTCAAATTGAAAATAGTTACTCAGGGGCACCTGGGTGGCTCAGTCAGTTGAGCATCCAACTTCAGCTCAGGTCATGATCTCACGGTTCGTGGGTTTGAGCCCTGCGTCGGGCTCTGTGCTGACAGTCAGCTCAGAGCCAGGAGCCTGTTTTGGATTCTGTGTCTCCCTCTCTCTCTGACCCTCCCCTGCCCATGCTCGCTAGCGCTCTCTCTCTCTCTCTCTCTCTCTCTCTCTCTCAGAAATAAATAAAACATTAAAAAAATTTAAAAAAAGAAGTTACTCAGAGAGATATTTATATGCCTAATTTTATTGCAGCATTATTGACAATAACCAAAAGTAGAAACAACCCAAGTGTCCATCAGTAGATGAATAGATAATGAAAAGGGGCATATATGGGCAATGGAATATTACTTAGTCATAAAAAGGAATAAGTTCTTAGGCATGCTCCAGAACCTTCAAAGCATTATACTAAGTGAAAGAAGCTAGTCATAAAAACACAAATATTATATGATTCCACTTATTTTAGAAACCTAGACTATAGAGACAGAAAGCAGAATAGGTGTTAACAGGGGCCAGGGGCATGAGTTGGAGAAAGTGAGGGATTGGGGGCTATTGATTAATGGTTACAAAGTTTTAGTTTAGGGTGATGAAATCATTTTTTTGGATACATTCACAGCAATGTGGATGTAATTAATGCCCAACTTATACACTTAAAAATGGCTAAAATGTTAAACTTTATGTTGTATATATTTTTTACCACACTGAAATAATGTAAAAAAAAAAAAAAAAGAGCCAGAATAATCCTGCAAATCTCATGTCAAGCCAGTCTGTGCAATACTTTGACCTCATGTTACTTACTAGGTTTTAAAATTCATAATTTTTGCAACAACAGTATCAAAATATGAAAGGAGAAATGACCCCCCCCCCGAGAGAGAGAGAGAGAGAGAGAGAGAGAGAGAGAGAAAGAGAAAAAAAGAAGTAGTTGGCCTTTAGTAAGATCTTCCAAAACCTCCAGCCATTTATTTTTGCATGAGCAGTATTGAGGTTGCACATTCTTACCTCAGGCCCATTGCAATCTAAAATTTGCTGAGATGAAAGCCTTTGACAAATAAGTAAAGCCACAAAGTGATTCTTTTGGAATCAGGGCAACACCTACCCACACAATATTTTAAAGGACAAAGATACCCCTACTGTTTCTTAAAAGAGAATTAGAAACTAATTACTTTAATAACTATCAGAAAATGAAGAGATGGAATGAAAGACCACTACTAGTCTTGTTTTGTTTTCTTTTACCATGTCTCTCCTTCCCATGCTTGTTTCTTGAACATGTGGAAAGTAGTTACTGTTTTAAGGCCCTTAGTCTACTAATCATGTCCTCTGTGTCATTTCCATGTCTGTTTCTGTTGGTTGCTTTTTCTCCTCATTACAGATTGTTATTTTCTGTCTCCTTTGCATGCTTGACAGGTTTTGTTTGTTTGTTTTGGATGCCAAACACTGTGAATTTTTCTTTGTTGGTTGCTATTTTTTTTGGTTTCTATAAATTTTCTTGAGCTTTATTCTGGGGATGCAATTATGTCACTTGGAAATAGGTTGATGTTTCTGAGGTTTGCTTTTATGTGTTCCTGGGCAGAACTAGAGCAGCCTTTAGGCTAAGGCTAATTTTTTCCCCTCTACTGAATACTCTGCTTAATTCCCAATGCATTACATGATTTTTTCCAAACCTTGCCAGCTGGTGGAAAGGCCGTTTTCTGCTCTGGGGATTGCTCTGCCTGCTCCCTCCAGTGACTGTTCCCCTTGCTCGGGATGCTTTTCTCCAGCAGATGTGCTGATAGCGATTTAGGTGAAGACCAGAGGGGACCTTTCTGCAGTTTCCATGATTCTGTCCCTGTGAAGGTCTTTTCTCTCCCATCTGCTTTGGAAATTCCAGCTGCCTTGCCTTCCTCCAGCTCTGTCTTCTCAACTCGGGGTACTTCTGGGCTCTACCGGGGCCACCATCAGTTGCTCTACTCTGGCATGAAAACTCTCTTCAGGCGTTAAACTGGGGCAGTTTTTAGGGTCGTCTCACCAGCTTCCCTTGTCTTGAAGATCACTGTCTTGCATGCCTACTGCCCAGTTTCTAAAATCCCTTTTCTTACACATTTTGTCTGGGTGGTGGTGTTATTGCTTAAGGCAGGAGAATGTTTCTGGTCCCTGTGAGTCCATCATGCCCACTCCTGGTTTCTCAGCTGAGATAAAAATTCCCCTAAGCCTTCTCCTCATTTCAGTTATTTTTAGAAGCTTTGGCAGTTGAGACTCACTCCCAAGTGCAGCTAATGAAGATATTATATTATTCCATCTTAGTTATTTTGAATTGGACAGGCAAAAAAGAGAAAGAATAAAGAATTTCAGTGTGGCTGGAGGATTTGACTCATGGGCAAAGCTTCAAAACCAAATGTGCTTGGCTTTTCTAAATTACGCACTCCCAAACTGTTTTGCCAGGAGGGAATAATTGTCTACAAGGACTCTCAGATTGTCCACATCAAGGAGACAGAGTAACTTGTTTAGATTAGTCACTAAGGAAAAAGTTAAGGGGAATAATTGAGTATATAAATATTCATGATGAGTTATTCAAGGAGGACTGTATTGCTTCTAAGTTACAGAGTTTTGTCACTGAGGAAGTTGTCAGAATTTAGGGGCTAAGTCTACTTATAAATTTAATAAATAAAATCCTCAAATTTTGAAATGATCCTGGGCATTCATTACTAACACACCAAGTTGTAAAAGCAGTTTATCTTCTGTGTGACCTTGAGCAAAGAACTTGATCTTTCCCAGTCTAGGTTTCTGTTTCTGTGAAAAGGGCACACTTCGACCCGCCTCGTAGGTCTCCTTTATTATGTTTAAAATTTTTTAATGTTTATGTATTTTGAGAGAGAGAGAGCGGGCTCATGCTGGCAGAGCAGGAGGAGGGCAGAGAGAGACAGAGAGAATCCTAAGCCGGCTCCGTACCATCAGTGCAGAGCCTGATGCGAGGCTCGAACTCACAGACTCCAAGATCATGACCTGAACCGCAGTCAGGAGTGGGACTCTTAACAGACTGAGCCACCCGGGTGCCCCTAGGTCTTCTTTAAAGATCACCTGGCACCGTGCTATTTGAATCGTGTCGCACGGTTCTTGGCACATCCACCAGGCTCAAAAACAATCATTCTAAAATCATCCTTCTGTCTCAGACTTAGAACTTCCCGTAGCAGCCTCTCTGCCCTTTTGAATCTGAATTCCTTGTAAGCGTCAGTTTGACAAGACCTGCTTATCTCAGTCATGACATATAGGACTCTTCCTCCCAAATACAGTCCTTATCCCATATCACCTTACCTGTTTTTCTCACACGTGAACCGTCCATCCCTCTTACTTTCCTGTCCTAGTATTGGATCCCAGAGCTGGAATCCTCAGAGTCGAGCTCAGTTCCTTCCTCTCTCCTTACCCTGTCTCCTTGGTCACTTTCCTATATCTTCTGCCTGTATTTGCAAAGAGGTATTTGAGTATGATTATATTTTCATTGACACTGCTGATACTTCAGATGCCCTACCATTTGTCACACACAGGGTTCCTGTGGCCTCTTACTGGTGCCATCTGCCCCGTCGTCTCTGTTTCCCCTGCACTGTGCTCTGCACTGTGCCCAGAGTGGGTTTTCTGGGAATCAGAGATCACAATCAGATTTTCTTGTTTAAGATATTTTGGACCAAGTCCATACTCCTGAGGATGGTCTGCAGAGCCCCACAAGAAGTCTGAGGCTTCCCCTTCATCTTCCTGCCCTCCCTCTCCTTCCCCATCTTTGTACCTTATGCTCAGTCCCTCTGAACCACCGTGGTTTTCTTAAATAGTCTGCACTTTCAAATCTTCCTGCCTTTGTGTTTTCTTTTGTATCTTTTTTCCCTCTTTTCCTTCTGCCAGCCCCAATGTCACTTTCTCTAGCAGGCTCTTCCCACCATCCTATGCAAGTAGACTTCTTTAATGCTTGATTGAAATGAGTATATCGATATGACTCGTTTCTCCATGAATGGTTTTGGGGTCAGGTTTTTAGTTATGAGAAGGGAGAAAAATATCTAGTACTTTTGAAGGACTCAGTACTTTGAGGGAATTGAAACATTTCAGAAAACCATGAAAAGAGATCGAATTATAGTAAGTACTGTGCTAAACAGTTATGTAATCTGTGCCGAGGCCATTTAGTCCATTTAACATCATAAATGAGGCATTTTTTTTTCTGCATCTTTTTGAGATTCCCCCAAACTCCCCATGTTTGTGGATCCTACCACAGTCATTCATTCACCTATGCGTGTGTCCCAGCCTTTTTTCTTCCTAACTTCCCCCCAAAGTTTTCCTCTGTACCAGATTGGCTTGCTGTTATTAAGGAAGAAACAGACAGAGGCCACACCATCCATGAGTTTCCCTTAGTTAGGAAGAAACTCTGATCTAATCCAGACCTATAAAGTGTTCTTCATGTTCTATTTCTTCTCTTCTCTCTCTTTTAAAATTTGTGTTAGATTTTCCTTTTCCCTGACAGTTTGTTTCTGCCCTTTTCTATTCCAGAACCATATATTTACGCATTTTTCTTGGATGTGTCAGCATTCTGACTGTCCAGAAATATTTATCCAGTACTTTAAATGTGTTGGGTATAGATCTGTGTGCTTGAGCTTGACTAGTGGACAAGTTGAAGTCTCTGTCCTCATGAGGCCTACATTCAGGCAAACAACCGACCTGTGAGCAGAGAGTATAACATTTTACCAGGTAAACAAAACAGTGATGAGGGCTTGAAGGGCACGTGTTGCTGCCTTAACCAGGCGATCAGATGAGGCCTTTCTGCAGGTGATGTTTAAACCAGAGCCTAAAGGAGGGGAGGTGGCCTTGTGAAGATCTGTGGGAAGAGCTCCCTTGGTATCAGGAACCACAAGCTCAAGGGCCTGAGTCAGGAGCAAGCATGACATGTTTCAGGGGAAGAAATAAGGCCAGTGCGGCTTGAATACAGTGACTGAGCACAGGGGGCTGATCACATGATTTCTTCGTGTGCATGGTAAGGAGGCTAAGCCTGCCATTAGTCTCCTGGGCTACTGTAATTGAAGACCATAGAATGCTAGCTCAAAATAATGGAAATTAATGATCTCATTGTTTTTGAGGCTTAAATTCCAACATGAAGGGTCTCAGTAGGGCCATGATCCCCCTGAAAGCTCTAGGAAGAACTCTTCCATTCCTCTTCTCGCTTCTGGTGGCCTCCGGCATTCCTTGACTTCTAATAATATCAGTCCAGTACCTGCCTCTGTCTTCACATGGCCTTCTGCTCAATTTGTAGCTCTGTACTCTGCTCCTTGTCAGAACAGCAGTACTTGGATTTAGGGCTCCTTAATATAGTATGATCCGAACTTAATTACATCTGCAAAGACCCATTGTCCAAATAAGGCCATTCTAGTGCAAACTTTGGCAGCACCTGTACCAAATACATTTGTTTTATCAGTCAAGGTTCTCAAGAGAAACTGGACCAAGAGTGTGTATAATCATCTTCAACTGTGGAGGCTAAGTCTGAAGGTCTGTAGTCAGCAGGCTGAAACCCGGGAGATTCCACAGTTAATTCCAGTCTGAACCCAAGGCTTGATCACCAAGAGGACTGACGGTGTAATCCTACTCCAAAGGGTGGAAGGCTTGAGACCCAGGAAGAGTCCACATTTCAGCTGAAGTCTGAAAGCAGGGAAAAACAAAAAACCTGCATCTGGGGCGCAGTCAGAAGAATTCTCTTTGACTCTGAGGATAGTCCTCCTTTTGCACTAGAAGATGTTAAAAGGAATGTTATTACCATTTTTACTTTAAAATGTTTATTTGCCCTTCATATGAAACAACAGATAAAGATAAGACCAAGAACGCAGAGAGGTAAAGAAGCTAGAAGGCACGGAATGTAGGTGAGAGCCAATGACCACGTGAGGGGGTTGGGACAGAGGGTTGAAAATTGAAGTTAGAAGGGTCCATTTCCATAACTGCTGCTTTTCTCACTTTGTTGCCCCTTATTATTTTTTTTAAATCCCATCTATTATTTATTAAACACCAAAAGCAATCAATAATAACAATGATGACAAACAAAGAAAACAAAAGCAATTCCTTTCCCTAAATATCACCTGTACTGGCCCTTGAGTTCCCTGAAGTTTCCACTATTTTTTTTTTAACTTTCGTGGTATGAAATTATAAAATTTCTCAGCTGAAAAGCTAATTTTATTATTTGTCTATTTCTTTTGTTATCTGTAGAAATTTTTGTAAGTATAATTAATGTAGTGTTTTTGTTAGTTTCTGACTGATTCGACAATTCTGTGCATCATGCATTCCTCACTACGGTAGTACAGCCACCATCTGTCACCATACGGTGTTATTACAATCTTCTCGACTCTATTCCCTGTGCTGTACTTTTCACCTCCATGACTTAATTGTTTTATAACTGGAAGTTTATACCTCTTGATCCCCTTTATTTATTTTACCCCCATCCATCCTTCCTCTGAGAACCACCAGTTTGTTCTCTGTATTTAAGAGTCTGCTTTCTTGTTTGTTTATTCACTTGTTTTGTTTTTTTAGATTCCATGTCAGTGAAATAATACAGTATTTGTCTTTCTCTGCCTGACCTATTTCACTTAGCATAATACTTTGAGGTATATTCATGTTGACACTAATGGCAGGATCTCATTCTTTTTTTTATGACTGAATAATACTTCCTTTCAATAGATAGATTGATAGATAGATAGATAGATAGATGATAGACGGACAGATAAACAGACCGACCACTTCTTTATCCATTCACTTGTGGACAGACTTGGGGTAGCTTCTATATCTTGGCTATTATAAATAATGCTGCAATAAACACAGGGGTATATATATCCTTTCAAATTAGTGTTTTATTTTCTTTGTGTAAATATGGTAATGGAATTAGTGGATCATATGACATTTCTCATTTTAATTTTTGGCCTGTTTTTCCTTGAATTCCCCAGGAAGTAATTCCCATTCAAATTTATATTGTGTCTTCATCATCTATTAGTAATCTTATCCCCGAGACACATTTCCTAGCATTAGGAAGTTCTTTTAATTGTCATTGTTTTTTAAAATGCTACAGAAAATCCATGAATGAGCTTGTTTTGTGGCCTTTACAAGAAATGTACTTAGCCATGATCCTCTGTGTTTTACTCCCAAGAGAGAAGAGCATAACAAGGAGGTGGGTAGGCAAGGATATCAGGCACAATTGGTGATGTGGAAGAATTTTAAAATATTCTATTTAAATTAGCCCTAGGGTCAGGGCACACATCCTCATCAAGGGGTGGAGTACACATCCATCCCATACTCAGAGAGCTGTAATAGTAACCATGGCCTCTCTGTGTAGATATCTAATAAACGGAGCACATCTATTTAAGATGGATCATCAATTTTGAAATCCCTTGTTGTAGGTAAGCCGTTGAAACAGAAATGTTAACTTCATGAGTTTAATGAGTACCTTCCATGATATCTTAGTGACAGAGATGGAAAGAAGTCAGGTGGGGAGCAGTGAGGAAGAGGAGAATGAGCATTTAATGAATATCCACTTGCACACTTGAATGTCAGCAGCACCGTTCTACCTCCTGGAAAGTGTCTTTCAACTGTGCATCCCATTACTATTCTTGCAGCCCATGTAGCTTGGAGATGGAGGCAGAGTGTGTTTGTAAGAAAGCTCTCCTTTGCAACATAATGAGATCGAGGTGGGTAATTTGCAGAGATTGCTGGAGCAGTGGTCAAACCTGAAGGAAAAAAAAAAATTCAGCAGAATGAAAAGACCATGTGAAACAGGAGACGGCTTATAATGAGCCCGGAAATCGCATATCAGATAGCCAGGGGGCAGGCATTTCCTCCTGTCCTTGTCTTCTCGCTGCTAAACACTTTCTCTTACTCTGTTTTCTCAGCCTCTCTACACCTATCATTTCTGCCTTGTGCCTTGAAAATATGAATGAATTGGCGTCTCTGCCATTTGAAGAAAGTAAGAATGAAACCTTTTTTCATTATTCAACAGAAGTATTTGCCTAAACATGGGTGTATGGTATTATTTCAAATGCTTTTGAATCCAAGGATGCTTGTGTTTGTTGCATTCTTTTTTAAAACCTCTCTTTAGTTTTTCAAGCCTCATTTTAACTCCTCGCCTTTTCTAGATTCTATGGCAATTTTTGCTTCATAGTTTGGAGTTTGCTTTCTCACTCCAGCAAAACAAGAAAGGAAGACCCTCCTCAGTAGATATGGATTGGGGCAACACAGAAAGTTGAAATCAGCTTGATTCTGTCAAATGGTTCAGTGGGCAGGTTATCATAACCTCTCTGCATTCCGAGGCCTTTCACCTTTTGGTGTCTGTCTCTTTCCTATATGAGAATTTGGTGCCAGTCTCTAAATGCACATCTGTAAATTAATAGCCAACATTATGCATTTCAAATAATAGGAAGGCTGTTTCCAGACATCTATTCCATTTTTATAGTGTAGTCTGTTTTTGCCCACAGTTCCAGGTGTTCATGGAATTTCTGACTTGGGAAAAAGGTTAATGCTATCAAATATTTGCATCTATATTTAGATACAAACTTGGATTAGGCATACATGATCGAGGCTCTTGTGGACCTTCTGGATAGCAAGGCCTAAGGGATGTGACGTGTGTCATGAACTGTCAGTGAAACCCTGACTCCTGCCCTGTGGCTGGTCTCAGAACTTCTGTTATCTTTACCTGATGGTGGAGGTCTTGTGGTTGACCCAGGATAGAGTCCCACTGAATACAAGGCCATAGCAAGATTCTTGAGGTTGTAGAAATGGACAAGAAGATACCTCTTTCAGGGATGTTTTTTCTTTCAAAATTTCCAGTGATTGAAGGGAGCTGGCAGTTGGCCAAGAAAAATGTGGTGGAGAAGGGAGTAGGCAGGGAAGAAATGTCAATGCTACGGGTGTTTGGCAAAGTTAAAGATTAGAAGGATTTTCTTACAAAGTTTTTTGCCAGGTCCAAAAAACACAGCCTAATGCCCCCAACTTTTTTCTGTTTAGAAAAAGAGGTGAGTACATTGGGTTGACAAATGTGAGTAGCCTCTGACCATAAGGTTCTGTATGCATTCTAGCAAATACTGAAACCCTAATGGGCTTTTAATGCACGGGAGGGTCTAGTGTCTGTGTTCTTTCATGTGTCTGTCTGTATTTGTGTGTGGGGGGGGGGGGGGGGAAGGGGNCATTATGTTAATTCCTCGGCAGTGCAATCAAATTCATGTCGTAATTAAAGCTGTCAGTTGGAAGGCAAGCCAATCGCCACGAAAACACAGCATAACAAATGAAGTGAAATGATTCTGCGTGTAGCTATACAATGCTTCGCCAGGCATGAAATTAAATAAGTAATTTGATGTTGACATCAGAAATTGAAATGATACCCACTGTTCCCTCATTCAGTCAGACCTGCATAAACAATAGCCAGAACAAATATGCACAACAAAATCCTCTTCTCCACCCCGCTCCCCGAGTAATGTACAATATATATGCAAAATGAGTATAACAGAGCTTTCCGAGACCTGAAGGATGTAATTTTCTTTGGTATACAATAAGATGATATGTATGTGGGGGTGGGAGGTGGGTTTGGAAGGGTCCTTCTGGTTCTGGGATAAAATGCATTTGCAGAAAGGGGGAAAAACCTGAAATAAACAAATCCCATGTTCTTTCTGAGTAATTCATCCTAAAATGAGTTTATCTCCCAGGGGCATGACTCCAGGGTGATGGAGACCTAAGCCGGCTTTGGCCTTCTTGCGCTCCATGGAGGGCTGTGGGTGCTGAAAACAGGTGATGCTGTCACATGGCTAATCACTGCTATGAGAAGCTGTCTCCATGGCTACGGTGGATCTCCCAACACACCATTTATGGGATCAGGAATGCAGCAAGATTCTTTTAAACCAAGTCCAGTGTGCAGGATCACACATCTATTGTCTTTTATTCCCCCTGAGTCTGTCTGAAACATTGAGGTGAAGAAAGTTTTGCTTTAGGAAGTGCATTTAGGATGCACTATTCTTTTTTGTTGTGGGTGCTGTTGATACTTAACAGCACTGCATTTCCTTCTCAGAACAGTTTAAAATCAGGAAGGTTCGCATCTACTGTTTTGGAGATGTGAAATTCACCTAAGCCTTCTTTCCCTCCTATACAATCCACTTATTTCTTTAGACATTAATTCAGCAAATACTTATTAAATGTATCCTGTGTGCTACGCACTGGGGCAGCAGTGATAAGTTCACCAAATGGTCCCTGCTACCTGCAGTTTGCAGAGCAGGGACAGGGCATGTAGGTGGAATAGCTAGAGATGAACTGAGCAGGTCCTGCTTCTAGGTGGAAGTGAGCCTGCCCTGGGGAGGGGGTCACCCCTGATCCAAGCTAGTCAGGGAAAAGGTCCTGCCAGTGGTAGGACACTTCGCCCAGACCAGGACACTGTCACAGCATTAGCATTCCTTGTGTCTTTAGCTTATTTAGAGCCTTTCTTTTTCACAAAATGGATACTAAAAATTAAAGAATCTGTAGTGGGAGGTTTTAAGCAAAAAAGAAACAGAAGTGTAGACAAGCATGAATCAGTCAAGGTTAAAACAAAATTCTCTTCTTGGCCTTTCTGCCCAAAGAAATGATGCCCTGCAACCCTTTCAGAATTATTATGTTTTAGTTTTCTGTGTGTCAAAACTATGGAAGCCTAAATTGATAATTCCTGTTACTAAAATCTTCAGTAAAATGTTGCTTTTCATGGCTTCCCTTTACCCACACATTCTTTGCATTTTATTCTACTAATTATGTTTACAAAATGTCTCATTTTTGAAAAGCGCTCTGTGTGTACTAACTGATGCCTTTAGGGAATAAACTGGCAAGTAGGTCATACACTGGAAAAGTCATCCAAACCCACTGGGCTTTTATTTTCAAGTCAGTCTGGGCTTTTTCCTCTAGCCTGCCCCTTCGCGGCCACAAAACTGAGTAGCTTGAGACCAGGGCATTGAATGTCAGCAAGTCAGGGAGGCAGGCTGATGTGTGTCTGTTTAGTCTCAGTGCAGGGCGAAATGCCATCATTAATTCATTACCCAGCTGCCTGTCAAATAAATTGGCAATTACATCCACCGCAGAAGCTTGGAATTCAGTAAATAGCACGTTAGCATCTCTGAGTTGTTGAGAGATGTAAAGGGGAAAATTAAGCCAACACGGTGTTTGTATCAGTAGCGGATGACAAGGGGCAGCATACACTGGTGATGTGATGCAGTGATGAAAAACCCGCAAAGGGCTGGTAATGAGCTGTGTGGATTGGAACGTGTTAAGAACCATTGCTGATTTTCCACTTTGTCTTTATGCTTTATTGCAGAGTTCAGCTCCTTCCAGCTTGGGAACAGGCTACTTCGTAAGTTTATCTCAACTTCCACGTGTGTGCCTTGCGTTAGCATTGATTTACTTCTGTAATGTTCTTTCTTTAGGATATGAAAAAAAAATTCTAAGAAATCCCCTCTCAGTCCTAAAGAGCAGACTTGTATCCATCCTTTTATTAGGATTATTTTATCTTTAAAATACATAACCTGTCGGGCCCTGTGGATCATAACTCAGTCTGAGATGTGGGTCTTGGAACCAGTGCATTTCCTTTTTACCTGGTAGTGTAAAGGAGACCTAATTGGTTCATGCCACCTTTCCCGCATAAATGTTTTTTGAGTGAGAAGTGCTGTGTCATGTGGAGGATGGAATTCAGATTATGCACTGAAGTTTTTACTCAGTTTTAAGATCTTTTTTAAAAAAAGATTTTTATTTTTGAGTAATGTCTACACCCAACATGGGGCTCCAGTCTGCAACCCCGAGATCAAGAAGTTACACATTTCACCACCTGGGCCAGCCAGGTGCCCCCACTTTTAAGATCTCTTAAAGAACTTTCCCACATATACAGGGAATTGCCTTCTTTAAACAACTATTTTGATGAGAGGTGGTGGTTTAATGAATGTTTTCCCTTATGGTCTGAGTTTGTGGCCTTGAGATTTCCTTTCAGCAATCATGAAACTCCTCATGTTAGCAAATATAAGTGTATTATGTTATTTCTAGACATTTCTGTGTTCTTTGGGAGGGGTGGGAATGGTGTGCTACTTCAGGGATTATCTCATGGATAATTCTTTCACAGAGAAATTGTCACTTCATTTCTTTTATTCATAGCAAAATTACCCTTTTTGGATTCAATAATCTTTTTCAAGATATAAATAAAGAAGAGTTACAAATAGGCATTATTTACACAACAGGAAAACATGCCAATGTGGAGGGTTTTTTGTGTGGCATTTAAAGGAATCATTTCTGAATGCTCAACATTGATACTCTAATGCCTGCTCAGCATTTTCCAAGAACATAATAAAATAATGAAAATACAACAAAGTGAAAAATAATTACTGATTCAGTTTAGTTGCCTTTAAATTCTTTTCCCCTAAAATGATAATTACTCTGGTTTTCTTCTGCCCACACATTTCTTTCCATAACATTAAATATATGAAAACTAGCATCATTTCGTTGAATGATAAGTCTTTTCCAAGCTTGGCAGAAGTAGCATTTTCTAAATTTTTTTTTTAATCTTAATCTATGATAATGAGAAAATGGAAAAGGATAAAGATTTTTTGGTACCTGTTTAATACAGTCAGCACACTTATGCTTGCTCCGTATTGTGGCTGAATATTCATGCTTCCAGAAACAAGCAAGATGCTGAAGCAGTTGAAATAACAGAAGTAGCCCATCTGCCATGTCTTCACACCAGGCTGGATGTGGGTTGAGATGAGATGCTGGAAGTAAAATCTGGAGGCTGCCAGTGTCTATTCTCTGTCCAAAAGCTAAATTATCCCTCTTGGCTTTTTTCAGTAGAGCAAGGCCAACTCCACTAACTTAGCCCTTGATCACTTTGAGAATAAACGTTCTAGTATTTTTTTCTATTGTCAGTATGATCACCCTGAAAGAAGAAAGTCATCTCTACAACATTAAGACATTTACTATACTTTTTGTCACTTATTTTTCTAATTTCAGGAGTGTTTTTTTAATTCTTCAATAATACACACTTATGAGGAGAGAGTCTGCAGTTATGAATCTAAAATGATTTTTTACATTTGCACTCTGTTGGAGGAGTATAAAAGTTTGTCCTTTGGTGAAATTGCTGTTAGTATTACTTTGCTTACATAAGAAAATCTGTAGTATGATTGGCTTATACGGAAAAGATATGTACCAGATGCATGTTCAGCTCTGAACTATGACAAAAATGCTCTATTAGAATGTGTTTCCAATAATGGGATTATTGTGTCATCAAAGTGCAAACTACATTGATAATACTGCCAAGTTCTCATCAAAAAGTGTCTTCTGTTTCAATTTTCATTCCAACAATATCAAATATAGTACTTGATTTCAGGTGCTAACATCAGCATTGGTAAGTTTCATGCTTCTAGGTGGAAATAATATATTCACGACTTGTCATAGTTTGGTGTTAAGATGTTCCTTGCACTGTACTTTATGATCTGTGATGTCATATTAGCCTTTACTTATGTCTGTTATGAAGGCTCACCACCAGGTAAGTGGAATGGTGATATGTCGACTTGATCCTGATTTCTTTTCAGCATCTCTTTGAAGTGTGGACGGAGGCAAGTCACCTGCAGAGTCTCTGAGCCATTCTATTAATGCCCTTGAACCATAATGTGAACTCTGGTATAAGAAAACTGACCTATAGGCACTCACCTGTTGGGCTTAACAACCTGGAACTCTTTTCTTAAATACTCTCCCATGCCCTAGGATTACTCTAACTTCAGGAGTTTCTTTCATTTAGATTTCATGCTCTTACAGAATTTTTAGTGAAATAAGTGAAAATGCTGATCATTGTGTGTGTGAATAAAATAGACCCCCACTGGAGTACACACATGCACACTCAGTGCACACACATGTGCCAGCACACACTGTGTATCCATAGCCAGTACACTCTGCATTCCTTCAGTTCTTTTCATTTCTCAGTAGCGAGAAGTTAAAGAATTTAAAGAAGAATCTTTTGTTTCTTATTTAGTCGTATTTGTTTATATCTCTTTGGTTTTATGTTCCAAAGATGTCTGCTTAGGTCTGTTACTTTTCCAATTCATTTATAAGCTGAAGATTTGAGAAATGAGAACAGCAGCTAAAATCAGTATTTACATAAGCATATTGCAAAGGATTCTTAAAGTAGACAAAATAAAGAAGGATTGGAACAAACTTTTCACATTTTTGGGAGCTTTTGAATAATGTGGGTGTTATACACACAGAGAGACACACATATATATTCATTATATACTCATGCCCAGCTCATGTTCTAAATATAAATGGAAGTATAGACTGGTTGGAAGCTATTTGCTTTTTTTTATTTTTTTATTTTTGGCAAGAGTACCAAAACTTGTTGGAGTGTGTAGGGTTTTTCTTTTCTTTTTTTTTTTTTTAAACATTAATGCAGTGAACACGTTTTCATTTTAATTTAAATGTTTAGGGCTATATTCTCTTCTTACACTTGTATTTGAAGTGTTATTGTGCATAGTGGATAATTAAGAACTTAGAGACAGAATGATCTGAAGACTGCTTGTGTGACCTTGGGCAGGTTATTTGATGTCTGAGAGTCTGTACCCACCTAATAGAGTTGTGAATTCTAAATGAGACAAGGTGTTTAATGCACACAGAACAGCTCTCATTAATAGCCAATTATTCCCATGATAGCATGTGATGGACAAAACTTGCTCTCATTAAGGGGCTGTGTAATGTTGTGGTTGGTAGAGAATTACCACGAGAAATTAGTGATACAAGAAGTAAATTTAGGAATTTGTAGCTGTAGGTCAGGAATACTTGATTCTTGCTATATTCTTGTAGCTTTCTGATGAGCCTGTGACTATGTGTTTGGTCAGCAATATACCGCTTTACTATATGTGTGAACAAAAAAAAATATGGAATTCATTCCCTATGATCCTCTAGGATCACTGTGATGTTGGAACGAACTATTCTAGGCTGTCCATGTATTATGGTTGTTTAATTTGTCTCTTAAAGCCATTTATTTATTTTCTTCCTCAGACTTGAGGCATCTAAAGACTGCTAACAGCTCTTGAGTTTTGGCTAGGAGGATAAGAAAGAGCTGTTGAATATATTCAGGTGTTATGAGGTTGTCATGTGTTTGCTGACACCAAGAAGACAAGTAGATGCCCTAGCACACCCGAATGAAGCAACCGAAGTCAGGAGAGTGCTAAGACCAGTAGCAACATCTCCTGGTTGCCAGAGGTCTGATGTGTCATCACAGGAGGGTTCTGGACTCGTTCTTTACAAGCCCTGGACTCCATCTGCTAGTAGTTGGTAGCTACTGTTGGCGTAGGAGTTGACTGACTTGTCAGGCTGAACCCGACCCCTGGTGTAAAGGAAGCTTTCCTTTGTTCTGGTGACGTGTCCTGCCTGCCTCTCTGGATAACGTTCAGCCTTCTTCCTGAGGTGAATGTTAAGTGTCTTAGACCCATAGTCTCAAATAGCTTGGATCCTGCTTTTGTAAACTCCAGTCATCCAGAGATATTTTCCTAATGGTTCCCAAATAATGACTTTAATTCTCCTCGGTTGCCTCACATCTATCACTGTACATACTTTAAGATGATCAAGGAAATCAACGCCCTACTACCTAATGATTAAAGCTGCCATTATATGATAAAGAGAAATTGTGTAGTCATACCTGTCTTAACATGGAATGTGTGTGATTAGTGCTTTCCTGTGCAGTCTTATTGGTTAAGAAACTGTGTTTATATTGTTGGTAACAGGGAGTGGGTGCAAAATATTGACCTGTGACTTTTCCATCAGAGCTGTAAGGTCGTAAAAGGATTAGATTCTTTGTTCTAAGAACCTTAGAACCTGTTCTAAGTTTTTGACCATAGACCCTGAAATATCTCCTCTTTTTCTTTGAATAATGTGGGGTGTTTTTTTTTTTTAAAGACTAGACTTTTCTTTTAACAGACACTTCTGGCTTTTTGTCTTCCACTAAGTACTAAGCACCTTCTCCACCAGGCACTGTTCTAGGTGATGGGTTACAGATGTGAAAAACCATGGCCCCTCTCAAGAAATTTAGTCTTTCCTAAACAACCCAGTTCCTTTCCTTTGTCTATGATGCTTTTAATATTTTTGATATATCACATTTAAATCAGTGGATTTAGGGACACCTGGGTGGTTCAGTCAGCTGAGTGTCTGACTTCGGCTCAGGTCATGATCTTGTGGTCCATGAGTTTGAACCCACGTCAGGCTCTGTGCTGACAGATCAGAGCCTGGAGCCTGCTTTGGATTCTGTGTCTCCCTCTCTCTCTGCCCCTCCCCTGCTTGCACTCTCTCGTCTCTCAGAAATGTATAAACGTTATATAATTTTTTAAATAAGTGGATTTAGGCTCTACAGAGAGCCTAACATACTTCAACTTTATAGTGTTTCTTCGGCTTTTAAGTTTAGAAATGCAGCTATATCAACCTGGTCTTGACTGCAACCCCATCCAAAGTTATCTTCCTCCCAACCTGCCAGTACTTGCTGGTGTTGCTGGGAGGGAATTTTGTAATTCAAGTATTTAATCATAACCTGTCAAATGCTTAATAATAAATGATGCTGAGTATTTTAACATGTCTTCCAAATAAGATTCTAATATTTATATTTATTAATAATTAACTCTGGATAAATTAATTATTGGCCATTAATTATTTACTGACAAGTTTCCATTATACTGGAGATTCCTTAAAAATCTCAGTTCCATCAGAGATCTCCAGTTATTATTGGGTCATTTGGATTCACTGATAAAGGTTGAGTTAGAAAACAGCTCACCAGATGGAGAGTTCAGTGCATTTTAATTGTCAAATATATATTAAACATCTGCTCTTCGTTCTTAAGGTAAATAAGATGTAAGCTTAGTCTTCAAGTCCAGGGTACGTGATTGAGTTTGGTACAAGACAAACTGATCAGTCCTACAAGAAGAGTCAGTAGAACACCCAGGAGTATTTATAAGGGTCAATTATGAATTGTAGGAGGTTAAGTTGTGCAGAACTTAATGGATGTTGAGATTCTCAACAGATAAAGAAAAAGTGAAGCAAAGTTTGAGGCAACAAAGGTAAGAGCACAGAGAATGGTGTCATTGTGTGGAATTGCTGTGACTATATCATGTTTCTGGAAACAGGCTGGACTTGGGTTGGTTAATTACAGGGAATGATTTATAGGTAGATCTGGACTTGATACTACTGATCTGTTAAAAATGAGGAAGATGTAAAACCCAGGGTCAATGACTGTGAGGCTTCTTTCATTTGGAATAGGAATCCCAGGAAGGAGCAATTGGATTTTAAGAAGCTAGCAAATTTGAAAGTTAGAGTAGGGAGTTAGAAGTTTAAGTGTGTATATATCTTCAATGGTAGTTTAGGGAGGTGCCCAAAGTAATGGGAAGAACAAAACATTGCCATGCAAATTGAAATCTATGTTAAAAGATGTGAGAATTTCAGTATACCCAGCCTTATGCTTATCAAAAAGTATCTTAGGGCATCTGGGTGGCTCACTCGATCAAGCATTCCACTCTTGATCTCGGCTCAGGTCATGATTTCACAGTTTGTGAGATCGAACCCTGCATCAGGCTAATTATAGAGAATATGGGACAAAGCTAGGGAAGGAGTTGAGTGATTTTGAAACTACCTATTTACCGTGCAGAAACATGTGAGTAAATTAAATCAGTTGCTCTTCCCAGTGGTAAATTGTTACCATGATTTTGAACTGTAACCTTTAAAATACTACCTTGAGGAGCACCTGGGAGCCTCATTCAGTTAAGCATCTGACTCTTGATTTTGGCACAGGTCATGGTCTCATGGCTCATGGGTTCCAGCCCTGTATCAAGGTCCATGCTTACAGTGTGGAGCCTGCGTGGGATTCTCTCTCTCCCTGTCTCTCTGCCCCTTACCCAATTGTTGTCTGTCTGTCTCTGTCTCAAAAATAAACAAACATTTTTAAAAAATACTACCCTGAAGTATAATTGTCTGTTGTAGTAACAAAATCTGAATCTACACTGAAGTAGGTGCGTTGATAAGATTAGAAACCACAGAATTAATCTTCGTTACCCTCAATGGTCCGTTTATACCTGTACTGAGTGTCTATGTTCAGACAGGCTCCTCTGCATAGTCACCAATAAACTCTTAGTTTCAGGAGCCTTAGACTAAAAATATAATTGTATTCTCCATTTCTTTTTCTTTTTCTTTATTTTTTCTTTATTTTTTCTTTTTCTTTTTCTTTTTCTTTTTCCTTCCCTCCCCGCCCCTCCCCTCTCCTCTCCTCTCCTTTCCGTTTTCAACTGGGTGTGATTACTTTTCATTTTGGGAACAGGATCTGTGAGCTGTCAGCAACATACCCCGACTATATGTACATTACGAGTTCAGTTCTGGTGAGCGGACATTTCCTCATTTTCAGGATCTACACAGTGAGAGGCCTCTTCCAGCTCACCCTGAGGAAATTGTCTTCTAGCTCCACATTTTTAGTTTCAACTTTTTCATGCAGTACAATGAGTTGAGAAATTTGGTGAATAGGATAATCAGATATGAAAGGATCAATTGGTGTTTCTAGTTGCCACGAATCCCTCCACATACTCATCTTCTCAGCATTTCTGTGAGGAGACAGGCCACATATTTTTAAACATCTACTGTCCACAGGAGTCTTTGCTGTTGGCTGTCGCAAACTTTAATTGAGGAAATAAGATGAAAATCCAGGTGCTCCTGATGGAGGTGGGGAAATAGCCATTGGCATGGTCTTCCTGTCTCCCCAACCCCTCTCCTTGATCCCTCAGATTTGGAGATATAAATAATTTTGGAAAAAAAGAAAAAGATTTTACAAATCACAGGACTAGTTAATTGCTTATTAAA
The DNA here is from genome assembly GCF_008692635.1 of Crocuta crocuta. Classification (NCBI taxonomy): domain Eukaryota; kingdom Metazoa; phylum Chordata; class Mammalia; order Carnivora; family Hyaenidae; genus Crocuta; species Crocuta crocuta. The sequence goes on from NW_027532208.1 coordinate 5,419,016, forward strand.
GGGCCTTCGGTTCTGATATTCCAAGATCTGTGATTCTAGCTACATTCCACCTGTTTGCCATGTGGGACCAGTGCTTTCCATTGGTTTTGCTACCTCACTTTGCCCTCCTTTGAATAAAGAAGGTGAGGCCATGGTCCCCTTCATGCCTAATGAACACTGCTCTTCAATGTCAGCAATGAAGGAAATCCACATTGCAACGGAGTGGCCAAGACTGCCTTTCTTTGGAATTAATAATAATGAATAATGTTTTATATTTGTGTTATTCAGTTAGGGTTTAGCACATAGAAACATTGAGGCTGTAGTCTCATTCTCTTTGATAGCTAGTATATCCTCTCAGTCACAGAGATGATTGAGTAAAGACTGTTGAGCAGTGTGGATCGACAGTCCCAGGGGGAATGGACAGGCCACTGTCATGGAAATCAGAAAGTCACATCATTTCCTCTCTCTTCCCTTCCCATTTCCATCCTCCTTTTCTTTTCTTTTCTTTTCTTTTCTTTTCTTTTCTTTTCTTTTCTTTTCTTTTCTTTTCTTTTCTTTTCTTTTCTTTTCCTTCTCTTCTCTTCTCTTCTCTTCTCTTCTCTTCTCTTCTCTTCTCTTCTCTTCTCTTCTCTTCTCTTCTCTTCTCTTCCTTTTTCTAATAGGGGCTTCAAAGAGATTCTTGTTGAAGATTTCCAGATTTTAGAAATGTTGAGTTAGTTGGTATGAGCTGTATAAAATGAGCCATGTGCAGTATCAAATACCAAGCTTTACTCTGACTACCCACACAACCTTTATTTTTGATAGATTTAACTGCCCTGGAGTTTTATGGACTGTCAATCAGAATCTCAGATCAAAGGAGTCATTCCTTTGCTTACCTCCTTTAAAAAAATATTTTTCCTGAAATTGTAAGTTAGATGCCTCCCTATCCATTGCGTAAGAAACTTACAGCTTTGTGAAACACCAAGAGTATCATTTGAAAAGAGGTTAAAAAACACAACTGGGGCTTGTTAAAGAGGAAAAGTACTATTTTAACTCCCAGTGTCACATTTTCCTATAGTCAGCTCCAGCAGTAAACAAGAGTTATTGGAAGCTTAGATAGTTTGAGACACTTCACCTATCTCCCGATACTTGACTTCAGAAGCCAAACATTTAAAATGCATTTTGCTCGTGTAAAAATGTTTATCCATTTAAAATACAATGTTGTTTTAACAAAAGCACCCTGGTGACAAGCTGGTTGGATACAGCACAGTTAATAAACTGTCAGGTCCTATACACATATATGTGAAAAGACCAGCACAGTTACCCAAGGCTTGGCATTATAAATCACTGTTAACAAACCTTAATTTGCTTACTAGGCTAATGAATGATCTCCAATTTTCCTGTAGTAATTAGCCTCACTAACAGTTATGTTTAAAGGGACCTGCCTTATACCACACTTAATTTCTGATCTAAATCTTTGATGTCGGGTTTGCAAGATGGAAATAAACAGAATGGAAAAAAGAAAAGAGAAAAAAAATATCAGTCTCCATTGACAACTGTCTTGTAATAAATCCAGATTGTGGCTATTCTCAAGTAGAAGCATTGCCAAAGGTGATGGCTGTCTATTAGGGCTTATAAACTGTAATGTACTAGCAGATTTGCAATGGAGTGATGAAGCCAGATAATTGCAGTATTTCCTGTCTAAATGTGCTGCTGTGTGTAGTGGCCTCTGATTTTAAGGAGCCATTAAAAATGCAGCAAGGCATAACAGCTGTGGTTCCTGGTATACTCCTAATATTTCATACGTTCATCACATCTCATAAAATCTTGCCAGGCCAACAAATGACTATGTGTACAGCGAGCCTGGCACAGAAGCAAGTTGAGAAGAGACTGAATCATGCAGGTAGCGTTGCAGAGACCCACCAAGAACTCACGTAACCCTACTGTGTGCCATAATTCTGTTTTTTACTCCCAAGAATTCTGTTTCCATTTTAGTCCCTAGAGAGAACATTAACATTTTACCTTTTGCAAGAGGATCCTAACTGTAACCTGCTTTTTCCTACCTTGGCGAGAAATAGACCTAACTTTGCCAAGGAAAGGTAGGGCTGTATCCTGTGCAGAGAAAGTCATGGGAAGTTGGCATCTCCACTCTCAACCCAAAGGAGACAAATTTGGTTCCTTCATAATTTATTTGAAATACATTTGAAAGTAACAACTAGCAGTATGATACGGAAACCTGATTTCTCTGAACAAAAGGAGCATTAATGCTAGAACATTCTGGGGAGCAAAGGAAAGTAGAGAAGCCAATATGTTTTTCTAATCAGACATTAAACAGCTAGGCATCATGAACAAATTCAAGTCTTAAGACACATAATATAATCACAAGCTATTTTCCTCTGTTTCTAAATTCCCAGCTTTCAGTTGGGTAATTAAAATAGATCTGTTATTTTGGCTTTACCTTTATAGGTTTTGACTTCTAGAACCTCTGAGTCAGAAGGGACTTCACGTATCACCTTGTCTGACTGCCAATCTGAAACTTAACTCGCAAAACTAAGTCTTGTTAGAACAACGACCGCTGTCATCCTAGAAGCTGCCCCTTTAGTTGGCATAGCTGAAGATCACACCACTTTTGTTGCCACCTACACCTCCCTGTTCTTTTGCTTACAGTTAACTAACAAGTGCGTCTTTTTCATACATGGAATGATTACACACAGGCACATACATACATATATGTTGAAGTTCATCTTGGTGCACTTAGTGCACTAACCTGTGTCTGCCATCTGATACATTATTGTTTCTCTTGGCACCGTGCTGGTGAACCCTGCCCACTGTTGGAAGTGTCACTTCTTCATCTTCATCCAGGTTGTTGACAGCAAAATGTCAGTGATGTTAGGTTTTCCTCATTGCTCTTTTTGCAACGTCTCTTCATGGGATTTGATATGGACTAGCTGGCTATTACAGATTCTGGGTATTTATTTCCTTTGGTGATTTTTTTTTTCTGAGCCTCAAAAATAAAATCAGACATTCTTCCTTTGTTTCATTTATCCATACATAGATTTGGAAAGAGCTTTGAGACCGTCTGTCGACATGCTTAGTATACTGTCTCTTTTTCCTTTGTAGTCATCTTATCCAGTTTAAAAAAAAAAATAACTGGACATTATCATGTGGACACCTTTGTTCTGCTGCAGAATGGCAAAGTAATTGACCATTAAAATATACTTATCATAGATTCTGTTGTGATGTGGGTATTCATAGCCAAGCCTCTTCAAATTATTCTAAGATAACAAGCAGTATTATCTAAAATAGATAAAAGGACACACTATAAAAGAGGTGCAATTTGATACAGTATTCATGTCATAACAGATATGCATGAGTAATAATTAGAAAAAGAAGATAAATGAAAAACTTGCTATTATTTATAATAGGTCTGTGTTATAATACAGTTGCATCCTAAATGTAGAATTCTTGAATTGTGACACATATTGAAATTTTGAATACGGAAGAGATAATAAGTTTATTTTTGAAATTATTGCAAATTCTAAAGTGGTTGGGCCATGAAATTACATTATGTTTTTCTTCATCTTTCAAATGAGGATTGGATTAAGGTGCTCTTTCAAGGGGTCTGTCAGTGTCAGCACATCTATGGATATGTTGGTAGCAATGCTGTACGACCGACCGATCGAGAGACTGTGCATATTCAGGGACCATTTGTCTAAGTCATTTTGTGAATGAAAAAAATGAGCATTGTAAACGGTAGGTATCTTTTCCAAAGTGCTACAACCAGGGGAAGAATTCAAGTTGAGAATTGAACTTAATAATATAAAACTATCCTGCCAATAAGCCAAATGGTTATTTCACATTGAGCAATAGAAAATAGCATCTGCTTTTTTTTTTTCTTTCTTAACCTTTCAGGAACTTAGACTAAATGGTAAGTTCTGTCTCTATCTTTGTTTTACATCACTAACTAGACATGAAAGCATGTGGACCCTTATCTTCTTCCAGCTAAGCATAAAACTTCAGTCCTTCCCTTCCAAAAAAAGTTTATGTGTTTGTTTTTAATATTCATACCTCGTAATATGTATAGGCCAATTTAAATAAAGCCTCACTTACCAATGCAAGGGAGTGGACTAGACTAGGCCACAACTTTCAGAAAACTCCTTCCTGAGAAAGCTTCATGGGAAGCTTAATTTTTGTTTTTTGGCTTTTGTTTTTGTTGTGGTAGTGGTTTAATAAATGTCACTTTTTAGCACAGTTAAAGATTTACAGAAAAATTGAACTGAAAGTACAGAGTCTTGCTGTTTCCTTTGGCTCACGTATACCCACTAATGACATCCCACACCATAGGGATACAGTTATTATCATTAATGAACCTACACTCCGGTACATCATTCTCATCCAATGTCTATGGTTTACATTAAGGTTCACGCTTCGTGTTGCACACTTTTTAGGTTTCGACAACTGACATGTATCCACCATTAAAATGTCATACTGAGGGCGCCTGGGTGGCTTAGTCGGTTAAGCGTCCGACTTTCGCTTAGGTCATGATCTCGCGGATCGTGGGTTCGAGCCCCGCGTCGGGCTCTGTGCTGACTGCCAGCTCAGAGCCTGGAGCCTGTTTCAGTCTGTGACTCCCTCTCTCTCTGACCCTCCCCTGCTCATGCTGTCTCTCTCTCTCTCTCCTAGAAATAAATAAAACATTTAAAAAAAAATAAAATAAAATGTCATACTGAGTAGTTTCACCGTACAAAAAAATCTTCCTTGTTCCACCTATTCATTCCTCTCTTCTCATTAACCCCTGGTAACTGGTATCTCCATATTTTTACTGTCTCCATAGTTTTCTTTTTTCAGAATGCCATATAGTTGGAAATAGTACAGTCTGTAGCTTTTTCAGATTGGTTTCCTTCACTTAGTGATATGAATTTCAGGTTCCTCCATGTCTTTTTATGGCCTGATATCTCTTATTTTCCCTTAGTGCTGAATAATAACACATTGTTTGGATATTCCACAGTTAATATATCTGTTCAACTGCTGAAGGGCATCTTGGTTGCTTTCAAAGTTTAGGTTTTATAAAGAAAGGTGCTGTAACACCTGTTCGTAGGTTTTGTGTAGACATAAGCTTTCAACTCATTTGCATAAATACCAAACAGTACAGTTTCTGGATCTTATGGTTATGACTATGTTTAGTTTTGGAAGAAACTGCCGAACCGTCTTCCAAAGTGGCTGTACCAGTTTGCATTCCCATTAGCAGTGAATGAAATTTCCTTCTGCTCTTCATCCTTGCCAGCATTTGGCATTGTCAGTGTTTTGGAATTTTACATTGTAATAGATGTGTAGTAGTAGGCGACTCTTGTAACATGCAGTTTTCTAATGACATAATGTTACACATCTTTTAATATACTTATTTGCCATCTGTATATCTTCTTTGGTGAGGTGTCTTGCCTATCTCTTAATCAGGCTTTTCATGTTCTTTTTAGTAAGTTTGAAGAGTTTTGTTATATAGTTTGCATAATAAGCTATTGTCAGTTACGTCTTCTACAAATATTTTCTCCCAGTCTGTGGTTTGTCTTCTCATTCTCCTGACATTGTCTTTCACAGAACAGAAATTTTTCCTTTTAGTGAAGTTAATTAAGCTGATCAATTACTTATTTCATGTGTTGTGCCTTAGTTGTATCTAAAAAGTCATTGCTGTGACCAAACTTACATAGATTTTCTCCTCTGCTATCTGTCAGGAATGTTACAGTTTTGTATTTTATATTTTGGTCTTTGATATTTTTGAGTTAATTTTTGTATGGGGTATCAGGGCTGTGTTTAGATTCTTTTTGTTTCTCTTAGTTGTTCCACCACCGTTTGTCAAAGACACTTATCTTTGCTCCATTGTATTGCCTTTGCTCCTTTGTCAAACATCAGTTGACTACATTTACACCTATTTCTGAGCTCTCTATTCTATTGCAGTCTGTTTGTCTGTTCATGGTGTCTCGATTGCTGTAGATTAATAATAAGTGTATTAGTTGATATTTATTCTTAATAAGTCTAGAAATTGAGTTATGTCAGTTCTTCAACTTTGTTTTTCTCTTTCAACATTGAGTTAGCTATTCTAAGACCCAGAAGTCTTTTGTCTCTCTGTATAAACTTTAGAATCAATTTGTCAATATCCATAAAATATCTTGCTGGGATTTTGATTGGAATTCAGTTGAATCTATAGATCAAGTTGGGAAGAAGTGACATCTTGACAATATTGAGTCATCTTATTCATGAACATGGAATATCTCTCCATAAATTTAATTCTCTTTGGTCTCCTTTATGAGAACTTTGTTTTTCCACACATAAATTTTGTACAGGTTATAAGTTATGTATAAGTGATACATCTTGTTAGATTCATAACTAAATATTTCATTTTGGGGATGCTTATGTCAATGATAATTTCTTCATTCCAAATACCACTTGTTCATTGCTGGTACATGGGAAGGTAATTGATTTTTATAATATTAGCCTTGTATCTTGCAGCCTTGCTCTAATCACTTCTTAGTTCTATGGATTTCTTTTGGATTCTTTACATTGGTGATCATTTCATCTGAAAACAAAACAGTTGTACTGTTTCCTTACCAATCTGTATACCTGTTATTTCCTTTTCTTGTCTTATAGCATTAGCTAAGACTTCCAGTATGATGTTGAAAAGGAATTGTGAGGGGAAACATCCTTGCCTTGCTATTAAGCTAACACAAGAAACCTTTGAGAATTTTATTATTAATTATGATGTTAGCTATAGATATATTTTAGATATCCTTTATCAAAATGAAGAAGTTCCTTTTTATTCCTACTTTGGTGAGAACTTTAATCATGAATGCGTATTGGATTTTGACAAAAGCTTTTCTTTGCATCTATTGATATAATCACACGATTTTAAGTCTTCTGATATGATAGATTACATTAATTGATATTCAAATGTTGAAACTTCCTTGCTTTTCTGGCAGAAATACTACTTGGTCATGGTGCATCATTTTTTAAATACATTGTTGGATTTGATTTGCTAATACTTTATTGAGGATTTTTACATATATGATCTTGACAGATAATGGTCTGTGGTTTTCTTTTCTTCTAATGTCTTTGTCCAGGCTTGATATTAAGGTAATGCAAGTCTCATGAAATGAGTCATGAAGTATTCTGTCTTCTTCTATCTGTTGGAAGAGATTGTAGATAATTGCTGTAATTTCTTCTTGAAATATTTAGTAGAATTCACGAACAAACCCATCTGGGTCTAGTGCGCTCTGTTATGGAAAATTATTCATCATTTCTTTAGTCAGGTCTGTTAAGACCGTCTCTCGTAATGTGAGTTTTGCCATAGTATATCTCTCATGGAATTGGTTCATTGCATTTAAATTGTCATTTGTGACATAGAATTCTTCATAACTTTGCTTTATTAACCTTTTAATGTCTATGGGATATGTAGTGATATCCTTTTTCTCCAATTTCCGGCATTAGTAATTTGTGTCTTCTCTTTTTATCTTAGTCAGGGTAGAGGCTTATTGACTTTTTATTCATCTTTTCAAAGAACCAGCTTTTGGCTCTACTGACTTTCTCCATTGATTTTGTTTGCAGTTTCATTGATTTCTATTCTATTTTTGGTGATTTCTTTTCTTCTGCTTACTTAGGATTTAATTTACTCTACTTTATCTAGTTTCCTAAGGCAAAAGCATAGATTATTTGCTTTAGATCTATCTTCTTTTCTGATACTGATACTGATACTGATACTGATACTGATATATTCAGTGCTATAAATTTTCCTTTAAGGGCTGCTTTTGCCATATTCCACATATTTGGATATATACTTTTATTGTTACTTAGTTCAGAATACTTTTATTTTTACTTAGTTCAAAATATTTAGCTCAAAAAATTCCTCTTGGGATTTGTTCTTTGACCCATGTGTCATTTAACAAGGTGATGTTTTCTGGAAGGTTTTTACTCTTCAGAACTGTCACTTTCAGGCCCCCCGCCTCTTGCCAACCCAGAAGCATTGACTTATAAGAAGCTCCTCATGAGATTCTGGAGAAATCAGCCCAACACATGTTCGTAGACTTTCATTGTACGTATATAAAAGGTAATTTGACAGCAATCTCACCAGTTATAATTACTGCTTGATTTAATTACAGGCATATTTGTGTTAGCGGGTTTTTATCTGCATCTTCCCTTTTCTTGCTCAGGTATAGCTTGTCCAAGACTCGTTAGATAATTTATCTAAGTGTGACCCTTTATTGTATTTTATCTTTTGTCTACCACATAGTTTGTCATACTTGTGCAAAGACTTTTATTACTTTTTGGGTAGGACACTGTCTTATTGGGGACAGCAGGAAGAAGGCTGCATTGGTTCTTCCCAGAAGTTTTTCAATGGGTTCAGTTATTACTCTTTTGAGAAAATTGCTGAATGAGTTTTATTTATATTAAGTTACTTTTTTGAAAATGGAATATCTCCTTTTAAACCTGTCAATTCCTATATATATATATACACGATTTCTTTAAGCAACAGATAGCCTATTTGATGGCTTTATTCCTAATTGCGTTCATCAAGCTAATTTTATTATTTTTCATCATTTAGCAATAGGCTCATTTTCACTTCATTTACTCTTTTGAAGCAATGGAATCATTTATGTATTTTTCCTTTTTCATTTTCTGCTTTCCAACCCCCACTTCCATTTGGTCCTGTGACATAAAATTGCAAAACGTGATCCCGAATAATAAAGGAACACTTCGTTGATTGCTAAACATATATTATAGTGACTTTAAACTCATTTCAGGTCATCGTGCTGCCAATTAGTTTGATTACGAGCATTTAAGCTGTCACATATAAAGCCTTCTGCTTCCTAGGGTTTCACTTTCAAATCATGAAAACTGAGTGCTCTGTACTCTCTATGAATGCAGCTCACTTTTAATATTTTGGTAAAAACCTGTGTCTCATAAAGATCACTCACAGTTTCAGAGCCTGTATAAAGACAGTGTGCAATTTTGGAGCAGTGGCACAATTTTATTTAAATATTTATTTTAAAAAATTTATTTAAAAATATGACATTTTGTTACACGTATACCTATGTGTAGGTGGGCGACTGTTAAAAGCACCTTTTTCTTTTCATTTTTGGACATAATCCACATTTGCAAATCATTAAAACTTTGGAATTTAAGTATTTTTGGTGACTGATATTTGGTTTGTGAGTGGAAAACTTTCAGAGAATTAAGGCAAAGGTACTAATGTAAAATCCTCAACATAAGGAAATGGCCCAGGCATGTTGGTAGATAATTTAAAAACTTCTAGGATATTAAATTTTGTAGAGTTCATGAGTGTGTTTGAAGACATTTTTAAAGCAAAGGTAAAATCATGACTCTTACACAAGATAAGAGGTACATTTATTTAATAATGATGGAACTTGTCAGATATAACCAATTCAAAGAATCAAAAGAACAGACACAATTATAGATGAGAAATATTGAAATGAATGTGTAAATGGAAACTCAGCTGACGTTCAGGGAAGTTACTTGAGCCTCTACTTGACAAAACAGAATTTGCTTGATTATGCACAATAATTATCTGGCTTTGCTAGCACATATCTACAACTTACAGAGTTGGAAATTGGCTTTCATGGAGTCAGAAACACACAATGCAGAGGAACACCGTATACACAATGCCTGTGTTGTGTTCCCTTGAGGTAAAAATTGCCCCTATTTGATCAAAAATAGTCTCAATGGAGGAAGTTGGTTTCATTGGATTTGGCCTGATTATTCACATGAGTATAGCAAGAATGTCAATTTACTATGTAAGCCTTTTCAAGTTCACTTTTCTTGTAAGGTTTTATAAACATTTCATATTGAACTTTTAGAAGTCTCCAGTTTTTGCTGTCTGGAGCCTGTAAAGCCGAACCCAAGAAACTCTTTCCACCACCTGCAGTGCCTGTATCCTGGGCCCTTTGCATGACACGGGTTTGAACTGTGGAGCTCACCTGTGTGCGGATTTTTTTTCAATACAGTACATTTCTGGAAATATATGTTCTCTTCCTTTATGATTTTTTAATTTTTCTTTTCTCTAGCCTCCTTTATTGTAAGAATACCATGTAGAATATAAATAACCTACAAATTATGTGTTAATCAACTGTTTATGTTGTCAGTAAGGATTCTGGTCTGTAAGCTGTTAGTAGTTATGTTTTGGGGGAATCGGAAGTTATATGTGGATTTTCTACTGTGTAAGGGCTTAGTATCCCTAACCTCCATGTTGTTCAGGGGTCAGCAGTATTTGGATGAATATTTTTTTCTCAAAATTCCCCAAATATCCCAGGGTGGCCCTCTAGGAAGTGACATTCCTTCCTATTTATATAGCTGGACCCTGTAAAACTGGATGCCAAGCTAGTTTTTCAATGTTTTTTAATTAAATAATTTATTTATTATTATTATCATTATTATTATTATTATTATTCTTGGTCTTGGCNAGTCAACCTTAATTCCTTAACTATGTCTAATCATATCTGATTAAATGAGCATTACTCTCAAGTATGGTATTCCAGACAAGGCCTTAAGAGTTTTTCCAGGAATGTCCTAGTAAACAGGAAGACCGATTCTTCCTAAACCTATGCAATAACTGTATCGCCATGAAAACTAAGAAGACTTTTGAGTTTCTCAGTTCTGCATGGGTAGGGGGAGAAGTCAATGAGAATGAAACATTATTTTAAAACGCTGTAGTTTATCGAGGTAGAATATACTAAATCATTATGGATTATAGGTAACAAAGAGAAAAACCTTTCTTATCTGCACGGAAAGAGAACATTAAAACAGTATCAACGACATTCCTAGCAAAACAACCATTGGTGAACCCTCAAAGTTCATTCAGTCCTGTCTAATCAATCCATTCTTGTTCCACTGGATCTGGGTTATTAATCACATGAATTTGTCTGCTTCTCAACTAAGAAGAGTTGTGGAAATCCCAACTCAGTCCACTGGTCTGATCTCAGAGTTAGCAGTGACTTCAGAAGCCTGTGTATAGGAGCCTCTTTGAAGTCTTAGTTACTTGAATTACCTAGTATAGTATAGTCCTTTTTTTTTTGTTTTGTTTTGTTTTTTTGTTTGTTTGTTTTTTTTTTTTTTTGTAGTATAGTCCTTTTTTACATGGGGCTGCTTTCCTGAAGTCCGGAACTCTGGCCTCACGCATTGCTGAATGTAGAGCTTTCAAGGAAACATCAGAGTAAAGAAAAAAACAGGAGTGCCTGGGTGGCTCAGTCGGTTAAGCGTCCGACTTTGGCCTAGGTCACGAGCTCACGATTTGTGGGTTTGAGCCCCGCATCAGGCTCTGTGCTGATAGCTATTTCAGAGCCTGGAGCTTGTTTCAGATTCTTTGTCTCCCTCTCTCTCTGACCCTCCCCTTCTCATGCTGTCTCTCTCTCTCCCCCCACCCTGTCAGAAGTAAATTAAAAAAAAAAAAAAAAGAACAAGTGTAAATAATAGACTTAAAATTTTCAAGAGAAAAATATGATAAAAATTCCTAACTAGAATAATGAAACCAAGAAGGAAATTTGGTTGTTTCTGTAGCATGCAAAACAAAACTAATTTTTAAAAGTTATATATAACTATATATATAGTATATAGATTTACATATTTAATATATATAATTATATTTTACTTTATATTATACTTTATAGAATAATATACATTTTAAGGAAGAAAGTTCATCAAAACTGAGAAATTTTTGATAAAATTTTAACAGATTGATTTTTCTATTCTGACTCAGATATTATAAACCAATGCAAATAACATTCATTTTTCAAATTTTGTTCTCGTTATGCTCTTCGATACTCTGCAACAAGCTGATATTTCAGGACTGGTCTTCGGGGGT
>NW_027532208.1:5430849-5431012 GCF_008692635.1 Crocuta crocuta
TGGTCTTCGGGGGTTCATAAAGCCAGAACTAATTCCGTATTATTATTAATGTGCAATGTTTTTATTATTGATAGTTAAAAATGAGTAAGCATTTATTTTTTTTCAGTTGCACTTCCCAAATACAGAAAATATCACTATTTCACATACACTCACACACAGTTCA
>NW_027532208.1:5431408-5468394 GCF_008692635.1 Crocuta crocuta
CCGGGGCCCGGCGGGGCTCGAACCCACGAACCGCGAGATCATGACCTAAGCGAAAGTCGGCCGCTTAACCGACTAAGCCACCCAGGCGCCCCAGAGGTCCTCAATAAGTTTTAAGAGTGTAAGGTGTCTGGACACCAAATATTTTGAGAACCACAGCTTTAGGGCAAAAATGTTCTTTTTTTTTAATTTTTTTATTTTTTATTTTTTTTAATATTTTATTTATTTCTAGGGGAGAGAGAGAGANCATGACCTGAAGTCAGACTCATGACCTGAAGTCAGACACTTAACCGACTAAGCCACCAGGTGCCCCTTTTTTAAATTTTTAAAAATGTTTTATTTATTTCTGAGAGAGAAAGACAGAGCACGCGTGTGAGCAGGGAAGGGTCAGAGATAGAGGGAGACACAGAATCCAAAGCAGGCTCCAGGCTCTGAGCGAGCTGTCAGCATAGAGCCCGATGCTGGGCTCGAACCCATGAACTGTGAGATCATGACCTGAGCCGAAGTTGGATGCTTAACTGACTGAGCCACTCAGGCGTCCCAAAAATGTTATTTTCCTTGATAAATAGAAGCACATAGAGTTATAACATACTGAGTTATATTACTTAGAAACCATAATTTTTAAATATAGTGTCAAGTGCTCATATTATAACTTTTATCTAAAGTAATTAAGTTATATTTCACAGAAAAATCCTGAGTGGGGTGCATAATTGTGAATTGTGAGTCAAATATCAGCATTTTAGCAGAGAGCATGAATATATATAACTAACTTTCTAGAGCCATACATAACTCTTTTACACCTCATAAAGTAGCAAAAATGAACAGATTCATTAACTTGACTGATATATAAAGGCTCTGTACAGCTTATAAAAATCAAAAGCAAAAAGTTTTAATTTAGAGTTAATAATATGTCAGTATTCCTTCTTAATTAGAAATGGCCAAAGTATCCAATGATTATCCATTAAGTAACTCAATTTAATTTTAGTCCAAAGTCTTAAGTTCTTAAAGATTTTGGAAACTCTGTCAGGCTGACATACTATAAACATAATTACTGTTGAAATAAAGTGTATCACAATAATGATTCAATTTAGTCAAATATACCTTTTCATTTCTTAAAAAGGAGAAATAATGCAAACTTATTTGATCAATAAACTTGTATGAAGAGCATTTGAAGCAGAAATTAAAATACACAGTTTATTACACTTAATACTGATAAATCAGAGAATACATAGCTGTTTTTATCAAACCACATTTTATTAAACTAATCTTGTTTGGGAGATTTTCTACCTAAAACTATGTTAATTAACTTGGATTTGTAGAATGTTTTTGAGTTGGTTTATTTAAGAATTAAGGGCACCTGGGTGGCTCAACCAGTTAAGAGCCCAACTTCGGCTCAGGTCATGATCTCACAGTTTGCGGGTTCGAGCCCCGTGTCGGGCTCTGTGTTGACAGCTCAGAGCCTGGAGCCTGCTTCTAATTCTGTGTCTCCTTCTCTCTCTGAACCTCCCCTGCTCACACTGTCTCTATCTCTCTCTCAAAAATAAATAAAACATTTTAAAAAAGGATTTAATTTTTAGGGGTGCCGTTGGCTCACTCCATTAAATGTCCAGCTTAGGTTCAGGTCATGATTTCACGGTTCCTGAGTTTAAGCCTTGCATCAAGCTCTGTGCTGACAGCTCAGAGCCTGGAACCTGCTTCAGATTCTGTGTCTCTCTCCCTTTCTCTGTTCCCCTCCCACTCTCACACTTTGTCTATCTCACAAATAAATAAACATTTTTAAAAAGTTTTTAAAAAAGTAAAAAAAGAACTTAATTTTTAATCTACTACAATTTAAGTATTAGAAATTTGATTACCTTATTTTCTGGGAATTTTAGGAAAAGTTAGTATATATAAACCCTTATTTATACTTAATAGCATATTAGAACAGACTTTTAAAAATACTTTATAATCTTAATACCATCTGGAGGTAGGAAAACTCACTTTTACGTATTGAAAGGCTAGTCATTTCTGAATTGTAGACTCTTAAACATACAGATAGAAAAGAAGCTTACGATTCCAGTTCTAAAAATGTCAGCATACATCACGAGAAGACACAGAAAGAAACAAACAATAAAACCTTGCTGCTCCAAGTTGCAATAAATTGTTCTCCTTCCCAGTGTACACAAATTTGTTAGTTATTTGAGCTCAAAACAGCAGACAAAATAGGTAAAAAAAGGCTAACAAACCAAAATTCCTGTTTCTTTTCAAGTGTTTTATGTGATAGAAATCCATACTTAAGGTTTGGCACATTGCCTACAGAATTATTTCTGTGTTGCAGTATACTTTGTAGTTAACATTGTCATTCTCCTGGATAATTCAACAGACATGTGTCCATCTCTCTTTGGGTTTCTGTGCATTTAGCAGCAGTAAGTAAAGCAAAGTCTTTCTAAGTCTTTCTCCTCATGACAGTCAAATCAATTCATAATATGCCAGGTCATGGTAAGATAACTGAAGAAAAAGTAGTTATGAAGAAATTTGTAACAGGAACTGAATGTACTACTTCACTGGAAACAAAAAAGAAAAGATAAAATGCTTAAGACAATAGTTTGTAAGACACTAGACATAAGGTGGTATAGGACCATGGTCCCTGAGAGACAAGAAATGAATGCAGTGATTCTTGTGATTGCCCCAGCTTTCTGTCTCAAGAGAATGTCAGGCTTTCATGCAAGTGGGGGAGAATTTAGGCGTACCACATGGACCCCTGTAGACTCTGTATTGGGATAAGAGACTGAGAATCTGGGAGGAACAAGGTATCTGGAGTTCACAGGGCTAGACAGGATGAGGCTGCACAGAGAAAGAGTCCCAGAGTCTCCAAAAGATTGCTTTCGGTTATTTGGCAGAGTCTTAATCAGCTCAGGCATGTTGAGAAACTGCCTAAGGCTAGGGGACGAACTGTCCAAAAGGATTAGACAGAAGAGTGTGTGGCAGTTACTCATGGCCAGAGACAGTGCCTGTTCCCACCAGTGACATTGTAAAACCTCAAGGTTCATGAACATGCAGTCAAGTACATAGTTCGTGTCTTTATTCAGTATTGATGAATAATTAATCCTAGACTGAACACTGCTGCTGCAGTTTCTCCTAACACATTGTAAGTGAATGAAAGGATCAAGGTGTTTTCAAGTACTTTAACTGAATCCTTAAAGAATTGTGTGACATCCAATTAAGAATGTAGCTGACTCCTGGAACAACTGTGTGGCATACAATTTAAAAGTATAAGGTATGCAAGGAATCAGGAGAATTTGACTCGTAATGAGAATATCAGTTAGTCAATCAAAACTAACCCAGAAGTGATGCAGGCGTTAGAATTGGCAGACAAGGACATTTAAGAATTTAGTCTGGTTGTATTCCATGTGTCCAAAACAGTTAAATAATATAAAAACAAAATGGAAATTCTAGAAATAACAGCTGAATGGTGTGCGATAAACAGGACTATCTGTTAATCTAAATGGGATTAATAGCAGGTAGATATCAATAGGGGAAGATAGTAGTGAACTTGGAGTCTTAAGAACAGAAACTATCCAAAGTGAAATATGAAGAGACAATTAAAAAGATGAATAGGGCATCAGTGGGTTCTATGTCAAGTTAATACAGATTAATATACATGTTCTTGGGAGTCCGCAAAGGAGAGAAGGGAGAATAGACAAAAATATGTGGGAGAAAAAAATGTCTGAAATTTTTCAGAATTGATGAAAACTATAAACCCACAGATTTAAATATAAGAAACATGAGAAGAACTCATACAAGAAAACCAAACAAGACACATAAGGAAGATAAGACACATTATAATCAGATTTCTCAAAATGAGTGATATTCTTAAAAATACTCAGAAAAGCAAAGAAACAAAAAATCTAAGTGCACAGTACAGCAGATTTCTTGTCCAAAGAAAATGCAAGTGAAGAGACAATGGAGCAGCACCTTTACTGAAAGAAAAAGGTGCCATCCCAGAATTCTATACCCAGTGAACAGATCTTTTATGAGACACTGAGAAGAGATGAAAAGGTAATCCACAGACTGTGAGAAAGTTTTTGCAAAGTATACGTCTGGTAGAAGATTTTTATCCAGAACATATAAAGAAATCTCAATCCTAAGTGATAAGAAAACCAGCCCCTAATTCAGAAATGGACAGGAGACTTGAGTAGACATTTTACTAAAGGAGACACATAGACCCCCAAACAAGCACACGAAAAGATGCTCCACACGTGTAGTCCTGACAGAATCCATTTCCTGCTACACATCTATTCCAGTGGGTGAAATGAAGATGACTATTAACAAGTGTTGGTGAGGAGATAAAGGAAGTGGCATTTTCTGACACCACTGGCCAGCACATAAAATAGTCCAGCCATTTGGGAAAAGAGTTCAACAGTTTCTTGAAAAGTTAAACATACTTAAGAGAAAAGAAAGTACATGTCCTTACAAAGGATTTCCATGAGTCTTCATACTACCTTTATTTGTAACTGCCCCAAATTGGAATTGGTCCAAATGTTCATTATCAGCTTAACAAACACTTGTCTTGTGGTGTTTGTGTATGTATATGTGTATGTATATGTATACATGTATAGACAGACACAAAAGATAATACTACTCAGCATACAAAGGCACAAACATGCAACAAATCGATGAACCTCAAAATTACACTGAGTGAAAGAAGCTACATATTAAGAGTACGTACACGTTTCCATTTATGTAAAACACTAGAAAATGCCAGTGAGACTACAGTGACAGAAAGCAGATCTGTGGTTGCCTGGAGAGGCAAGTGCAGAGGAAGGTTGGGATGGAGGTGTTACAAAGAGACCTGGCTAAAATTTTGCAGGTGATGGATATAGGGTATGTTCCTTATCCTGATTGTGATGACAGCTTCGGTTGTATTCGTGTGTCAAAATGTATCAAATGGTAGAGTTTAAATACATGAAGTTTATTTCAACTATACTTCAGTAAAGCTGTTTTTAAAAGATTGCCTATTTTCCTGCTGCTCATAATGCCTCAGGATCTGCCTCCATCTTTTCCTGTCTTCCTGTGTTTTAAACACACCAGCCTATTGCACCCTCATACCTCTCTATCTCAGACAACCAAACACCCAAGCTTACTCTGAAGAATGCAAAAATGCATGTTTCCATCAGAGAAATAGCTTATGGTCCTTTGTTAAATGTTCAGAGATACATGATTGGGCCTGATGAAGCAAATACATCCTGTTCTTACAGAAGTAGGGGAGAGAAATGCATTCAAAAGAGCCCAGTCCTTTTTTGGCAGCCTTTTCTGTCAGAGCTCAAAATTGCTGTCTGATAAAATGTAGGCCACCAGATTGAATTACTTCATTGAACTACTGCTGTCCTCTGTTAATGGTAATTGCACAGATATAGCAGTCTTTCTCTGCAACATCTCAGATATTTACCTCCTACTGTTTTTCAATTCAAACCTTTGATGAAAATATTCCCAGTACTTCTTTAAAGCAGACATCCAACTGTCTTTCTTGACAAAAGCAAGGTCTCTAAATCAGATCCTGACAATTTGTGACACAGCAGTCTATCCAAATCACCTTTTACCTATGTCACTATGTCATTTCCTGGAGAAAAAAAAAAGTGTCCATCAGACGAGCCTTTCTGTAGGTTTGAGGGGCTCTGAAGGTTGGTATGACAGCAAAGATGGGAGGGGAGAAAGGGAGAAGCAGTTTTTTCCTTTGACGTGATTGGAAGGAATTTGGTAAGGGGTTGACCTGATCTAACAAACAAAGGATCTGTATATTTTAAAAAGAGGTCTGTATTTTTATGGAGAGAGAACTTCTGTAGATAGTGATTGTTGTAAAGATAGTTGTAAATACAATGATTTCTGAAAGCCACCGCTTAAAGTATTGGAGGCAGTGAAACAAGATTCAATGTTTTTATTCTTAACTTTATCCATAAGTTTACTTGCATGCAGCAATATTTTGCATTTATTTCCTTTTTAGGGACTCTGCTCATTTTCCATTGTACCTCCTGTCCTAAACTGAGTCGGATACATCTCACCAAATAAAGGTTGTAAAATCAACCATTGTCACATCCTGTGATCTCTGTCTGCCTGATGACAGCATGGTGGCTAGAGTGCAGAAGATGGTGATGAGGAGGAGTATAGACATGGCATAAGACCACCTGGGTTGGCTTCAGAGTGAAACCCAATGCTGGTTTCTTGGGCTATTGTCTGTTGGGCACTTTTTTCCTTTTAGTTTTGGAAGGGTATGTTTGATAGTTGTATGTTGGATGCGTGGGTTAGCTTTAGGAGCAATGGGAGCCCTTCTAGGGACATGCTTTCCAGGTTGAGTGAGTAAGCAGCTGACAGCCCAGCAGGCACACTCCCTGCTCCTGGTCTGGTTTTGTTCTTCCCGAGTGGGAGTTTCATTACAGAAGTGAGCCTGGGAATCACCTTTGCTCAGGAATCTTGCTGGCTAAGGGCATTACTTGGTGGCCACAATGGTGGGCTGTCTCTTGTTTTTGGTGGTCCCACCTCAGGCCTGTTGAGCTTTTTGGGAGGGAAGTGAGCAAAACTGTGGGCTTAACACTGGGAGACTTTGGTTAGTGAAGAAAGCACGTTAGAACCCCATAGTGGCATTCATAACTTAAAAGAAATAGAAAAGGTTTCCCAGGAAGTTGGGGCAAGGAGGTAATAATAAAAGAGATAAAGAGAATGGTTTTGCGTGAAACTTTGAATCCAGCTAGTCCTTACCCTGTTTATGCGCTCAAGATACATCTCGGAGCAGGTAGTCCTGGAAGACCCCTTGCCATCTTTGTTGTTGTTGTTGAGATCATTTCTGTTCTATAGAAGGAGAACGCTAGCACTCTTGTAATGAAGCCTGCGTTGATGGCTGCCTGCCGTACGTTCCTACTCCTGTATTTTGGTATCTTTCCCTGGCTGTCCCCATCTTTATTAGGGGGGCCAGGGAAAGTCCACCAGGAAAATAAATGACAAATGCATAGCTTATTACAGCATGGGTCCCCAAATATCAAACTCCTACCTTTCCTTCAGGCTTGAATCCTCCAAACTGCAGCTTGGAAGTACACTTTACCAGGGTGACCTAGTACTCGGGAGCTAAGGAAAAAAAAGAGATTGGCCACCAGACCTGTTTGGAAGTAAGAGAGGAGCCAGGGTGGGTTCGACTGTAGAAGAATCACTTGCACCTGGAAAGCAACCTCAACCCAGCCTGTCTCCATCTGCCAGGCAGGGAGTGCTATCAGTTTCTGGCTTGGTAGGGACATCTGAAGCATCCTGCTGCTTCAGTCTGCTGACATGTGGATAGTACTGACCTGATGTCTGACCTGAGTATCCCTGTCCACAAACTCATCTAGCCTCTTTTGCAGAATGACGAATACAAGCGACAACCTCAGTGAACCTGCTCCTTGGGAATGTCTTCTCTCTCCCACATCACTTTTGACTCTCATCCTGCCTTTTCTTCTTGGCTCCTCTTTCCTCATATTCTGTTGACACAGTGGTTGTGAAGTCCAAGAGACGTAGCATTGCCAGTAAGCGCTAAATTACTTGCAGCTGGCGTTACCACCTGTGCCTATCAAATTTCAGCCAAAGCCGTTGCTTTCCCAGAGTGCTCTGTTGTTGAGAATTGGAAAGTGAGTCACAGTGGGGGCAGCAGTGGCCTGCACAGGAGAGAGGGCTTTTCTCTAGTCTCATGTGAAGACAGAATTGTGAAGTAGGATTTCAGATGGTCCCAAATCCCCTCTTTCTGCCTCTTCATGGAATTATTGGGCTTAGGGGCAGCCCGAGAGATTTGTGAGTTAAGCCATTGGCCTTTAGGTGGGCTAAGAACAATCCTTATCTAGCGTATCTGTTGTGGAGCTCTGGGACCGACAATTGCATACTCTGCTTCGGTGGTATAGTTGAAGATTTCTTGTGATTTCTTGTATCACTGCGACATCCCTCTCTTCCATTGGTGTTTTGTTCACTCATTTGTGCACTTGGTGAAAAATTTCTCAGCTCTGCACCTCAACCTAATAAAAGGTCCTCCATATCATTTAAAAAAAGAACTGATTACAATTAATTAAATTAACATTTTTATTGAATCTGACAGTTTCTGCAATTTTCTAAGTACTTGACCATTCCTTGTCATTCTCTTCTCTGTTAAATCATCCCTTATTTTCAGTGTTCATCACTTGTATCTTGCTTAGCCTCTGGGATTTTTCTTGGTATGCACTCTGTCTTTTTCTCTTTGCTTCATTTGTTCATTTATTTCATCCTCCTTTAGAGCCTCTAATGCTTCAAGTGCTCGGAAAGGTCTTAGCACGGGGAGTGGAAAGATACAGTCTCTGCTTTTCAATGCTAGATTCCTAAAGTGGAATGCCAATGGGGACCTTGAATATCTACCCCTTGTTTGAGAATGACTGCCTAGTGAGTTCACAGCCTTGTGACGTGAAGCAGAACACTGAAGCAAGTATAACGTAAGGGTGACATCCCCTCAGGAATATAGCTATACAAACTGGTCACCATTCTGGGGTGATGCCTGAACTGGTCCATTGGGTGGATGTGGAAGTTAGCCCAGTGACTAAAGAGGACGCATGTAGTCCATGGAGCACCACATGGAAAAGCTGAAGACTGAAGACCTAAAGCTTTCAGGGACCTGCAGGCATTTGGAAATTACAAGAATGAGGCTTAGAAGGGGCCATGCCACAAATAGTCTTGGTAAGTCTCATTAAAGAATTTGCATTTTATAATGAGAGGCCCTGAAAGATTTTAAGCAGTAGAGGGATGTATTTAGAGGTGTGTGAGAGACAGACCACTCAAGCAGTATTGTGGAAGATGACTTTTTTGTTTGTCTACTTTTGAGAGACAGAGACAGAATGCGAGTTGGGGAGGGGCAGAGAGAGAGGAAGATACAGAATCTAAAGCAGACTCCACGCTCTTAGCTGTCAGCACAGAGCCTGATGTGGGGCTCAAACACACAGGCCACAAGATCATGACCTGAGCTGAAGTCAGAGGCCTAACTGACTGAGCCACCCAGGCGCCCCATTGAATAAGGGTGAGTTTGGAGGCAAGAAAGATTCTGGGAGAAACAACTATGATGATAGGATAATTGGGGGGGAAGGAAAAGAGTTCTAGAGACATTTAGGAACTAGAATTGACAGGACCAAGTCAGTGCGTATATGTGGCGGTGAGTTGCTGGTAAGTCTCAGTGATGCCTGCTGAGTGTCCGCTTTCTCTGACCAAATGAGTGCTGGTAAGATTCACTGAGTAGGTAGTACAGTGCATTGAGCAAGAGCATGTACTTAAGTCTGTTTGCTAACTGAGAGTTAAATTTTGGACATGTTGATTTTTTTTTCTTTTAAGAATCAGAGCCAGGGAGAGGGAGAGGGAGAGAGAGAGAGAGAGAGACAATCTCAGAGGGCCGGTGCTCAGTGCAGAGCCCAACGCAGAGCTCAGTCCCACAACCGTGGGATCATGACCTGAGCCAAAATCAAGAGTTGGACACTCAACCAACTGAACCCCCCAAGCAACCCTGGACATGTTGATTTTTAAGAGACTTGTAGGGGGGCGCCTGGGTGGCTCAGTCGGTGAGTGTCCGACTTCGGCTCAGGTCATGGTCTCACGGTTCGTGGGTTCGAGCCCCGCATCGGGCTCTGTGCTGATAGCTCAGAGCCTGGAGCCTGTTTCAGATTCTGTGCCTCCCTCTCTCTCTGATCCTCCCCTGCTCATGCTGTCTCTATCTCTCTTTCAAAAATGAATAAAATATTAAAAAAAAAAAAAGAGAGACTTGTAGGAAGTCCAAGGAGAGATCCTGTAGGATTGTATATGAGCTTCGAGGAGCAGCATGCACCATAGATAAGGTTTGGTGTTCCGTACTGTCCATGAGTGGAATTTCCCCTTCAGGCAAAAATATGTGGTAATTTAGGACGTGTTAAGCTGGTAAGATTCTTGTTTCCGTGTGATTTACCAAGAGCACTATAAAGCTGACTGGATAAAAGTCAATAAATATATAATAATGATCTCTCCATGATACATTCCCCTCATTATTATTATTAGTGAGCATATATAACATATCTTTTTGGGCCAAAGCGTAATTTTAGTAAACTCCAGATAAACAGTTTCCTTTTTAATTTATTACCCTGCTTTCCTTTGATTGCTTTTGCTGCGGTAGCAACCTGCATCTTTTTTTAATCGTCTCCTCTCAAAACATTCATGGTTCTGAAGCCCTGTTCGAATACATCTTGGGAGACCCCGTTTCTGTAAGGCTGTTCTGAAGCCATATGGTGTCAGATGATGATACGGCGTCTTTGGAGGCTGCCATGATGTGTATCCTGCTGAAGCTCTCACGCGTGTTCGAAGCACTTAATATCCTCTCTGCTAGCTCATGCAGCTTGCTAGATCACTATTTGTGGGTGTCACAAAATGTTGGCAGGACCCCAGTGTGAAACACAGTGTGAAATACATGTGGTTAAACTTCTCTGAATTTGTGTGTCAATCAAAACAAATGGCTTCAAAGATTAGTTGAATTTCAAAGGAAAGTTCAGGATTCTAGACCGGAAATGGAACATGGAACTTTTTAGGTCAGTTTTTAAAATATGAATCTTATATTTTATGGGAATCATACCCAGGGGAATTGTACAGTATGGTAGAACTCTGATTAGTTAGCGTTATAGCTGATGACATTATAAATATACGGCAGTTTTTTACTATAGCATATATGGTTCTCAGTGCAGTGCCATGCAGCACGGGGGATGTTTGGTTACTAAATGAGTGCAAATTTTGAGGAGGAACCAGATAACTTGAAAACTATACATACTATGCTATTTAGTTATCAGAAATTTTATGAATTGTCAAACAGTTTAAACCATGTATCTCTGATCTATTTTGCAATTTTCGTTTAGCTTCACTAACATGAGTACCTGTCTGATGAGGACCACAGAATTTTAGTGTCATTGAGACAATAACATGAATATGTTTATTCTATTCTTCAGGGTGAGGGATATATAATGATGTCAGCATGGTTTCTTCTTCAGTTTTACCTCCTTTGCTATTTTGCAGTATTTTATTTTTCTTGGAGAGGGAGAAGGAGAGAGAGAATCTTAAGCAGGCTTCACACTCAGCACAGAGCTTGACATGGGGCTCAATCCATGACTCTGAAATCATGAGCTAAAATCAAGAATTTGATGCTTAACTGAGCCACCCAGGTGCCCCTCTATTTTGCAGTCTTTTTTTTTTAATTAAAAAAATTTTAATGTTTTATTTATTTCTGAGAGAGAGAGAGAGAGACAGCGTGAGCAGGGAGGGTCAGAGAGAGAGGGAGGCACAGAATCTGAAACAGTCTCCAGGCTCTGAGCTGTTAGCACAGAGCCCGACGCGGAGCTCAAACCCACGAACCGTGAGATCACGACCTGAGCCGAAGTCGGATGTGTAACCAACTGAGCCACCCAGGCTCCCCTATTTTGCAGTCTTAAATGGGTGTATAGGACATCTCTTGTGGCTTTCTCATGCCCTTAGAGCTTCCATTTAATCAAAGGATCATTAGATCTTTTCTGTATTTATTAGCAAAAACAATGTATTATTTTTAACATGTGATTTTTTTTAGCAGTGCCCATAGTTTAAGTGATATTTTCTCAAATATTACCTGTACTCTCACCTTCATATAAGATGGTTTATTAATTCAGTAGGGTTTATTGTATTAATGAAATGTTTGATGGCCAGATAGGTTTAGACTAGTTGAAAGACCATTGTTTTGCTGCTAAATACCTGAGAAGGACACCTGTCATATAAAGAAAGCTGGCCTGGGTTCTGACGAGCCTCCTGCTTTGACCCATTGATGCTAGATTTTCCTCCTACAAAAGCTGTCTGTTCACCTTCATTTTATGTCTGTGAACTCTTGACTTGAGGACTTAAATATAGAGTTTACCTTCTTCAAGGCTTATTGGAAGAATAATCCTAATTCATTAAACAATTTCCAAATTGCCCGTAATTTGCCTCATATGTTATGTCTTCTGTGGCTTGTTAGCTGGCATAGGTGACTAAATCTGACACTCAGAAAGGATGGCCTCACAAACCATTTCTTCTTTTCACACTGTTGTAAGTACTTTAACATTATCACCCATATACATCATGTTATAGTTGACTTTTCTACTCATGGCTGTCTGTGTCAGGAACTGTGCTTCTGTGCATTAACATGAAGACATTTGTGAAAGGGCTTTCATCGATGTCAGACACTGGTGAATTGAGGAATAATGTACCAGCTACATAAAACTGTTTATTTCTGGTAAACCAATCATTATCTTTTGCAGTATATCCAATGAAATTGTGATTTTTTTTTAGCAGATTCTCTTTTGATGGAGCTGTGATTTGCAATAATCTTGTCATGCCAAGCTCAAAATACTACTAAATGAAGACATTTGTGGAAGGGAATGATTGTAAATTGCATGCAAATTTCAACTCGGCTGGAATTAATCAATATGGAAACAGAACTTGTGCGGTCCTGATATAATGATGCTGAAACCGATCCCATGGAGTTCTATTTCCATGGGAATTAGGCATTTATTTTGACTTAAATCTTTTTTTTCCCTCCTTGAAGTCAAAGTTCTGTTTTTGAGTCTTTTAATAATAACTTTTTAGCAATACAGAGACATTCCAAAAAAATCCAAAAAACAAAACAGGAATAAACTAAGCATCTGACTTCTACTATTGGGGTAGGGGACATCTGGCATTTCCTGTTTAATTTGCTCTGCCTATTTAATGAAACTTTTCCCCAATTTTTCTTGCTAATTTTTTTCCCAATGAAAATTTTAAGGTTATCATATAGTAGGTGATACAGTCTTTACTATGTGTTAAGTATGCAACACTTAATATAAGTGACATGTTCTCTCATATCAGTTTCCTGGTGGGATCCTGGCTCATTTTTGACGTGTGTGTGTGTGTGTGTGTGTATTTTTGTTGTTGTTTTTATCATTGCCATACAATCTCACTTTTTAGGGAACAGATCACTATTTCTGCCTTTTAAATTCCTTATTGCATTCAGACTCTCTCTCTCTTTCTTTTTGTTTTTTGATTGATTCATTAGGCTATGGCTTTTTATTCTTATTCTTGGTCTGTTAGCCCTAGATGATTTGTTCCTCATCTTTTTTTCAAGCATTTAGGTCAAGCATTTTCAGATAGAAGGTCTTATCATTGGCATATTGCATATCACTGATGCATTAGTGTTATATCTATAAATTTTCATATCGTGACAACTTAGTTTCCAGCCCCTGTAGAGTACTTTAAGAGTTCCTTTATTTATAGCCCAGTTTAAACCCCACTGGGTAATACTCCATAAAGCTGCAGTGACATCCAGTGGCCTCATGGTGTAATTTTTTACAAAATTTTCCTAAAGGAATTACCGGGGCAATATTGCCTGTCAAAGAACGACACTGCTGGAGTTATCGAAGGGAGATTTCCTGAACATGTGACCTTCCAAATAGCTATTGACATGTTCCAACATCGGATTCTTGGGAATCCTATTCATTTTTGGTTTTTGAATGGAACAATGGCAACTTCTGATGAGATCAGTTATTCCAAGATTAGAAGAAAATACAAAATTTAGGACAGTTTTTTGTAAAAACAGTAGTGTCAAAGATCATAGTCTTGATCTTTTTTAGAGAAGATACAGAAATTAAAGGAGTTTGTGTCCCTGATTATGAATGTAAAAGTTCTTTGTTGTTTCTACTGCTTGATTCCTTTGCCATCAGTTTCTTTGAGTGTCTTTGAGAGTTTTCTGCTGTGACAACCCTTGGATTTTCTCACACATTCTCAGATGGCTATTCTCAATCAGAGGCAAGTGACTCCCCCTCTGATTACTGTCCTTAAATTATGTTATTAAAGGAAAGAATATTATTTTTATAAAAACAATACACCATTATTATAAATGATTTATATCATAGAAAAAGGTACAGAAAATATAGCATATCAGCCTAAATCTTACCTTTTTTCAGAAACAACCTGTGTTAACATTTGGTGATTTTCTTTTCAAATAGCTGTCTATGCATTTGTATCGGTAGAAAGGTGAATCAATGGAAATCCTAGGAAATAATGTTGTAACATTGAGCTAAACAACATGTAACTACCATGTTTGGTTTCTGATCACCACAGTGATGCCCTAGGTAGGGAGGGAGCCAAGGTATAGGCCTGACTTGGTTTATAAGTGACTCTGCCTTTGGTGCAACATACAGGCTGGCTAGTGAAGATCAAGTTAGGAAGGGGATCTGTACAGATGAGTGCTGGGCAGTCACCTCATGGCCTGGTCCAGGTACGTTAAATGAAGCTGGAATGGGTCAGTCAGTATAGTTTATATGTTTAAACACCCAATATGAGATGTTTCAGAGCTCAGAGACTTACTAGAAGGAAACCTAGCATGTAGGGGCTAGTAGTATATTTCCAAACTGGTCCCAAGCACATTCATGCCGAATATGCATGTTAGGTTCCAAGAGAGATTGTTAGCTCTTTCTCACAATGGGTACTGAAGCAGAAATTGGACATTTAAATTTTATTCTGTCATGCCGTCTTCAGATCCTTCTCAGATACAAAGTAAAAGCCATATGTGATTGTGGGAGGGAAAGAAACCTGCCTACCCTTCTCATCCTACACAAAGATCAGCTGCTATAAGGGCATGACATGACTTCCTTCCCCTCAAATGTCATCGAGCAAAAAGCCATCTGCCACTGGGAGAGATCCTGGTGCCCAGGGTTCTGCATTTATACAAAGCAGAGGTCAGCTGTCTGTGTAGAGGAGCAGGAAACCTCCTCATGCCCAAGATATTCCACCAACACAAGAACTTGGTTCCCTTCGGGAGGTGTGTTGGGAAGGACAGGAAACCTGATTGCACTCTATATCCTGAACTCAGTAGGAAGCACTGATTGCCTACCATTGAGGGAAAGTCAGAAATGTTGCTAAAGCTCCACTCCTGAGGCTCAGATGTCCAGGACCAGGTTAAGACTGAGATCAGAGCAGGACTGAGAAGTGCCTCTCTCCCATCACAAGCCTTGCACTGGGAAATGAACAGTAGTAGTCTGCTGTGGTGGGCGTGGCAGGAGCTTCCAGAGAGAGTCTTGCCCATACACACACCTCACACTGCTTGAGTGGAGAGCCTATTATTGCTTTGTGATAGATCATGAGCACTGAAAAAAACTCTCTGATGCTTTTTAAAAAATAAACTTGGAGGGGCGCCTGGGTGGCTCATTTGGTTGGGCATCCAACTTCGGCTCAGGACATGATCTCATGGTTCGTGGGTTCGAGCCCCGTATTGGGCTCTGTGCTGACAGCTCAGAGCCTGGAGCCTGTTTCAGATTCTGTGTCTCCCTCTCTCTCTGATCCTCCCCTGCTCATGCTCACTCTCTCTCTCTCTCTCAGAAATAAATAAAACATTAAATTAAAAAAAAAATAAAAAATAAACTTCGAAACAGAGAACTTTAGATTTACCAGAAATTATGCAGATAGTATAGAGAGTACCCATATACATACCCACCTATTTTAAATATCATACCTGAGTTTGATACATTTTTATAACTATGGTACCAATTACTATATTAACTAAAATTTACGCCTTATTCAGATTTTCTTGGCTTTTACCGAATGCCCTCTCTCTGTTATGACATTCTATGGCGGAGACGCTACATTGTAAGTTTCATCATTAGGTCTCCTTAAGCTTCTCTAGACAGAGACAGTGTCATTTCGTTAATGACACTGAGGTTTTTTGGAAGTGTCTGTCAGGTGTTCTGTAGACTGTTCTTTGAAAATTCTTTTGGTTTTATTTAATGTTTTTCTGATATTTTTCCCATGCTTAGACCCTCAGTTCACTTCTGCTGTGGAATTTTTGAACCCCACAAAGTACTAGATCATAGTAGCCTGTCAGAGGAGGTATTTGCACCCTGGGGTGCACTGAAACTAGTTCTATCAATAACAAGCAAGCCTAGTTCAGTTGCTGATTACATTTACTTAGTCCTTCATGCTAACGGCCTGAATGAAGTTGCTCATTTCCAGGGAAAAAACATTATTTATTTCCATTTAACACAAAAGTGTGGAATTCAAATAAAAAATTATGATACACAGACACAAACAAGGAAAAATACCTAATTTCAAGAGGTTTAACAGTCAACCAGTCAGAGATGATTTTGATGTACAAATTTCAGACAGATTTTGAAATAACTATGACTACTGTATTAAAAGATCTGATAGATAAAGTGCACAGAATACATAAATCAGTGGAAAAGCTTAGTACAGACATGGGATTAATAAAAAAGAGTCAAATGGAAACTAGGTGTGAGAAACACAATAGCACATGAACATTATTTTCTGTGCATTTCTTTTTTTGACAGACTAGACAAAGTAGAGACAGAATCAGTAACTTTGAGGATAGACTAGGAGAAGCCTTCCAAACTGAAACAAAGCAAAAAGGGTGGAAATGAAAAACAGAGCATATTATGTGGAACAAAGCAGGCTGTGTAACATATGTGAGGAGAGAGAAAATAAGGCAGAAGAAATATTTGAAAATTTTAATGGCTGAGAATTTTTCAAAGTGAGTGATAACAAACCACAGATCCAGTCAGGATGAATATGAAGAAAGAAAACCTACATACATTGCGTTCAGACTACTGAAAATCAAAGATAAAAGGAAATCCTGGAGACAGTTGGAGAAAAGAAGAAATATTACATAATTAGGTACAAGGATAAAAGTTTGGCAGACTTTCAGTCAGAAGCTATGAAAGCCACGAGACAGTGGAGTGACATCTTTTAAGAACTGAAGTAACAAATTCCCTCAGTCTAGAGTTCCATATCCAGGAAAAATATCTTTCAAAAGGAAAGGTGAAATTAAGAGTCTGTCAGATACACAGGCACCATGGGAATTATTTGTTGGCAGACCAACAGTATAAGAAATATTAACAGAAGGGGCGCCTGGGTGGCTTAGTCGGTTAAGCGTCCGACTTTCGCTTGGGTCATGATCTCGCGGTTCGTGGGCTCAAGCCCCGCGTCGGGCTCTGTGCTGACTGCCAGCTCAGAGCCTGGAGCCTGTTTCAGAGTCTGTCACTCCCTCTCTCTCTGACCCTCCCCTGCTCACGCTGTCTCTCTCCTAGAAATAAATAAAACATTAAAAAAAAAAAAAAGAAATATTAACAGAAGCTTTTCAGGCAAGAATATGCTGCTTGATGAAACTTTGGTTTTACAAAATGGAAGGAAGAGCACTAAAAATATAAAAGTGTAGGTAAATATAAAAGCTATCATCTTGTTTTCATCTTTTGAAAAGCGATTAAAGCAAAGGGTGACAAAAAGCAGCTCAGGAGCTAAATACTACCTCTGGCTTGCTTTGTGCAGACTAAGAGTGTTTTTGTTTTTTTTAAGCAATTATAAAAAATTAAAAAACAAAATAAAGAATATGCAACAGAGACTAAGTATGGTTTGCAAAGCTTAAATTATTTACTATCTAATCTGGTCTAGAGCAAAAATAATACCTATGCATTGTGGGGCTTCTAAAGTATGTCAGAGTAAACTTCTGACAATGATAGAACAAAGGACAGGAGGGAGGAAATGGAAAAACACTGTTGTGAAGTTCCTACATTCTATGTGAAGTAATACAGTAACATTTCAAAGTATACTATGATGAGTTAAAGATGCATATTAGGAATTCTAGAGCAGTCACTGGAGAAGGAGTGAAAGCAAAGAACTGTAATTAGCAAGTCAGTAAAAAAGATAAAATATAATCCTAAACCATGCTCAAATAAACCAAAAAAAAAGAAAAGAAAAAAATGCGTGCGTGAGAGAATCAGAAATCAGGGCAATTTTTAAAGTAGTGTAATGAGGTATTACTTGTCCTTAGCAATAATTACCTTAAATATAAATGGTCAATTAAAAATTGGATAGAGAGCAAAACTCAATTTTGTATTGTCCAGAAGAAACCCATTTTAAATGTGAAGACATAGGTATGTTAAAAACCTTTAGGTGGAAAACAGTATATCATGCAAAGCCCAAATAAAAGAAGGCTGGAGTGGCTGTATGAATATTAGACAAAACAGACCTCAGAACAAACGGGGTGAAACATGGCATCACACCCTATATGTGATATTCCTCATGAAAACAGGAACTCATTAAGAAGGCTAAAGGCATATATGTACCTCAAAATAGAGCCTCAGAATATATAAAGCAGAAACTAATAGAACTACAAGGGGCATTCGACAAATATGCCAATGTAGTTGGAGATTTCAGCACTCTTTCCTCAGTAACTGGTAGAATAAGTTAACCATTTAGGAGAGACACAAAATACTTGAACAATACCGTCTGTCACCTTGACTCAGTTGGCATTTATAGAATGTTCCCCTCAATATGATAGTTATTTTTAAGTGTCCTTATTTATTAGTATAGACAATATCTTGAGGTATAAGTTTCAGTGACTCCAAAAGCATTGAAATTACCAAAGCAGCTTTAAAGTAGAGTTCAATAATAGAATGATACCTAGAATATCTCTAAATATTTAGAAATTAAAATGACATATTACTAAATAACTCATGGATCAAAGAAGAAATAAAAAATCTAGTTTGATTTTACTTTTTAAATTGTCCTTATTTCTAGACATTTAAAAATACATGGAGATGTAGTGTGTACTACACACAGATAGGGAATTAATGACAGTGATGTTCACTTACCCAGTGTAAGACATAATATAGTATACATTTGGCTTAAGGATATAGTCACATAACTTATTTGGGGAATGTAATTTCTCTGGATAAAATAAAATACCTAAAACTTGGCAAGTGATTAGGCTTAAAAAATACACATGGAGCCTTCAGAAATACTAGTAAGGATGTCACAGAATTGAATGAGTCTTCATTTAGCTTTATACCGCAGTGGTACTATTAGATTTTTTGTAACTGAAGTTGTTGATTTTGAAGTATGAATTGAATTGAAGTGTGAATTGAATGTATGACCCGTCAGTGTGTCAATAGGCATTTCCTACATGTTCTCTGAGCAAGGAGCGCTTCTTCATGGCGTATATAAGCACTTCCTATAGTTTTAATTCCCTGGATAGGAAGTTGATGTCATCAAGAGGCATAGCTTCCTGTTAACCAGTGAAAACAAAAGGTGGAAAGTTCTTCTGTGCTTTTATAGAAGCATAATTACATTTTGGAAGAACAGTGTATAGTAGTACAGCAATAAGATAATGAATTCTCAATATGTATCTCAGTCAGGGTCTGGAAAAGTCTTAGGAGTATTTAGAAATTTATATTAGGTTTAATGTGACAGATATGACTCTTTAATAATGAAGAATAAAAATACTTTTGTGGGCTGGCAACTGAGTGAACTTTTAAATTCGGTTACTTGAATTACATATTTGGTACCAGCAATGTTGAGGTCCTAATGATTTTGCCCTAAATACTAGATTGTCATTGCTCTCTGTCCGGTTACCTAAAATGAAAGATGTTCTCTAATACAAAAGAATATAATTCCTATTTGCATGTTCACAAATGACACTATAATAGTTCTACCTCTCAGGAGAAATAAGAACAACTTTTTAAATTAAGGGGTAAATAAGAATAATTCAATTTGTGATTTACAGCCCTACCAACCTGATGGAGATTTCAGTAGAGTGGTATGCCTATAATCCCAATAAAAGATTCCCATTTTACAAATGTGTTTAGATGTCCTTGGCAGACTTAGATTAGTAACATGAGATGGATTTAAAACTGGGGCCTCAGGCTTAGGGTGGTTTTTTTTTTTTTTTTTGAATGATTTATTGCATGCAGCAAACATGGCCAGCCTCTGTGTAAATACTCTTCAAATAAGAGTTGTTTCATTTAAGAAAAAAAGATCATTTCTGGATTGAGTGCTTCAAATGAGTTATTTTTGGAGAACTGCTACAGAGCTTATGACAAATGGTTGTTAATCCTTCTTGAAAATAATTATGCTACCACTTATACTACCACCCAAAGTCCTGTTCCTTCCCTTAGCCTTGGGAAGACTTCCCACTCATGAATTTAATGCTTTGATTTTAATTTTTTAAATTATCATATGGTTGTATCATATGGTTGTAGTATCATATGGTTGTAGAATGCAGAGGTTTGCATAGAATATGATCAGTGAAAGAAGTAATTTACCATGCCTAGGATCCATTTAAATGTCTACAATTTCAATATATAAAGTAATCTTCACAATAAATATTAAGGGGTATAATTTTACATTTGATTGTAATACTTGCTAATTATTTTCTCTTAGTATTACTGGTTAAGTGGGGGTTGGCAGGTAACAGGTAGTGATGCCACATAGTGTGGGTTACTTACAACACTTTATTTCTAACATTGAATCATTCCCCCAAATAGTGTCAAGATCCAGATACAGTTGCAGGAATATTTGCTAAAAATTGGAAACCATAAAACCTTTCATTTTGCTGGAAACCAGAAGAGAGAGAATTTCAAATAATAAAGCTTTCTATTTAAAATCTTTAAATTTTTATCCACCATCTCTGAAAAAGGCAATTTGATAACTAAATATTAATATTGATGTTTTATGTTATTTCCATTTTCCTTTTTTTTTGGTAGTAATAGTGCACAGGCACCATGGATCACAGACGGTTCATGTTAAAAGGTCTTTTTATTTGCAGATTAGGTTTCTTAGGGGCAAGTTGTCTTTATAATTTCTTTATTTAATTCCCTTGATTGCACATTGAATAGATTGAAACGGCTAGGGAAAAATTAGAATAATGGCCTTTAATCCCATTTGGTTGTGTTCGGTTTGCCAAATGATGAATGGAAATTTCAGGTTTGAGGGGTCCACCACCAGGTGTAACAGTTACCTGCACCCATAGAGATGTATTCATTGATTACACTGTATGCCTAAGCCATTTGAAACAGATAACTGGCCCTGTCTCAAAATTGAGGTTTCTTTAAAATGGAATGTCAGTGCACCATTGTTCCCAAAGTCAGATCGTGTGCTCTTGTCCCAGGCTTGTCGGAGTTGATAAGTCAGATGATTTCAGGCAAGTAGGGACAAGGGATCACAGCGGTAGTGAATCCTTTCCCCCTTTTCCTGACTGTTTTGACCACCTGTCTTTTACCCTTTGCAGTTCTATTCTGAAAGGAATATGAGGAACAGCACTGAAGATGGGGCCACTGCTGCTAGATTGTTGCCATTAACCAGCTTTCATGGCTTTTGTGGGAGCCTCCTTTTCATTAGTATTTGCAACATGTTCACCAGCAAAATGATTATGTTAGGCAGAGACATCACATCACTTACATTTCATAGCTCAGTGCAATTTTCATAAACTGCGAGGCAACATCCAAAAAAACATGACTCAGAATTAGAGTTTCAGAAGATTATTATATAGACATTATTTCCCTCAGGTCACGGGCTTTAGTCAAATTTGGAGGAGAATGAAATTGCCAACAGTGAAAAGCAGACAGAAAGGTATGAGTTCATGAGCAGAGAAATAACATTTTCATTTGTTCCTTCCCCATGGGAAAGATTCAGCATTCCGGTAAATGGAGACGGTTATAAGAAATGAATTTTTGTCAGCAGGGATGTGATTTTAAGGCTCACTTATCCATTGGCAATCTAGATTTCTAACCCCAGGAATCTAGGAAATTGCTACAGAATGTAGTCTTTATTATAAACAAGTTTTTTTTTTTTTTTTGTAGTTTTTTCCCCCTTTCCTTCCTTGCTCAGAGATTTTAAGAACGACTACATTTCTTTCTGTCTTACAGAGGTCAGGTGACTGCAGAATTTCCCCCATCTGCCCTGAGTTTCTCTTCATTGCTGGTGCTTTGCTGTGGGAACCTTTTTTCCCAGCAAGCTTCCCTCACTCTCCCCTTGCCTTTCCCATCCCCCTCTGTGCAGCACGCATCATGCTGACCGAATTGGAAGCCGCAGCGCTCACTAGTGCTGGACCTGTGGGCTCTGTCTCTGTCACCCACGTAGGTGAGATGCCTTGTGGTACCTGCTGCTTGTCTCTTCTCAGTCCCACTGTGTCTCTGGACCTGAAAGTGTAAGGCAGGAAACATGGCTTTCCAGGTAGCTCTCATTTTACCAGCCATAAAGAGCAAGGATTTGCAAGTTGTCTGCGGGGTAATCCCAGACAACCTTCTTCATAATTAAAGAATGTTCTTTCATGGGAAATTTTATTTTCCTTCTTCAATTTCATCTGATGCTTCTCAGCCCATCACTCATTCAAATTCTGTACAGAGGTTCTCCTGCCAGCTATAGTACATCCTTGAGAGCAGAAGATATTTCATATAACCTAAACCTTTCATTTCTAGAGATGCAGATAAGTTCTGTAACATTAATCTCACCTTTATATTTCTTCAGTTTTTAATAACTTGGAAATATGTATATCTAATGCCTTCCTCCCCTGTGCATTTTTGCCCATTTTAATATCTCGCTCAACACCATAAACTATTTTCCTGGCTGTATTATTATAAGAAAGTGTTATTGCCTGCTAAAGTTTACTAAAAGCAAATTGCATTGCCTTCATTAGCATTATGTCTACATCATAATGATTATGTAACATTGTGAGTGTAGTTGATTAGTAAATAAGAATTGATTACTTTAACTTAGTTCATTGGATTTGGCCTATGAAACTTGATCATGATTCACAAATTTTCCCCCCATTCCCCTAAAGCTTCTAGAAGGGAGAGAGAAGGGAGGAGAAGAGGAACATCTAATTTGCTGCAGAGTATCACATAGTTTTGTTTTTTTTATTTCTAGGAGAGAGAGAGAGACAGCGTGAGCAAGGGAGGGTCAGAGAGACAGGGAGATACAGACTCTGAAATTGGCTTCAGGCTCTGAGCTGGCCGTCAGCACAGAGCCCGACGTGGGGCCCGAACCCACGAACCGCGAGATCATGACCTAAGCAAAAGTCGGACGCTTAACCGACTAAGCCACCCAGGCGCCCCAAGTATCACATAGTTTGATTCCTTGTGTGTAGTAGTGTGGTAGAGGATTCATTGAACCAACTGGACTGTTGGTATATTCTGATATTCTGTGGAGTTCCAATTTCTTCCTATCATTCTTGCAATGTAGGGTATGCTTACCTTTGGGAATTGGGGGGGTGCTCTGTTTATGAAAGTGGGGGCAAGGTATTGCATTCTATTCTCTGTGATAGACCCTCCCTCCCTCCCTCCATCCCTCCCTTCCTTCCTTCCTTCCTGGTGTTGGTGGAATCCTTCTTGGCATTATTTGGGAATACAGAAAAAAGCACCTGGAATATTTCCATGGCAAAAACCTGTACTTATCTCTTATATGTCATTCATTCTTAACTTCCGAAGAACCTCTTGTTGAAAAGTCATGTGATTGACTGTCCATCTCATAGAGAAGCTATTAACCAGGAAGACACTCAAATTTAAATATAATCTGTATACCACTTCTGCGTGAGTAAAGATTCCCCATGGAATGATGGCTTTTTGCAGATCTGGTTTTATCACCACAACAGGGTTTCATTAGAATTACTGGCTAGAAGAGGATTGCTTTGATTAGTTAGTTCCCAGTGAAGGATGGAATATTGTAACTGTAGTAAAACAAAACACAAATACAAAAGTTATAGGCTTGGTTATTATAATAATTACATAATGACAGTAGTACCATAGGAAAATACTCAAGCAGTCACCTGAAAATCACTCATCCACCACAGCTTTACAGTTTCACTGTCTGCCATGTGGAGCCAGGGACACAGTGTCTCAGATCTACATTCTTGACACTTGCTCAAGAGCAGCTAACTGGAGAAACTGCCCAACTCCCTGGTGTTTGGTTTCAATTTCTTCTTTTGCGAAATGGCAGTGATTTTTGTCTGTCCAAACCACTATTACTATTTTTTCTCAGCAATGCTTATGTGATTGAAATGCTATTACAGAATTTGAACTCCCAGAAATAGTTAACCCACCTTGTTTTCACATACTGTTTCAAAATACTTCGCCTTCTTGATCAAGAACACAACAAAACCTCTTTTAACTGGACTGAAATTGGACTGTTTTAAACTTAGATCATTCTTTTTTTTTTCCTTAGGAAAACAGGACTGTTGTTTTAAACTTAGATCATTTTTTTTTTTGAGAGAGAGAGAGAGAGAACAAGCAGGAGAGAGGCAGAGAGTGAGGAGGAGAGAGAATCTTAAACAGGCTCCATGCCCAGTACAGAGCCCTACAGAGGGCTTAATCCCACAACCTTGACATCATAACCTGAGCCAAAGTCGGATGCTTAGCTGACTGAGCCACCCAGGTGCCCCAAATTTAGATAATTCTTAAAAGACACCCACTTCAATATACTTACTCTTGAAAATTGCTCTGTAACGTATTCTGTGTATTTTTGCCTTAGAGAGCATGCGCTCCTGAATATAACTAAATTCCTCTCTGATGATGGAGTGTCTTGCACAGCCTTGGGGCCATGAAGTTGAGTCCATTCCTTTTGCACCAAGAAATGGATATAAAATAAGACCCTTATGGGAAGTTGGGCTGGATTCGCTCTAATTTCTGGCATAGCTTCGAAGTTGCTTCTTAATATATAAATTGCTTATATGCATTGCTTTCTCAATGTTTTACCTCTTTCTTCCTTGAAGGAAAATAAAAAGTATGTTAGCCACACTTACAGAAGTGCAAAGTACAGTACCGCTGCAGAATATCATTATTCCATCAATGTCCTCACAAGAGGCTCAGAAGGTCTGACTTGATTAAATGCTTTGCCTCTAGTTTTTCAAAATTTCAAATGAGGTATTCCCTCTGTCAAAAGTTTCAATTTTCAGGGTTTTTATGGAATAATAACTATGATCCTGGCTAGCAGTTACTGAGCTTTGCCTGTTTGCCAGATACTCTTCTAAGCATGTTTCAGGTATAACCCCATTATTCTTCACAACCCCTCCATCACTGAGGCGCTGTTATTACTTCCATCTTTCCAATAAGGATACTGCAGCTTAGAAAGATTTAAGAAGTCCCTTGAAGGTCGTATGGCTAGTAACTGGCTGAGCCGGGATTTGAACAGCCTGATAGAGAAACCTGTGCTCATAACCGCTACACTGTGATATCTCAAAGACCTGTCTGTGCTGATTGCGGAAGAGAAGATTCAGACTTCTGCTATGGGCCTTGCATGGGATATGATATAGTACTTTGGTTTATATTATCTCATTTGGTTTCAGAACAGTGCTACCAGGTAGATTTTATTTTCTATATTTTACAAATGAAGAAATCAGGACTCAGAAAAAGGTGGTGCTTTTTTTTTTAAAATGTTTTATTTATTTCTGAGAGAGAGAGAGAAAGACATCGTGAGCAGGGGAGTGTCAGAGAGAGAGGAAGACACAGAATCTGAAACAGGCTCCAGGCTTCGAGCTGGCTGTCAGCACAGAGCCCGACGTGGGGCTCAAACCCACGAACAGAGATCATGACCTGAGCCGAAGTTGGATGCTTACCCGTCTTAACCAGCCAGGCACCCCAAAAGGTGGTGCTTTTCACCAAGATCAGGGAACTAGTGATAACTGAAGGGGGAGAGGTGTAAACCTGACAACCCAGATTCAGGTGTGGCCAAGAACATCATTAAGAAAAGGAACTCTCTCTCCAAGAAAGGCCATTTTTGTATTGTAGAAGAGATAAGAGTTTCCTGGATCCCCTCTCCCCCACCCCTAGTGAGGATTATGTTTTCTTTTTGAGTTAAATCTATTTGTTCTGCATTAGAATGATCTCATCTCTTTCTCTCTGGAGTTTCTTCCAAGTCATTGCTGATACACATGGGTTCTTCTTCCTGTTACTGGTTTGTGGTTTGTTGGTTGATCTTCTACAATTAACATCATTCTTTTCATTTATTGTTCTTGAGAGATTAATTTTCCTTTGAGTTTTAGACCTCCTAATATTATGTCCTTTAGCCCCCTGAAGGGTGGGCATTTCTGTCATGCCATTAGCCACTTATACAATATCCCGAGAACTTGTTAGGAAGAATATGAATGGCGGCACCACCTGGATACTGGCTAAAAATCTCTTTGTGAGTGAATGCCATTTTTACTCCTGCCAGGACACAGAGGGTTGGTTGTCTCATTTTCCTTCACCGTTATTTACATCATTTAGAACTTCCTGGTATGATAAAAAAGGATTTTAATGAAAAGTTGTTTCTTTCCTGTTGCAGTGGGAGAGTAGCTAGTTTTCAAATGGCTGTTTATCACTAAAAATATAGAATGGACTTTTAGCAGGACCTACAAAATCCTGATGAGTCTCAGCTGCTGCCATGACAAAGTCTCGTGGATGTCTTTCGGAGCGCCTTGGCTTCAGGTGGGCAGGTCCTCTGTGACTTAGGGGGATGTCTGTGGATCAGTGTTGTTTATGACTGTGTTTTAATGGGCTCAGCCTTCCCACCATCGCATTTTCCTGGCTTGTGTTCTTTTCTGTTTACGTTGGCTCCACCTTTGGCTCAGCTGGATACCACCACCTTCACCGGAGTCATTTAGAAAGGAAGCCAATCACATGAGGTCTCCCATCTCCCCATGGCACTTTAGGGCTTAGAGAGAATTGGAACTAACCTCTGGGGGGCTGATGGTTGGTTGTCCCCAGCCAAATCTGTAAAAATGGAGAAAATGCGTGGGTTTGTAGGTCTGCGTGTGTTTCATATTATCACAGACACATCTTTGAGTCCAAATAAATACGTTTCTATTCCTCCTTGATTTTAGTAGTCCATCATGTAGGCTCTGAAGAATGAGTTTTGGTTACTGCGGACTGAGAAGGAGGTTTGTCAGGAACAGCTGGGATTACCCAGCGGTGTGACATGTGCCTCTCTGCCTGTGCATTTTTTAGTACCTGCACATCACAGCTTTCATGGGCACCTCCAGCAGTATCACCTGCTAGCTTGGCAGACTAGAGAGACTTGCAACACCATTTCTTATTTCCTGGGTTCTTATGGACTATTCCAGTCACATGATGACTTGACAGACGATTTCCAAACATCCCTAGCTCACTTTTTCACAGCTCTGGCGAAGAGTGATGAACTGGGTATATACCCAGCCTGCAAAGTGGGATTTCCTCAGGAACAGGAAAATGGAGGAAGAGACTGAGCAGGACGAGGGGTCCTGTGTCTGAGCGTGGACCTCTAAGCTCATTACAAATGGGCTGATCCAGAGGGAATTATAGGGCCTGAGAGCAAAGCTTCCCAGCTTGCCGCCAGCCTTGGTTTAACCTTCACCGTAACTGCTGGGATCAGTGCTTTGGTTGTGCAAGGAGGAGAGTCTTTCAGGGTGGTGTGTTATCTCCTACTCTCAGACTCTTTCAGATCTAGCTGGAAGGCTCAACAGGATGCTTTTGTGCAGCTCCCACGGGGTGCAGTTCTGTAGCGTTGGTAGTGGTCAGAGCAGCTGCGATGCCAGAGCAAATGATGCCGCTCACAGAAAAGAGCAGGAGCCGTCTCTGCAAAGCGCCTCACAAAGGAGACTTTCTTTGCTCCTCTTGGTACATGTGGGAGGCACAGAAACAGTTTATTGTGAAAGTCTTCCAGCCGTAGTACCTTCTGAGACATAATTGTTCCCTCTGGGGAAACCAAAATAAATACCAGTCTAATAAACTTAAGATTTTTAAAAATAAGTTATCCTATTGCGTGTCTGCAAGAAGAAAAATAGGAGAAATTGATGTGCGTTCTTGTTCTGCTTTGATTTACCTGCATGCCGTCCTGTCCCAGTTCAGCCTTAAGGGGAAGAAAATACGTTGCCATTTGAAGAAGAATGATAGCACACAATCCAGTCTTTCAGAAGGAGAGGTGGGAGAGTAAGGTTTGATGCCAGCTTTGGAATTTTCTTCAAATAAAACATGTACACACGAACTTTTTTTTTTTTTTTCCTGGAGGCTGATGATAAATGTGTTCTCCGTATTCGTTCCAAAGGCAGTCTTCCATCCAGGCTTCCATTTGTTTTTCCTATGGTCACGGGCACCTCGTCCTCTTGCTGGCTCTTCTTGCCCCGTTCTTTGCCCTTACGCCAGTCCCTTGGTCCCCCCTCTCCATTGCCCTTGGCTTTGTCTGCCTTCCTGCCCAGTGTGGACCAAGTATACGAGCTGTAGTATGCATCCTGCCTTTGCAGCCCTTCAGCCACACGTGCCTGTCACTCTCCTGGTGTGGGGTATGTAAGCGGGCCGGCCGCTCGCCTTCCTCAGTCCTTTCTCCGTCTACTCCACCAACTGCCTTGTCGTCCATGCCCTTCAAATCGTGGCCAGCTCCTCAAGGTGCCTCTGACAATTTGTGCTTTTTTTTTTTTTTGACTTTATTTTGTTAGATAAAGGTATGACAAATAATGTAATCAACACTCATATACCCACCACTCACTTTGAAAAGTAAAACATTTCCAATACAACTGAAGCCCTCATTCACTGTGATTTGGATCATATTTTCCTCTCAGAGCCCAGGGGTAATAACCACAATCCTAAATTTGTTGCTCATGTTATGAGTTTCTTTATATGTGTCCCATATTTATAAATCAGTAAGTAT
This sequence comes from Crocuta crocuta, assembly GCF_008692635.1. NCBI lineage: Eukaryota > Metazoa > Chordata > Mammalia > Carnivora > Hyaenidae > Crocuta > Crocuta crocuta. The sequence goes on from NW_027532208.1 coordinate 5,459,843, forward strand.
TATGCAGTATGTATACATTTTGAGAAATTGCATGTGACTATACATGCACACGTGTAACTTCAAAAAACGGAACATTATGTTTGTGAGATTAATTCATTTGTTCCAATGTGCTCTTCTACTGTGTGCAATTCTAGACTGTGCCCCCACCTATCCTATTTATGAACATTTAGATTGTTTCACTTGTTTTTGCTCTTATGAACAATGCTCGTATGAGTGTTCCTATATCCTTGCACATGTGCCCATTTGTTATTTCAGCAAATTGTATCGAGTCCCTGTAAGTGCTTGACCTGGTTGATAAGAAACCATTGAAGCAAGGGCCTTGTCATCCAGGCTGTGCTCTGGGGAGGATTCATGGGCTGTTGGAGGAGCCTTCTCGCCAGGCTCCTTAGTGCTCCCCTCACCTCTCCAGGTCACCTTTCACACTTTTGTTAATGGAAACTTCTTTGTTCTATGCTGACAGCACAGAGCCCGATGTGGGGCTCGAACTCATGAACTGTGTGATCATGACCTGAGCCAAAGTCAGACACTTAACCGGCTTAACCATCCAGGCGTCCCTTTTAGGGTTAACTTCTTAAACACGGTTTAATCTTTACTGTTATGCCCAACTATTCAATGGCTCTCTGTTGCTTAGTCATGAAGCTAATACTCCTCAGCTTGCTGTTCAAGAACCATCCTCACCTAAACTGTTTTAGTCCTTGTACTATTTACACCTTGCCCATACACCCTTCCCTTCCTGCGTCATTTCCCTTCCATGCCTCCCAGCAACATCTCTGCACCTTTAGTGCTCTTTCCTGTTTTGAGCTTAATCCAGGATGTTGACATTCTTTCTACTCAGTTTTCAGGATCCTTGTTGAAAATACCTTCGTATCCATGTACACCCAAACACCCCCTGTCTGCTTCTAACTTCATATTACAGCATGCCCGTTATACATTTGCTTAGCTATGAGCAGGGGCCATATGGTAATTGTTTTGAACATAGTAGGACATCATTAATTAAAATAATAATAACCACATTGAATCGAATGAATCCTTTGGTCCTCAGCCTTGCTGTTAAGTCTCTTCACACTGCCGATGGGAGGAGGGAGTAGCAAATGTTTTAAGTCTTCATTGCAGTTTTCAAATAATTCTGGCTCCCAAAAAATGCTTGTAGCTTACTAACCCGGCAGTCATCCTTAGCAGGACCATTTTCACTTCAAAGTGGGACGAAGTCATAAGAAAAGACCATCTTCTCAGGTCACCTCAGGAGGATCTGACTCAAGTGTCCTTCCGGCAGCCCCGTGCTGGCCCTTTCTGCCTTTCGGGTGGTGGTGCAGGTGGATGACCTGTGACTAGTGATGACCGGCAGCTCTCCTGCTTCCAGAGGAGACGGCAGACCACAACCGTTGTGAATAAGGGAAACTTGAGTCCACTGTGTCCGCGACTCCATCTTGAAGGAAATGGGAGAAATGAGGCCAGTGGTTTGATAAATTATATCAAAAATAGTTCCTTCATGCTAATGGAGTGTAAAGAAGCTGATGTACTGGAGATGATCTATAATATTTCATATTTCTCAGAGGAGAAAAATGATAAACTTGATGATGTGTGATTTATTCATGTTTCTCCAGATGAAGGGAAAAAATCCTAAAGTCAACTGCCTGTTTCTTGCTCCCAGAAGCTGGCTTGTGGATTTTACACTGGGATTGGAGGCTGGGCTTGTTTAGAGAAATGTCTAGAGAGACTTTGATTAATCACCAGACCTTTGGCAGTTGGTTGGGAGAGGGTAATTATGCCAGCATCGTTGCTATTTTATCATCACTACTTTAGGGCTCTACAGCACCAGGTGACAAATGTGTTAATTATTACATTTCTTATTCCGGACTTTTCCCAGCTGCCCCTCCTCTCATGGCTTTGGCCCTTAGTCCTTCCCCGCAGCTCTCAGCCCTGGACAGCAGTAACTTCTGCAATCAAAGGACTGTTCCTGGGAAGCCATGCTGAGAGGGACGTGGTTATCAGCCCTGCTGTGTGCACACTCTAACCACAGGGGATCTGGTTAATTCCCTTCCCTCTTCCTTCTGCCCATCACCCTTTGGGTCAAGTGCTGCTCAGAGCCAGAAGCTCTACTTGCTTCTTTAATAACTGAAAATGGCACCTCTGGCCCAGGCCATTTCACTCGAAATAGCCCCCTGGAGGAGGTTAGAGACAGAGGTTTGTCGTAGGCAAAGCAATTTAGCAGGTAAAATTGTCCTTTTTCTTTTTCTTTATTTTCTTTATGTATGTACACACCCCCCCCCCTCCCNATAATAGGACTCCTCTTTACACTCCCCCTACCCCACTTGGCCATTTCCTTACCAGACTAACCCTTCCCCCCCATGTAGGCCACATACCTTAATTGACCAAGAATGCAGTTAATACATGTGGTAATTTTATTTTTGTGATGCTGTTAGTAGGTACTAAAGGCTGAAGACTGACCTTTATGAGATAAATGATTTGCATTTTAATAAGACTTTTGGAGATTCCTTATAAAGGCCCAGTAGAAGGATACTATTTGTGGATGTGCAGAGAGTTTGGGCCTTCCAGAGAGCCTCAGGGCGCACTTTACAAAGTGACCATTTTCTACATGTTTGCAGCATCGGCCAAATGGTTGTATCTCTGAGATTATGGCTGTCCATCTGCCAAGATCCTTTTTCTAGTCTCAAACTATACGTTCAATTCTTTCAAATCTGCTATAGTTCCATTTATAGGCAACACACTGGTGGTTTCAGGAAAACAGATTTCATTGTATAAATAGGTTTCACGTTCTTCGAGTGATTTAGAAATTTTACAGACATCTTGGAATGCGATTTGTGGATAAATAATGGGGTTCAAGACATATTTCCCCAAAATATGCCTTCTTGGCATATTGAATATTTCAAGCTGAAGGAATTTGAGAGTGGTGAGAGCAAGAAGGACTTTCTGACCTTCCCCGGAAGCAAGTAACAGACCCTTATATGAAAGATGCTCTTCCTGTAACTGGAGAAAAGGAGATTTCTTAACTCCTCAAAGTGGGGGGACTCCTTGCTGCGTCTCCCTTACTACACATAGCTCATACCCTTGTCCAACCTAGCTTAAAAATGCCCAGGATTAACCACTTGAGGCTTTGCTTTATGAAGGCCCCCACATCACCTAATATGTTAAATAGATTTATATGCTTTTCTCTTGTTAATCTGTTTTTTTGGTACAGGAGCCACAGCTGAGAATTTAGCAGGGCAAGAGGAAAAGATACTTTTACTCCCTTACAGCTTCTGACAATCACCTGGGGGGCAGTGAAAAGGCTGGGACACTGCAGTTGAGGTCCGGGGCAGTTGACAAAAAGCCAGCAGAAGGTAGGAATTCTTACCATGTCCATTTCCTGGTTTTCTGGCTGCAGTGCTCTGTTGAAAGAGGAAAGTAGAATTTTCTCCTTGTCCCTTCCTCTCTGAATTCAGGCCAGCCCGAGAAAAACATTGTAATGAATATATGTGTATGTTTTTCTCTTATAAATTTATCTTTTGTTATACGGGCCCCCACTGAGAACTTAGAAGGGTACAAAGAAAAGATGTTTTGGAGGTGCCTGGGTGGCTCAGTCAGTTAGGTGTTCAACTCTTGATTTTGGCTTAGGTCACGATCTCATGGTTTGTGAGTTCGAGCCCTGACATCCCAGAGCCTGCTGGGAATTCTCTCTCTCCCTCTCTTTCTGCCCTCCTCCTGCTCATTCTCCCCCCCTTCCTTAAAAATAAATTTTTTTAAAAAAGATATTTTGTCTCCCCTGTGACACCCTGTCCATTAATCCCCTTTCCTTGGGACTGTGTTTGAGAGATTGCCCTTCATATATTTCCCATCTGCTTCAGGTGAGAACCCACAGGCTGTGGCTGGCAGCCGTATCATGTGATGGTTCTCATGGAGTTAGGATGAGAACATTGTGGTAAAGAGTGTGATCGGTTATGATAATATTTAGAGGTTTAGGATGAATTATATAGAGAGATAATGATCAAAACAAATCTGGTCCAAAAAATCCTATCTTCTAAAACTTGAGTTTTAAAAAAAAGTGTACATACACACATAAACCATCTTTGTGTGTTTCAGCAGAAGCTTTGTACTTGGAACCTGGATACCTGGTTTGGAGTATTAGATTTTATTCTTGTAATTTCACTGCTTCTGTGCCTTCATTTCCTCAGCAGGAAAGAACAGCGGCATTAATATTAAATAATCAAAGTGTGAGTAGTGTCTTTGCATCAAGTGCCATTTAACTGATCTTATATTTACTGTTGTAGAAGCAGTATTGTAAAAGTATTGAGTTCAGTTCATCGTTTTCTCAATTGACTTTGTGGGCACCGTCTTTTGCATTTACTTATAGTCAAGCCATTCTTAGGACTTGATGTGGCAGGTAAGATCCCACTGAACACTATCGTGGGGCCAGTGTCTGCTGCTCTAAACCCTGCTGCCTTGCACAGCTTGAGAACCGCCACCATCCCACCAAGTTTGTATGAAGGATTCTCAGCAACTAACCGTGGAGTATGGGGCGTTTTCTCCTAGTGGTTCCCCAGGTAAAATGGCTTCGGGCCAAAGAGAGCTTCACAAACACACCTATAATCCAGCTGTATTAGTAGTAGTAGTAGTAGTAGTAGTAGTAGTAGTAGTAGTAGTAGTACAAATGTGTAACAGCTGAATGAACTGAAATTTAAAGAATGAAGTTTAATAAAATGTAGAACTCAGTAAGCATATTTGATGGAGAAATATCTATTCCAGTTTGGCCAGTGACGGTGAGTGGTAGAGGGAGTTCAGGAGAATCAGATTTTCTTTAAAAAGCATATCATTTCCTCCTGGGACTTTAGTCTACTGGTAATTTATAATTTCTTCCATCAACAGCTTTTCTTTGACTTAAAAAAAACAAACCCTTTTATTGTCGTCGTTGGAGAGCATATTCAAATAAGTACGATTAACATGCCTGACCTCAAGAAGAAATCCAGCTGGTTATACACCTGTCTTTTGAAATGAGAATAGCCTCAGAATATAAAAGTAATTCCCAAAGTTGCCCCAGAGAAGGCAGGTGCCATGGCTGGAGGAAAAACCTGTTGAGAGCTAGGGAAGGAATGGGAATTTCTTGTTCCGACCTTCCATTCCTTCTGGAACTGAGGCAGCACATCTTTTCCCTCTGGCTGCTAAGCCTTTGTGGATTGTGTCTCTCCCATGAGTCTGTAATCTAGTTGGTCACGTTCTTGCGTTCCCAGGTTTTAGGACAAGGCCTGACCTCATTTACATAGGGTCACGATGTATTTTTTTGAATGATGAATGGGTAAATGAAGCGAAGGCTTTTCTTGACTAGACACAGTTTTGCCTCTTCTAAGGTCTGAGGCTTTTTTTACCCTCTAACTTTTTCTCCAAAATTTGTCTGGTACCAAAGAAGAAAAAATGCCCTCATATTGATGTAGCGGCCAGAGACAAGACACCCCCTGGTGCCTTTGTCTTCCAGAAGTTAGAAGTGTGCGTCTGAGGAAACTGAACCCAGGGAAAGTCCTTTCCTTACAATACTGAATTGCTTTTTTGAGACTGAGCTGGATGTTTATACAGATTTTGGGAGGGTACTTCCTTTCTTCAGGGCCTATATTTTGTCCTAATCTATATTTACTCCAGAACTGTTCATCTTAATTATAAATTCATACATGAAAGTGAGATCCATATGTCTGCCACCAAATTTGACTCTTAGATGCTTTTGAGATACTTAACTGTCTAATACTTTGTATTAGTTATCTATGCATCTCTGTCTCCTCCATTAGATTTTAAACTTCCTGAAGTCATCTTGTATTTATTGCCGGATCCTCCTTGTTTAGCAAAAGGTGGCACATAGTAAACCCTTCATGAATTGATACCAAGTATTGTGTGGGTATTCATTTCAACACCCTTGATACTTTCTTATCCATCAGGGACAGCAAATAATTCAAAGTATAAAACTCAAAAGTTTGGGTTTGAGCCCAGATGACATTAAACTACTTTTTCTGACAGGAATTTTTAAGAAAATCAAGCCCTTTTGAGGTCTTTTCTGGTGTGCAAGGCCNTCCCCAGGTAAAATGGCTTCGGGCCAAAGAGAGCTTCACAAACACACCTATAATCCAGCTGTATTAGTAGTAGTAGTAGTAGTAGTAGTAGTAGTAGTAGTAGTAGTACAAATGTGTAACAGCTGAATGAACTGAAATTTAAAGAATGAAGTTTAATAAAATGTAGAACTCAGTAAGCATATTTGATGGAGAAATATCTATTCCAGTTTGGCCAGTGACGGTGAGTGGTAGAGGGAGTTCAGGAGAATCAGATTTTCTTTAAAAAGCATATCATTTCCTCCTGGGACTTTAGTCTACTGGTAATTTATAATTTCTTCCATCAACAGCTTTTCTTTGACTTAAAAAAAACAAACCCTTTTATTGTCGTCGTTGGAGAGCATATTCAAATAAGTACGATTAACATGCCTGACCTCAAGAAGAAATCCAGCTGGTTATACACCTGTCTTTTGAAATGAGAATAGCCTCAGAATATAAAAGTAATTCCCAAAGTTGCCCCAGAGAAGGCAGGTGCCATGGCTGGAGGAAAAACCTGTTGAGAGCTAGGGAAGGAATGGGAATTTCTTGTTCCGACCTTCCATTCCTTCTGGAACTGAGGCAGCACATCTTTTCCCTCTGGCTGCTAAGCCTTTGTGGATTGTGTCTCTCCCATGAGTCTGTAATCTAGTTGGTCACGTTCTTGCGTTCCCAGGTTTTAGGACAAGGCCTGACCTCATTTACATAGGGTCACGATGTATTTTTTTGAATGATGAATGGGTAAATGAAGCGAAGGCTTTTCTTGACTAGACACAGTTTTGCCTCTTCTAAGGTCTGAGGCTTTTTTTACCCTCTAACTTTTTCTCCAAAATTTGTCTGGTACCAAAGAAGAAAAAATGCCCTCATATTGATGTAGCGGCCAGAGACAAGACACCCCCTGGTGCCTTTGTCTTCCAGAAGTTAGAAGTGTGCGTCTGAGGAAACTGAACCCAGGGAAAGTCCTTTCCTTACAATACTGAATTGCTTTTTTGAGACTGAGCTGGATGTTTATACAGATTTTGGGAGGGTACTTCCTTTCTTCAGGGCCTATATTTTGTCCTAATCTATATTTACTCCAGAACTGTTCATCTTAATTATAAATTCATACATGAAAGTGAGATCCATATGTCTGCCACCAAATTTGACTCTTAGATGCTTTTGAGATACTTAACTGTCTAATACTTTGTATTAGTTATCTATGCATCTCTGTCTCCTCCATTAGATTTTAAACTTCCTGAAGTCATCTTGTATTTATTGCCGGATCCTCCTTGTTTAGCAAAAGGTGGCACATAGTAAACCCTTCATGAATTGATACCAAGTATTGTGTGGGTATTCATTTCAACACCCTTGATACTTTCTTATCCATCAGGGACAGCAAATAATTCAAAGTATAAAACTCAAAAGTTTGGGTTTGAGCCCAGATGACATTAAACTACTTTTTCTGACAGGAATTTTTAAGAAAATCAAGCCCTTTTGAGGTCTTTTCTGGTGTGCAAGGCCACTTCTCTTACTATTTGTGACAGCAGAAGGACACGCATCGCATTATCTAAAGATTTAATGGATTATTGAATTGTGGCTTGCACAGAAAGAAGGGCTCAAGTGTGGCCATTTAGGGTTGAAAATCAGTCATGAAGACATTTCTTTTTATTCTACTTTTGGAGATCATATTAGGATGAGCTTTTCTGAAGCATTTGCAATTTATTTTTTTTTTTTTACTTTTTAATATACTTTATTGTCAAATTGGCTTACATACAACACCCAGTGCTCATCCTAACAAGTGCCCTCCTCTGCCCATCACCCGTCTTCCCTCCACCCTCCACGTGTCCACCTTCAGTTTGTTCTCTGTATTTAAGAGTATTGGGTTTGCCTCCCTCCCTCTCTGTTTGTATCTATTTTTCCCCTTCCTTTCCCACATTGTCTTCTGTTAAGTTTCTCAAGATGTACATATGAGTGAAAACATACCTTCCACTTACATTCATGTTGCTGCAAATGGCATGATTTCATTCTTTCTCATTGCTAAGTAGTATTTCACTGTATATATAAACCACACCTTTATCCATTCATCAGAATCAAACCTATATAGTTTGGACCTTCAAGTCTTTCCATGTGTGGAATCATGGAACCACAAGTGTTGATTCATATGTGGTATGAGTTTCACATTATCCTTGGAATGGGTCATCGCTGGCAGCATAGGGGTACTTAGCTCCTGCTCCCTTGTTGGCTGGTGGAAACAGTATTGAGAGTGGGGCAGTGGGAGAGTTTATTGAGGGAAAAAAGTGTTTTATGAAGTATTAAAATTTTACATAAAAGTCATAGGTAAACATTGTTTTAGAAAATAAGGATTTCCGGTTCGAGCCCCGCATCGGGCTCTGTGCTGACTGCCAGCTCAGAGCCTGGAGCCTGTTTCAGTCAGTGACTCCCTCTCTTTCTGACCCTCCCCTGCTCACGCTGTCTCTCTCTCTCTCTCTCTCTCCTAGAAATATATAGAAA
>NW_027532208.1:5468604-5511104 GCF_008692635.1 Crocuta crocuta
AAAAAAAAAAAAGAAAATAAGGATTTCCAGGGGCACCTGGGTGGCTCAGTTGGTTGAGCATCCAACTCTTGATTTTGGCTCAGGTCATGTTCCCGGGATTGTGGGATCAAGTTCCACATTGGGCTCCTGAGTAGATTGGTTGAGCATCTGAGTGTTGATTTCAGCTCAGGTCATGATCCCAAGATCATGGGATTGAGCCTTGCATCAGCTCTGTGCCGAGGGTGCAGCCTGCTTAAGATTCTCTCTCTCTCTCTTTCTCTCTCTCTCTGTGTGTGTGTGTGTGTGTGTGTGTGTGTGTGTCTGTCTGTCTGTCTGTCTGTCTGTCTCTCTTGGGCACCTGGCTGGCTCAACCGGTTAAGCGTCTGACTTCCGTTCAAGTCATGATCTTGTGGTTCATGAGTTCGAGCCCTGCTTTCGGTTCTGCGCTAACAGTATGAAGCCTACTTGGGGTTCTCTCTCTGCTTCTCTCCCATGCATTCTCTCTCTCTCTCTCTCGCTCTCAAATAAATAGAAACATTAAAAAATTCTCTCATGCCCTCTGCCCCTCTCCCCGGCTCGCACATTCTCTCTAAAATAAAAGAAAAAGAATAATGTTTATTGTCTAGAGTGGTGTTTAGGATGACATTAAGGAAATAATCACTTTATACTTGATTTGACACATATATAGATATATGTACCAGATCATGCAGACATATGGAAAGAAATTAAGATAATTATCTATTAAAAATCATTTATTTTGGCTTCTGATTGAGATATTTACTTGAATCTTTTTCCCTTAAGACTTGTCTTTCGGGTGCATATAGACTTGGATTATGTTTAAATATTCATTTGGCCAAGTCTTTCCTCTTTGATTAAGAGGCTATCTCGTGAAAAATGAGACTACAGTAAAGCAGTCATTCCTGCCTTGATTTTCCATGAGGGAAGATCTGTCACAGCTACTACTAATTCTGACATTAAAATCATCTGCACTTATTAAAGTTAATGGATTCTTAGACTGCATAAATTTCAAAGCAGTCTTCTGTTGATATCAGACATCTGAGAATCAGCGTGTACAGTAATGAGGGGAAGAAGAAGAAGATAGATCTTCAGACATGCTCAACCGGCCTTGTTTTGAAATCACATTTAAAAAAAAAATGTGCTTGCTAGCCCTTGTGCCAGGTAACTTGGAGATACCTTTGTAATATTAATGGAGATTGGCACTGTTGGCTCATCATTACTCCTCCCAGAATGACTTTCCTGTTTATCTAGTAAAGGGAAGGGGTCTAAAGCCTTGCACGTGTAATAATTCAGTTGATAAAATCCAGGTTTTTGAAAAACACATCATATTAAAACCTCCCAAATTAGTTAACAGGTGATAAATGTTGCATTTGTTTCTTTATCTATCACATTCATTAGTAATGGTGATGCACTGACAATTATTGAGTGCTATTACGTGCCAGGCACTTGCTAAGTGCTTCTAAATGGAGAGGAGTGAAACACGCACACCTTTGTTTTATTGAGAGGAGGATTTTATGAATCCACAACTGCTGCTTAATAGCATCCAGGCTTGAAAGGCCAAATATGTTAGAGAAGGTCTTTGAGGAAGGGGAGGAGAGCAGGTGCTCTGGGAGGAGCCCGGGACCTGCTGAGGTTGATAGTGCTCTGAGATGGGAAAGAACATTAAGTGTGGACACCATCTCTCTGGTGTGGGAGTATTTGTAGAAAGAGATTAAAGGAAGACATGGGCTAAGGAACAAAGCTAGGGACTGTCTCCATCAGGAGAATGGAAATTAGTTGGGTAACCTGTGAGTCCATCTGAAGTCGGCCACCCGTCAGGGGTGGGGCTTGGAAAAAAGGAACTGTAGTGTTTGGTGACTGTACCATGAGTCTGAAGAATGATAAAGGCTGAGCAGTATATCTTCTGTAGAACCTTCTCAAGAGCTTTGTAGGAGGCCGACTCTCCATGTTCTCTAAATGTGAGCTGTGCATTCTGTTGCCAGGATGCCACCATTTGCTAGGCTGTGGACATAAGCATGTGTTCTTTTTCCTTTATAAACTGGGTGTCTAAAAGTCTAGAGATATATTTCTCTTTATCGGTAGGGAAAGAAAGGCACCTATAGGAAATTTTGAGTGAGCCAGAGATTTCCAAAAAAATTTAGGAATTGTAGCAAGAACTGCCAGGTTTACTCAGCATCAGTGATTACCCAGAGTAACTGATGTGAAGAGGACCATGAGCCTGTATGTTCCAAAGAGGATGTCACTGTCACAGAAGGTGCACTGCCTGCACAGCCCCACACCTCATTTCTCAGGAGAGTGTGCCTGTAAATGACCCTACCAATTCTAATTAGATGATAATGAAGCAAAATGATGTGAATCGAAAACCGAAGAGGGACATCCCTTTGGCCGAGACTTGATGAATATGGAATTTGAGAAAGAGGACAGGAAATCCCAGAAGAGGAAAACTGGGATTATAGGGATTTTTTTTTCCTATGTATAAGCTAGATTCCCTACTGGGGCACTGAATTTTGGCCAGGAAATACTTGATTGCCAATTTCCTGATGAACAGATTCTTGTGTACATAAGCTTTGAAGCCAGATTAATGCCTATGATACCATTTGGGGGATAATCAATATATCTTTGTGAAAGGTTGCTCTGCCTGCTTCGATGTCAGTTTCTCTACCTGAAAGATGGATACAAACACAGCTATTGAGATATTAAATGAGATGTATGCAGGGTTCCTGGCACTTAACAGGTACTCTGCCTCTCTCTTGAACACCCTCAGAGCTCCTTTTATTTGTTTCTTGATATTGAGAGAGGGAGAAAAATTCTGACAGGTAGGTCATCTGAGCTATCAACTTGAACCTTTGAAGGTGCTGATCCTCCCGCCATGGTGGGTGTGCTGCTGTCTACTTGTTACTCATCTGGTAAAGCCCCCTACCGTAGAGAAGTGTGTATCAGCATGAAAGAGTTCCTCGGTCCCGATCCAGTGCCAAACATAGTTTGAGATGGGGCATTGTCAAGGATGAATAATAGCTGAATTGCTCATGATGCTTAATATCCTTCAGAATGTTTACATTGTAATATCTAGATCACTTCTGAGCACAAGAGACGATAGAGCAAAATGTTTGTTGTGCCCCTAATAAAAATCACCATGAGAAAGAATATTGCTTTTCCAGCTTGGCACCCTTTTACTGCTATTATTTCCCTTTACACTTCCTACCAGACCTGAGGCTTTAGCCAAAGATAGGTAATAAGTGTTGATTGGTATTTAATCAAGTTAAAACCTTTGCTAGGTAATGCCTTGTGGGTTTTCTTCTGCCAAGGTGGACATTTGAATGGAATGAAAATACTGTACATAAGGAGTAAAGGGGGTACTCTTGTTTTCTTTTAAATGTGATCATTAATATTAAAACTATCTTTTCCTTGCCAATTGGCTTATCTCATCTCCTAGCAGCTGTTTTAAATTCCATAATTGTCTATTGCTTACTCAGCGATCATTTCAAAAATTTCCTCACTGCTGCATTTTTTTACTGAACCAAATTCTGACAGTGGGGGGAGGAGGTTGATCTCATAGGCTAGGCTGAACTGACTTCTAGTTACCATTTTCCAGTTACAAGATTAGCTCTCATTAGACAGTGTATTGTCATGGAGTGATAGGTCCCTAAATCTCATTGGAGGTGATTACTGGAAATGGCATCTCGTGGAGCCTTGAGTTGCCAGTTTTGTTACTTTTCTTTTTACTGATGTTTGAATTCTCTTTAACCCAATATAGCCTTTTTAACACTTCTAAAAGAATAGGCGTTTACTCGAGGATTAACAGGATGCACACTCTCATGTAATTTCATTGCTTATAATTTACCTTAGAAAGAAGAACTCGAGCATTTCGACCATAGCCTTTTCATTCCACTGTAGTTAACCATTTCACACTTTGTTCAGTGTATCGTATTTTCTGTTGAAGTACTGTAAAATTTGTAAAGTAATATATACTCTTGAGATAGATGGTCTGTTCTTTCCAGAAGCATCAACATAGCATATTTCTCAAGCATTATGTTTAAGTACAATATATTATTGAAACCTTATTGAATTGGATATCAGATAGTGTGCTTTCTGGTAGTGCAGTGATATGTCACATTATATATGATGCTTCCATAATGTGATCCACCACTTTCCTAGTGAGGTGAAAGCTGGTAACACAAGCCCAGGTTTTTGCTTACATCTTATTTCATCGTCATACATTACAGGAATGTGCACTGTACAGAGTGGCTTATTTTGTCATTGTTTTCGTGATTCATAGTTCAGTCATAAGATAACAGATTCACTCAGATTTTTATGTTGCACATGTTCTTGGCTCCCATGTAAAGACAAGATAATATGTAACCATTTTAATCGTGCTAATTTAATAGTAAATAAGCAATCTTTTCACATAAAAACACGCTAAGGAAGTGGTAATTGGATTTATACACCTAGATTGTATTTTTTCCTGTTTGTTTTTAAGTGTCTGTACACCCAGCGTGGGGTGTCAGCCAATGAGCTCGAGATCCCTGAGCTGGCCAAACTCCCCTTACACACCTAGATTTTAAAACACTTGATTTAACTGTGTGGTTTTAGGCAAATCATTTAACTTTAATTGTACTCCCACTATAAAAATCAGCCTGGTAAGCCCTTCCTCAGAGTAATCATGGGAAGGTGAAATGAAATCATGGTGACAATGTCCTCTTAAAGAGTGTATAACAGGTGCTAGGGAAAAAAAAAAACCCTCTGTCCCTTCCTTTCTCTGTGAGGAAGAGTATTTCTTTTATTGATTAGACTTTTGCCATCAAAGGGAAAAAAGATCCCTGTCTCTTATAAAAATTTCTTAGGGAATGCATAAATTCAGCGTGGGTCTTCTAATTCTGACAAATAGAATATTGATTTTGAGTTCATCGCTGTAAATTTGCCAAATGAAATGAAAAGTTTATGCTATCCCTTTCAAGTCACTTCTGATATGTCTTGAGCAAACAAAGTCTGTATTTAATAGAAGTTTGCTAATTGGAGAGCTCTCCTAACTCAACACAGATGTAGAAAGTGAGAAGCTGAGAGGCGGCCAAGGAACTAAATGAGAGAGTAGGATAAAAGCTGCCACTTTGTCACGCCCGCTAGGATGAACTTGAGACTGTATGAGGCCTTAGTGCTAATTACCTTTAGCATGTTTAAACTCTCGCTTCTCACTTGTCAGTGTAGAGGAGGCAGAATCCTTATTGGTCTGAACATGTCACACTGCAGCAACCTGAAAGCCGAAGGCATGAAGAAGCTCTGAAGGCGCTACCTCCAGAGACTGTGGATGTTCCACATGGAATGTGGGCAGATGGAATTCTAATTCAGGGAGCAGAGTAACATGAAGGGGGAATTGGGGTGTTAAAGGGAGGCTACTCACATTCATCACCATCTTACTTCTGCATGAGTGTGAGGGCTCTGGCCCACGGGCACAGAGCAAGCATGACTTGAGCACTAGCAGAGCTACCATCAGGTGCATATTAGCAGCAATCTGAGAAAGCTAGGATGAGCTCAGAGAAGAGAGGAAGGCCAGAGGAGGAGAATGTCATCAACCCAGTGGGGTTCTGTTAGTCCATAGTTGTAGTTAGAGACGGCAGCCCACGACTTTTGTCTTCCATGTGGACCAAGCCTGACTATATCTAGACCTGCCACTGTAATGCCAAATCTGTTGTCTTTAAAATCTGAAGGCAGCCCGCCTTGACAGAAACCTACAAAACCCTGAGCCTTTCTTGGATTCTTGACATGATCTAAAAAATGTGTTCGCATCTTATCAGATATAATGAGGGGAAAGAACTGCTTTTGAAGACACTAATGAGCAATAATTATAAGTCAGTGAAGTGAAAATGCAGATAGATGTAGATCTTGAACATACAGACTAATAGAAAGTAGCACCTACTGAGTCCTTACTCCTTGCCAGGCACAGTGCTAATACTCTATATGCAGCATTGTTTTTAATATTTCTTTCCTTTTTTTTTTTAAATGTTTGTTTACTTTTGAGAGAGAGTCAGAGCACAAGTGGGGGAGGAGCAGAGAGATAGGGAGACACAGAATCTGAAGCAGGCTCCAGGCTCCGAGCTGTCAGCACAGAGCCCGATGCAGGGCTGGAACCCACAAGCCGTGAGATCATGACCTGAGCTGAAGTCAGACGCTCAACCGACTGAGCCACCCAGGTGCCCCATGTGTGCAGCACTGTTTTTAAACCACACCACTGCCTTCCGAATTGTATCCTCATTTTATGGTATCAAATTTGAGGTTCAGAGAGGTACATAACTCGCTCAAGGTCTTATAGCTCATAAACAACAGAGCTGAGATTTAAGGTCTGGCCATCTGATTTCAGAGCCTGAATGAAGAACCTTTTAGAAAGATCACTGACTTTTGTAACAAGATGAAAATGCCAATCACAGGGAAAAAGATTAAAAGGAAAAAAAAATTAATCCCTGTAGAGGGCACTATTCAGGTTAAACTCACCCAACATAATTTTCTAACATGATAAAGCAAGCTCGTGTTAGCCACTGACTGTTTCAGATGGGTTTGCCTCTGGGGAAGAAAGTGCACTGATTCATATCACCTACTGTCAGGGTTATTTAAATCTCAGATCCAACCTAGAAGTCACTTTAATAATCTTTCATTATTTTCCTGTGTATTCTTAAGATTTCTTTCTTCTCTGTAAAGAATATCGTTCGACATAATGAATTCAGTTCGTTCTAGGCTTCCTCCTATCTATGTTTAATATTCAAAGCACTTTCTTCTCTTTCATCCCTGGTTTGCCCAAATCTGTCCTTACACTTTATAAAATGATGACAACACATCTGTTGAACCTGGAAAGTGTCAGGATAAGTTTGTAACTCGGTGAATGTAAGCAGAATACACAGCTTGACCAGAAGACCACCTCCATTGGTTTCTCTACAGTCCACTTTAGGTACCTTTTGGACTAACCATGACCCACCTGCTTGTCAAGAAAATACTGAACAAAGTTAGGGTGACACAGTTAGGATGCCCTCCTGGGCAGGGGCCACAATGGGGGGAGGGAGACTGTATTTACTTGAGGGACTGCAATGATGCTTTCTAGCGTCTGTTACTACATGTTTTCTATCTCTTCCACCCCAATCCAGTCAAGGATGTTAACTTTGAAGATAATAGTAACTGTCTTCAGTGGGAAAATCCAGCTCTGTTTTTACCCAGAAGGTAATTTAGGATGGCTTATGGAACCTGAAGCTAAATGTCAGATGTAATTAAATGTTAACGTTGTATCTTCCTTTAAGAAGAGAGCTGCTGAGTTCTAGCATAGTGTAAGAGATACTTGAATTAACCATTTCTGGACTTGACCACATGACATAAGAGGCCTTATCTCTGGCCTCACAGAAATTTTCCCTGTAGGACAGGGACGTTTCACATTTCAGGAAATCACTATAGTGTTTCTTCAGCCTGCCTTTGGAACTAGGTTTCTCAGTAATTTTCCCTGAAATCTTCACCTGGGTGTGATCCTGGAAGATGGCAGGAATGCTATCGTAAAGTAGGTGCAGCCTTTGCAAAGAAATTAGTCTTGAATAAAGTTAAGTAGTCTCTTTTTCAAAAGTCTTTCCCCAAAATGGTTACATTAGTGAATGGGGGCATTTCAGTAAGACACAGTTATTAACAGGTGCTAAGGACTAAGGAAAACATAAATTCTGTCTCTCCTTGAGGAGATAAAGTGAGGCCTTTGATGCAGTGGTGCCTGCCTCTGGAAATCAGACTCCTAAGAAAGACATCAGTAGGAGTCAGAATATGGATGACCCTTTTAGTATTAACTCACACTAAATCTACTTGTGAATGGTGGAGTAAAATGGGAGAGTTTTGAAATTTTCTTCGGAAATATATCCCAAAGACCTTAGAAGTTTCAGGAAAGCTGCATTTTTCCTCTTTCCTCCTTATTTTCTCTCTCAATCCTAAAATATTCTCTGGGCAATCAATTTTAGAGGTCTTTCAAGGAAAGAAAACCTTGGCTTGTCTGAATGTTAACTACTGCAAGGTGTGTAGGTTCCCGCTGTTCAGTGTTACTACTACCAGCAATAAGGAAACGCCTATTATTGTCATTATCTGGAAAAAGAAGCTCCTGGATTGGATTAAGTGAGGTTGTTGTGCCCTGAAGAAAGGCGGTATTAGGCAATAATGAAGGTGCGGCAGCGGGAATGAGAGCTCTCTTTCATCCTAGTGGTCCCCCCACCCTTTTCTTTTCTGTAGGAGGAGGATGTGCAGTGAGAGAAGAGCTTGATCTGTTTGGGGAAAAAGTATCACAGCCTATTAGTTAGAAGCGATGAAATTGAGACAGCTTCGGGGACTCCATTAAGTGTGTGGTGTTTAGGCAGACCGGGTCCCTAGGTGGAGAGTGCTGTTGAGGAGGAGAGAGCACAATGAAATAATTGGGCTGGGGAAATCAGTGGGGCTTCCATGGCCTCCTGGCTCCTTGTGGGGGTGGAGGAGGGAGCTGCACCCCCCGCCCACACCTCCATTCTCTTAGCATAAAAGCTGTACTGAATAAACTAGGGGGGATTTTCTTACTGAGTAGATGGACTGTCAATATATTTTGAATAATAAAAACAATGGATATAATTAAATTCCATGTGGCACGGGAAGGACTCAGAGCATGTCACCTCGAACCACCTCATGCTATGTTATTCTCTAGGCATCTGGATATCTGGTTGCAGCAGCTGACTGAAAATAATTCAGATTTGATCAGTAATGGCAGCATCTATAGGGACATGTATTAATGCATTGATGTGTCTGGAATTAGGTTCTTAAATAAAACATCATGCTCGTGTATTTATTTTCATTTTAAAGGAATAAGTTGAAGTCAGCAAATAGAAGTAGACTGCCTTTTCCCATCAAGACACACACAGATAGGCAATCTTTTTGTGGGTGTTCGTTGAAAGCAGGCTCAGTAGTTCAGGTCCTGTGAAGGTTCACCTGCCTGTGTATCTTCTGAGGTCAGAAATGGGACAGTGACAGCAAGTCCAGAGCTCAGATCATTGTTATTGTACCCATAGGAAAAAGGGTTAAGAAGCTGTCTTTACATTCAGCGTATTCAGTGATAGTTATGGCTAGTATCAAGAACATGTTGAATGTATCCCATTACTACTGCTCATGAAATACTCTCCCGCGTGCCAGGTACTGTGTGTGTGTGTGTGTGTGTGTGTGTGTGTGTGTGTGTGTACACAGACACACAGGCCCTTATGCACATTGATTCTATGTGGAAAAGCTCTGTCTATATCCACCTCTGCTACCTGTTCACTATTTGCTTGTGAGCAACAAATAAACCTCTTGTAGCATCAATTTCTCAGAAAAATGAGGGAACTAGACAAAGTAATTACTGAAATTCTCTCTACTCCACGCTCATGTGCACGTACACGCACTCATGCACACACGCACACCTTCACTCTACTTCTGAGTCACTGTGTAACACTGGCTATTGGATACATGTGCATATATGTCCATGCACATATACAGAATGTTTTACATAACACCAATTATTTTTCTTCTCTTAAGTTTTTATTCTTTTTTTTTTTTTTAACAACGTATCCGAATGGATGCTAGGTGGTGTGGCACCCCAGACCCCAAAGAAGAATACGTTGCAATCTGTACACACAGAAATATTTTATCCTTGGTTCATATTTTCAGAATTATTAATGTATATTTTTGGATGTCTTTAGGGGAAATTTACGTTCATTGTCTTACACCGGAGTCCTCACTTCTATACTCCCACGTTGTTAACACCAGTTTGCTTGCCTAGGTGTTTTTAAGTGGAGCTGCAGGGATAGAGAGACATGGCCTATTCCCTGCAGGAGCTCATTTTCTTTAAAATTCCATGAAAAAAAATGGATCAAGTAACAAAGCCAGTTTTGGGCATGATAATGATTCATTTTTCCACGATTCACCATTGGACAAGAGAGATACAGAGACAGACAGAGGAAGTATCTGTATGTGTGTGCATGTGGTTCCTCAGAAGGAAAAGGGTGCTCTGCAGCTCAGTAAAGGTACTAGATAGTAGAACAGATTTGTAGGTAGTTAAGAAAGCTAAATGTAAAGGTTTTAGTCTGATTAGGATTCCTGTTGGTTAATTGTTTCCCCCCACTGCAGTGCACACTCCTGAAAGGCAAGAGCCTTCTATTTATCAGTTTATCCCCGGGGCCTATCATAAGCACCTGGTAACCAATAAATGTTGAACTGGTGTATGAGATTTTCCTATTCTAGAGATTAAATATTATTCTCTTGGTCTCAGGGAATGAAACATCCACACATATAGTAACTGTGTTTCCATATTCTGCCTCCTGTGGGTTCAGTTATTATTTTAGATATTCCAAACTTAACATTAATCGAGACTAATACTTTAAATTTTTAATTTTAATGTTGTATATAGCAAATAAAGCAGATTATTTTAGTTTGGTGTCTGCCTGTCACCAGGTTTCACCACAGAACTCACTGTTAGGTTAACCTAATAAATATCAGCAGCGTCTTGTGCTTTTTTGCTTTTTCTTTTATCATATCAAGCCCCAGGTTCCTTTGTAACACTGATCATGTTTATGATCAATTGTCTTTGTAATGACACAGTGTGTGTTGTCACTGCTAATCTGTAAGCTCTGTGAGGTCTGGTGTAGTGTCAGCGTGCTATGCCCTAGAGTGCCCTGGTCTAACGTGGGGCTAGCACATAGTAGAGACTCAACGCATGTTTGTTGAACATTTACAGAATGAATCAAAATATTATGGAAGTGGCAAAATCTAGCTTTTCAGCGTTTAGATGTCTACAACCAGCCTCTAATGGTAAAACCAGGTAACTCCTGGTGTGCACCCTCTGCATTCACATTCAGTAAATTTGTTGAGACACCATTTGGGTACCAAGTGGGAGGGAAAGAGACGAGTAAGTTACCATTCATTCCTGTTAGGGGCTCATGCTTTGGTGAGTGAGATAAGCATACCCAGAAATGAATACCCTTGAACTAAAATCCTTTTGATCCATATTTTCCTAGCTCATAAGATTTTGAGTTGGTAGGTTATCAAAGTAACCTTCTTGGAAGCTTTGTAAATCATAGAAGGTAAGTAAGGGCTGTGATATAGAGACATTGGGGAGTACAGGAGCATATCCAAGTGAATTCATCCACAAATAACAGCTACACCACTGTTCCTTATGTTCACTCAGAACTTCTGTGATAAGCACTGATCACTCTGCATACATTCTTTCTCTTAGTTCTCTTCATAATCCCATGAAGTATATGTACTATCATTATCTCCATTTGTTTATTTTAGGAAACTGAGGGTCAGATAGATTAATTCATTTACCTAAGATCACACAGCTAATAATTGGTTAGGTTTTGAACTCTGGCCTTTGACCAGTGCTCGTGACTGCTCCAGAGGGATATAGATACAAAAGAATAAGGGGGAAAGGGGAGAAATGCTAGTTCCTGTATCAGGGAAGGCTTCTTGGAAGAGGTAGGCCTTAAAGAATAAGACCAGTCTTGAACTGGATGTGTGCTAGAGTCATAGAATTTTAAAATACTGGATTCAGAACAGTAAACTCTAAAAGCCATCTGTTCCGAGCTCCTAATTTGCAGAGGAGAAAACTGGGATCTGTGAGGTTAAGTGACTTGCTGTAGGACATATGGCTAATTAATTGGCATTAGAGCTATTCTCCTAACTCCTCTGTCCATGTTATTTTCCTCCCATTATGTACATTAGCTCATGTTCAGTCTGGTTTTTCATGACCACATTCTAACACGATTTCCTAAAATATTTTGCATCTTGGAGATGGAGACTTTCTAGTATGTATAGTGACAAGTCAAAACCAGGACAGGGTCAGGGCAGGTGTGGAAGAGAAAGATATTAGAGACACAGAGATAGGAAAATGTATACATATCTATCTCTCTTTTTTTCCCCTTCCATTTCATTGTTATTTCATTGTTTTCTCTGGTTTTTTTTTTTTCCCATAAGATAGACTACGAGGAATTAAGAGAAAAGGTATGAATGAAATCCTTACAAGAAAAAAAACTGGTTTAAAATCATAAGGTCACTGACCGTTTCCCATGATGATCTCTCCGCTGCCTAAGTAACCTGGGCTATTTCTAGCTTCCCCTAATGCCTATCAGCCAGTGTCCTACCTGCCACCCTCAATAAAATGACATCACATATGTGAATGTACATAAATGATAGAAATACAGGACGCTGTCAGGCTTGTCTCTTTTCCAGGCCTAAACTGTCGCTTACCTCAAAATGTAGAACCATCATGTGGTGCTGATGTTGCTCAGTCTGTTTCATTAGCCAAGTGATTGTGCCAGATTTATGCACTACTAAACAGTCAGTTTGGGACTTGAGTAAATACCCATTGAAAAAACATTTATCTTGCTCTGAGTCTGAGTGCTCCCTGTTAATCCTCTTCTCCTTGGATGGTATTCTGTAGCTGGGGATTGAGGTGGTTTTTCCCTCCTATTTTTTCCCTTTGTTTCCCTCCATGATTTAAAATATAAAATGAAATCTTTTCAGTACAGTTTGAGTCAGCAGATACTTACATCACTTGGGTGTAGGCTTTCTATAGACCAGCGGAAGATTACAGTAATTAGCCTATGCATTTCCTCATTAAAATGTCATTAGTGAAGGCTTTGTTCTTTTAAGATCTTCCAAATAAGGTTTATTGCATTGCATTCTATCATTAATAGTTTACTAGGAGCCAGATGTCTTACATAGGTGTGGAGAGGCAAGGATTGCTTTGGACTGTCTAAAGGGTAATGGCCAAAGGACAGTCTTCAAGATAGATAAATCTCTGTGTTTAGATTGGATGGAGTCCCACTGTATGTGCCGCCAGTATACGTGCCAGTCCCTTCTCACAGTGCCTGCTAGAAGTGTCGTCCTCGCTTAGGTATTGAGCCACCTAATCTAGATTTATTTAAATTTTTTTTTTTTTTTTTTAATGTTTTATTTATTTCTAGGAGAGAGAGACAGCGTGAGCAGGGGAGGGTCAGAGAGAGAGGGAGTCACAGACTGAAACAGGCTCCAGGCTCTGAGCTGGCAGTCAGCACAGAGCCCGACGCGGGGCTCGAACCCACGAACCGCGAGATCATGACCTAAGCGAAAGTCGGACGCTTAACCGACTAAGCCACCCAGGCGCCCCTAATCTAGATTTATTTAAAGGAGTGAAGAGTGTGCTATTCTGTACAAAGTGATTCTGTTAATATCTTAGTAAGTTTGTGAGTGATTCACACTTTAAGAATAAGAATAATGAGTTTATTTTCTATTACAATCTAGGATACACGGATAAGAATATGAGCTTCAGAATCAAACCACCGTATCTTCATCATTTACTTCTTGTGTAACCTTGACCATGATTATACTTAGTCTTTATAAACCTAAGTTATCTCAAGGGTAATAATGGTCCATGCCTCATAATAATGTTTTAGAATCCAGTTAGTTTAATACATGTGAAGTATTTAACACTACCGCCTAGGATATATGATGTATTAATATCACTTTTATAATACAAATAAAAGTGTGTATTTGTTATCTGCATTTCTCTTGTTTTCCGGTTAGGCATCTTTCACCTACTTTAAGAAATCCTAACATGAAATCCCAAAATAAATAAGTACTTGAGTGGTCATTAATACTGTTTCATGGCTTAAGACAACTCTCTTTAACCTTATTCACTGATATGGTACACTGGAAGTCAGTTACTTCATTTGTCATCTTAACATTTGTACTGGGCACAGTGACCAACTTGAAGGAGCAAGTCAGGAAATGCACATTGACTACTCCATTAAGCTACTAGATAATTGATTAACTAAGATAAACAGGAGCGTTGTAGTACTCTAAGGATGGGTGGTTGGTTGGTTGGTTGGTTTTCTATTTTTTTTTTTTTAACATTGCATTCTTTTGAGGTGTTTTTAGAGTAATTATATGTGGTTTTGTTGTTACGGGCAAATTCAGGTTAATTCAGTCTTTTGGCAAAAGCATTTCTTTGAAGTACCCACTGCGAGCCAGGCATTGTTCTTTGCCCTGGGACTATAGTGTTGAGCAAAGAGGGAAGACCTGTCCTGAAGGAGCTTACACTCTAGGGCAAAGACAGGTAGTAAACACATAAAGAAGAAGCAGATGATTATTTTGGATATTTGAGGAGCTCTTGAGAGGATGAGCTAGGGCAGTGGGGCAGCCTATGGGTGATGAAGATCTGAGTTAAGGGCCAAATGATGGGGAGACCTTTTGAAGGATAGTGGGAGGTGGTGCAAGTGTCCTAAGCAGAAGAATGAGCCCTGACACACTAACGAGCTTGTTGAGTTTGAGGGACAGGAAGAAGGCTGGTGTGCTGGGATCTAGATCTCATGTGGAAAAAGTATACAGGAGTATGACTCATGTCATAGCCTTTGAAGGCTCTAGGTAGAAATTTGGCTTGAATTCTGGTTGCAGTGTGAAGCCCTCAGATTGTTTTTACCTGGGGAGCGACAAAATACTCTGGTATGTGGAAAATGCACTGTGTGCTCACAAATGTGGAAACTGGGAGATAACCTTGCATGGGTCAGAGAGGGAGTCATAACTTAAGGCAGGATAATAGCAGTGAAATGTTAAGTGGTTGCATTGAGGCTTTATTGAGGGTTCACATTTCACAGGATTTAAGATACAGTGGATAGGAGATGCAAAGAAAGAGAGGAGTCAGGGATGACGTCCAGGATTTTAGTTTGAGCAGCTAGATGACTGATGTCATTTATAGACAGAGGAAAAGACTGTATGGGGATGAGTTTGTAGAGTAAAAGCAGAGAATCAGTCATTTTGTTTTGACAGGTTGTGAAAGAAATGATAATTGACAGTCAAGAAAAGATGTCACCTGGGCAGTTAAGAAGATTGTAGGAGATTGGGGAGATGTCAGGCTGGAGCTAGAAATTTGGGAGTCATCAGCATATAGATGGGATTTAAAACCATGGGACTAGCTGGGACCCCTGCGAAGAGAATGTAGATCAACAAGAGAGCTGAGAACAGAGTCCCGTACACAGCATCCTGGTAAGGAGAAAGACCCAGTAAAGAATGTAGAGAAGAAGTTGGTGATGTAAGACACATAGCAGGTCATTGAAGCAGAGAAAGAAAATGTTTCATAAGCAAGGATGTATGCAGTGGTCTGCCATGTTTGTGCTGTGGAGAGGTTGAATGTAATTAGGACAGATAGTTGTTCATTAATTAGAAATTATACCTTTATGTTGATCCTTAACGTAGCCTATTAATGAAACAAAAAAATTGACCTAGTAGCTAATGTGTCTCTTACAGATGGTCTCTGTAGTCTATTTCAGTATTGTTTTCTAGTTATTCCTCAGAGGTAGATTCTTCACTCCTGGCCCCAAGTAGGAGAAGGACTTTTTTTTTCCTGCACTGTTTATTGGAATCCTCCTCTCCCCCCATTATAAAAGCAAGGGGAGCTTTTTATAGGAAAACAAAAATGTAAGAAAATAGAGGACAAGATCTATTTGAAGTAATTCATGGGAAGAAAAAATTAGATGGAGGCATAAGAATTACTGTGCATTCTTGTCTGTTACCTCAATTTTTAAGGTTTTTTTTTTTTTTTTTTTTTTTTTTTACTGGTGACATTTACCCTGGTGACACTTGTGTGGCTTCTGTCAAGAATAAAGTACAATCTGCAGCCTTCTCGCCCCTCCCGCTCCCCATCCCTTGATTCCACATGCAGATGCAGCGCTTTTCTGAGTAAAGTTTTAGCAATACCTTCTTTCTAAAATGAAAGCATTTTCCTCCACGATTAGCATCTGTTTATAGAATAGTTCCTATTTTCGTAATTAGATCCTGCATAGAAATGCAAAGGCTGCTATGTAAAAGGATAATGAATCTTTATTGCACAGTTGAAATCAGATTTGTGCAAAAGGCACTTTGAAAACAGTAATAAGCAGAGACATGTATTAAATCACCCAGATAAGGCACCCTCTTTCTATTTTCTATTTATAAATGGAAATTGTGACTACCCAGTGGATTCCATATGACATTTCCCATTACCAGCAAAGGTTTTTAGCTTTGACCATAAAAGTTATCTAAATTCAAAAGCCCCTGTGGATTCATGGCTCTAAAGAATACTTCTGGAAGGGGCCAAGGCAGGGTGGAGAGGGTCTTTTGTCTTTTTCCTTTGTCTGAACACTCTGGCAGAAGCAAAGGGTAGCAAGTGGTATAAGAAAGAAACCATTTGAAATAACTTAGATAAGATCTAATCAGGAAACCCAGGATCTATTCAACACATACAGTAACATTTTAAGAATCTTCTGGTTGGGCTCCTTGAGAACTAAGTTTATGTCCTTATAAGCTCATCCTTATATTCTCCTATTATATACATCATTTCCTGGCAGACACAGGATTTATTCTCAAGCTAAACTCTTCTTGAGAGGTTTGTTATCTCTTCACCTCCTTGGTGAGTCTCAGAAAGCTGGAGCATTGGGGGCAGGGTAAGAAAGGAAAAAAAAAAAAAAGATTGGGAAGCAGGGAAAGTCAATGTCAGAGAACTGGCAAGGATGGATATTATGGCTGCCCAGGACCTCAGAGAGTATCATGTGTCTTTTGTGTCTATTTTACAGTCGGTGCTTCATGTAACATGGCAGTGTCGCCTGCACTGGGCTTAGGATCGATTTCCTCTCGAGCATGCCAAACCATTTTAACATTATTAACGGGAGAATATCCTATGCATTTCCCCTATAGACAGACTTATACAAAGTGTCTTTTCAACCCTTTGTTTTTCCTTCCTTTCTTTCCTTTTCCTGTTCTTTTTTCCCCTTCCTGAACTTTTGCCCCACACTCCCTGCACCCTTTTTATTTTAAAGTGAGCTCTGTATTGAAGGCATCACAAAAGGAGCACACAGAGTAGACTTTTTTGGAGAACAGTGGACTGTCAGTAACAAGTGAGACCTGGGAGCTACTGCCTTCAGGTGTGGTACAGGCCTGGCTCCTCAGTGGAAGGGGAAAGCCTGATTTCCCAAGGCCAGCTTTGTGGTGGCAGGGCCTGCACTCCAATGAGCTCTTGACAAAAGGGGATGGATGGATGTCAAGTTTGGAGACCCCAAAATGCCATCATTTTCCCCCTGCTTGAACCCGTGTGTTGTTTTCCCCTAACTGCCGTGCCACGCATTTCCTCCGGTGCAGGGAGAGAAATGGGCTTTCTGGCTTTCTCTGCTCGGCAAGTCTGCAGTTCAGAGCTGGGACTCGAGTCTCTGTCAGAACTTTCTTCCTGTCCGCTCTGCTCCCTTAGCAGGGGGACTGAGACCAAGCTCCTGAACTGATGAGCATACTTCCGTGTTACCTACCTCAGACAGCATATGGCATCGTGGAACACTTGGATTTATTTCTCTTCACTCATGTTAAATTCCTTAAGAATTGGAAAACTCCAGCATTTGTTTTGTGTTACAGAAATTCTTAGTTCCTATTCTGGTAGGAAAAAGCAACACAATTTTGGCATAAAAGTCTCTGGATCAGTTACTTTAAAAAGAGAACATTGATTTGCTTCTCCTTTTTTCTCACCCCCATTTGGGAGAAAATGTAGGTTGACTTTCATAACCGCATCGTGCAAAATGTCTGTTCAGGCACACTGAAGACACAGTGTCTTCAAGTCATTTTTGTTCTTGTAATTCAGTGATTTTATGTCTATTTCCTTTCCATCTTCCTCATTGTTAATTTCAACTGTGTTAACCAAATGCCTTAAACTTGGCACTTTTCATAGGATCATCCATGTGTAAAACCATAAGTAGATATGATCATATAAAGAACAGCTAGATTAACGTGAAATACAAGAAGTTGACTATTTTAAACGCACTGCAACTTCGAACAGTACTCATGTATGCACATCATATTTTCTTCTTAAAGAAAATACTTTGTTGCCTTCATTAGGGATGGGTCCACTGCGATAGAATGTGGAGCAAGTGAGCCCTTAGGAGGTATTTTCTTTAAAAAAAAATTTTTTTTTACATTTATTTATTTTTGAGAGAGACAGACCACCACTGGGGGAGGGGCAGAGAGAGAGAGAATGAGAGAGAGAATCCAAGCGGCGGGCTCCAGGCTCTGAGCTGTCAGCACAGAGCCCGACGCGGGGGCTTGAACCCCACGAACCATGAGATCATGACCTGAGCCAAAGTCGGATGCTTAACCAATGGAGCCGCCCAGGCGCCCCAGGAGATATTTCTTAAAATGGGAAGCCGTTTTCTTTGGGGACTTGCAGTTTCTTTTCGAAAGGCTGCTAGAAAGAGGCAAAATGGTAGAGGAGTCATAGGCTGGGCTTTACTGGGAGTCAGCAGGTCTGAGTGTGAATTCTGCTCTGTGATTTCTCCTTCTGGGACAGCCTTGGCAAATTAGAGAGTCCTCCTAATGGTAGTACATACAGTATTGTAAGCAGAAAGAGATGGTGGATGCCAGGGTACCTGGTGCCATGTTTGACACTTGGTTATGAATAAATATTTAGAGCATTTCATTCCAGAGGGTTTGTGTGAGGCCCATAGAAGAGGATCGGACCTGATTATTACTTCTAAGGTCTTTGAAATGATGAGCTAGATTTTCCAGAAAGTACACTGTATTTTGTTGTTTCTTCCATTTGTACTTTCAAACAGAAGGCAATTTGTTTTGAACTCTGTGCTCTGTGCCGGTAACTTAATTAAGCAAGTTTATTGACTGTCGCAGAGGCTGTGGTTAAAAACTGGCAAACGTCATGTGACTCCATTAGCATCTCTGAGGAAATAAAGGGAAGAGACAGGTTTCTACCCTTCCACATTTTTTTCCTTGCCTCTTCTCCCAAGCTCATTCTTGCAGTGCAACATTTCACTTATAATCTGTTAATTAAATCATTTCACTCCATTTTATATAATTTTTAATTTAGCATTCATTTTCAACTTAGCTTTTGGCTTCATTTACTGATAATAAACAGTGTTGCATACAACACATGTTCCACAGAAGTCTCGGTCATACACATACAGATGCCAGTAATTTTTTTCCAGAATGCCAGGCACATTAAAATTAAAGGCAGCGTCTCCCCTCACCCTTTCCATCACTGAACGTGCACCCTGTTTGAATAATACATACTCCCTGGCAGCAGCAGTAGGCTAATGTGTAAAAATTATGTGTAGCATGTCACTGGTACCTTTTTGAAAATTCATGGTTTTCCCGGACATGGTTCTGCAGAAAGTTTCTGGAATGGTCACTCCAATACTTCGAATCTGTACCTTTGGCTTCATGTATATAAGTAGTGATGGCTTTCTAGAATTGCTGCTTTATGTGATTACCGCCATGTGATAGTTTTTGAGAAAGAGAGCTCTAGGAGCACCTGAGTGGCTCACTTGGTTAAGCATCCAACTTCGGCTCAGGTCATAATCTCACGGTTCGTGGATTTGAGCTCCACGTCGGGCTCTGTGCTGACAGGTAGCTCAGAGCCTGGAGCCTGTTTCCGAATCTGTGTCTCCCTCTCTCTCTGACCCTCTCCTGCTCACGCTGTCTGTCTCTCTCTCTCTCAGAAATAAATAAAACATTTAAAAAATTTTAAAAGAGAAAGAGAGCTCTAGTGTTGTATTCAGATTACTTCTAGGTTATCTTTTGAATCATAGTCTTAATTCTAACGATGCAAATTCCTTTAGCTTCAGCCATTACCCAGAAGTTTCTAAGGCTACAAATGCCAGAGTTTATGGATCACTTCTAAGTGATGGCTCCTGTATTGTTGGTATTGCTGTCGCCGTTGCCCAAGCCCCTGGAATCCATTCACTTTCCAGTTTGCTCCTGCGTTTTCTTGAACCCTCTTAGTTACTAAAGTTCCTGCTACCATATCTAATGTAGAGGTTCTCCTGTAGTAACTTCGGTTCTTTGCCCACCATCTGTGGAATCGGCTGAAAGAGGTACTCTTGATCATACTCTTCTATATTATCGTCCAGTGAGTCCACAGAGTGCATTGGGCGTGTTGTATGTGTTAGATTCTGTGGTAGGTGCTGGGGGTGTTGATGACACCCAAAACCATTATGGTCTGTCTCTTCCCTTGTGGAGATGACATTCTAGCATGGGAAGATGGTCATGTTATAAATATTAGCTACCCAAGTTCTATAAGAGGTTCAGGGATATCTGAAAGAGAGTAACTGAAAGATTCCACCTTGTCTGGATGTTTGGAAAGCCCCCTCCTGAGACAGTCTTGTTTAATCTGAAATGTGAAACATTGCTGGAATTCAGCAAGGTGAAGAGAGCGGCATGGAGGGGCATCGAATGTGGAGTCCCTATGTCTGTAGAAAGGAGTTGTTTGCATCCTGGAGAAGTCAAGGGGCAAAGTAGCATGAGGGTTAAGTTACATAACACCAAATGGAAACATCAGATTCTATTGTAAGGGCAGTGAGAAGTGAAAGATTTTAGACAGCGAATGACTCAGACAGATTTGTTTGTATTTGGAAAAACATTACTGTGTGTTTTGGAAAATGTTTGGCAGAGTGGTTGGAGAGACCGTTTAGGAATTGGAGGCTTTGCAAAAGTACATACAGGTGAGAAACGGTGGCTGTGGAGATAGTAAGAAGTGGGTTGATTTGAGAGCTCTTGGGAGATGACATGCACAGGACTTGTGATCAATTGAACTTGAGGAAAAGCGAAGCATCAAAGATGACACCTGGATTTCTGGCTTGGGCATGCTGATAATTTTTCATGTTGAAGCTGATAAAATACTTTTTGTACCTATCTCATTATTGCTATCTGAGCCTCAGTGTCAGAGGTCAGAAGCTCATAAAATCTGATGGTGGCATTAAAATTCTTTAACACAGGATATGGTCTGCTGTAGTTGAAAAGTAGAACTTGGCTTAAAGCATAGACTTTTCCTTCTGTCCTTTGATTGTCATCTGCTGAGAGCTAAACATAGCAACTTGCAGGGAGATGCACAGAGAATTGGACAGATTAAAAAGCAAATAATTTCAGAACCCCCATATTCTAGCTCAGCTGTCCTTTAATGTTAGAGCTGTTGTATCCGGGGAAGATCTTTGTGCGTTTTTCCACTCTAACACTTTAACGGCTCTGTTCCTAGGTCATTGCAACTGCTCAGTCCTCCCCACACCTCAGATTGTGGTTATTCTCCATCCAGTCCCAAATTTCTAGCGTATACAGATTTCATCTCACGTGTAAGTTGAGCAGAGTGTTGGAAGGAGATGTGGATCCTGAAGGGTAGAAGACTGACTTGAAGTCTCAGCCCTATTACTCTTTGGTTAATGTTTAATTTTAAGGAACTCAGCCCTAGCAGATGTTTCTGGTGCCCCACCCACACCCCTTTGGCCTTCCACTTTACTACCATTGATCCTATTTCCAACTGTCAGCCCCTATATGCATTCATCGGTGGTCTTTCTTGTAGTCATTGAATTCTCCTTTGCCCAGAGGCTAGGCAGGAAGTGAGAGGAATTGATTCCAACCTGAGCACCCCTCAAGCACGGCTAATGAAATTTGTTGTCTAAATACTCTAGACCTCTTGCCCTGTACGTGGGAGAACTCTGTTTCCAGGGTCGTCCCTGGCATTAACTTCTAGTATCCCACAGTGGTAGTTGGCTTGATTATAGACCTTTATTCCCTGCCTGCTGTCCTTGTCTTATTTTCTCATTCCTCTGCTGCTGTTCACTTTACTTCCCAAATAAACTCCTTACAGTTGACTCAGGGTCTGCTTGTGAGGAAGCCCACACTAAGACAATCACTGTGAGCTTTGATTTCCTCATCTTTAGAATGATTGTGTTTGATTAGTTGGTCACTTCTCACTGACCATCCTCTCTGTAGTTCTCTCTGGTTCCTATCACTTGCTACTAGCACCTATCAGTTCACGTAAATTCTGGTTTTTTGTTCAGATTAGTCTGTTGGTGTAAGACTCTGAACTGTCTTAGAGCTGCAGGTGGTGGGGGGAAGCTCTCAAGTACAAAGGTAACTGTGTGCATCAGAAACACCCAGGACCTGTGCTTCACAAACAGGCTTGGGACAAGCTGTGTGGCTTTAAAGCAAGAGCCTTCTGTTTTCTGAAACAGGGAACCTGGCCTCAGCTTTTCGAAGTATGTAGAATTCTCCTCTGTATTCTTTGGTGACGCATTCTTCCGTGTATTATATTAGTGCTGCTGCTCTGTTTGCACCCTGTCTGATCCATCTTGCTGGTTAACTTCAGATGCAGTTCACTGTATATAAAATAAATGTTTTCTTGGTGTCGATAGTACTTTTTAGCCGTGTGTTTTCAGTTACGTTTCTGTGAGATATCTTTGATATTTGATAGGCTTGTTTGTTTGTTTGTTTCTTTTTGGCCACCACTACTATTGGGATTGATTGTTCTGAAGTTTTACTTGTCATGCTTCCGTGTTTATTAGCAAGTTAAATGTTATCTTCACATTCTAGCATAAAACTACAGAGAAAACATGTTGGTCTAGGATATCGGTTTGCAATCTTCTTTGTTTCTGTCTTCTTAGTATTCACAGATGTCCCCATTATTCTTTTCTGAAGTGTTCACATCGCATAGGATCTTCCATTATATGCAGTCACACTTAAGGTGGATGCTGGGAGGTACAGGAATGTGGCTGAGACCGACTGGTTAGAAGAAATCTAAGGTAGAGCCCACGTACTGAAGAGAGGAGAGGAAAAATGAACTGAGAACTTCAATAGGCAGTTAGTGTGGTTGGTACAGCTGAGTGGCACCCAGTATTCATTCCTACCTCGTTTCCATGCTCACTTCTTTATTTATTTATTTATTTTTAATTTTTTTTTTTTACAAATAGTTTATTGTCAAGTTGGTTNGCTCACTTCTTAACTGCAAAGACTAGAAGGTGAAACCCTTATTGCCTAGGTTCCCTTGCATCTAGAATTAGCTATAGTTGCTCAAGATTTGGGAGGTAGAAACGAGGTAGATACCACTCATCTTTGTCTTTAACTGTTTTTATCTGACAAGCCAGGTTACAGAGAAGTGATGTTCCAGCATCCCCGTACCAGGTTGTTAAAGGGCAGTGTAGTGTGACCTCTTGATCCTGGATGGTAGCTTTGCCAGCATATTCCTAAACTCAGATGTTTGTGGCTCAGGTAAGTCTCTGGTTCTCTGTGCTCAGCCTCTTCCTGTCTAAAATGTTTCAGGTGGTTTCTGTTTTCTGACCTGAACCCTAACCAGAATAGATGGGTTGAAGCAAACTTTGGGCTTTGAAGGTCTAGACTTAGAGGAAAATGAGACTCTGGGAGGAAGCAGCAGCACGGTCAGCTAGCCTCCAGGTGCACACCCCGCTCCCGGATTCGCCGTCCACAGGACAGCAAGGCGAGTGCTAACCAAGTTATGGAACAGAAAATGCTCTTGAGGTTCTGTGTTTCAGAGCCTCTCCTAGCCCCTCTGTGTATTCCTCTGCCGAGGGTGGCAGGGGGCAGGTCTCTGTCTAGTACCACATCATTCCTCACTTGGTGCTTTGAAACAGGTGCCATTTTACTTTTCCTCCCAGCTCAGAAATAAGGTGAACTGTGGAAAAGTAGAGTGATTTGCCCAACCTTTGGCTATAGTAGGAAGGAAGCAGCCCACCGCTGCTGACTTCCCTGTAGTGCAGAAAAAGAGAACAACCAAGTCCTAATTTGCTGCTGGGGCACAGGGAGATGGCAGAAGGTGTGCATGTGAGAGCAAACCATGGTCCCTGCCCTCAGGCCTGTGCTTGGCCACTGAGGCACACAGTCTCACTTCCTGTGTTCCATTCATTATGGTAATTTCCCACCAAGCTCCAGCTCCACCTCTGCCAATTATTTTTGTTTCAACCTTCTAATTACAACATTATATGACCATTCAGACTGGTACTAATTAAATCATTACTTAATTCACAAAGTGTGTGATAATGCTAATGCTTCTTGTCAGCTGAAATTGTAACATGGCACCTACTTTCTTCAGTCTCAGTAGATAGGGGGTGGGAAGTTTGTGCCTCTACCAAACAAGTTTTGTTTACTCTCTGATGACTTGCTGACCATCATCTAGACCCTACACTTTTCCAAAAATGGAAAAACAATGTAGTAGACTTAACATTGTGTGCACGCAGTTCGCAACTGTCATTTAAAATTATGGTCTTGACTTCTCTGTAGAGAAAGTCTTGATAGTGAAGAAAAAAATCAGTGTTAAGATTTAGAGTACTCTTTGCTGCCATATTTTCTTGTCATTTTGTTCTTCATATTATTTTTAACAGTAAAACAGTAGCTTGTCTCTTTTTCTCATATTTAAAACAGATTTGTTTTCCGCTCAATTAGACTTGTGATCACAAGAACACAAAGTAGTATTTTTCTCCTTCTGGAGAGAGACATACCGTATGATGGGCAAATTGTCAGGAATAATTATACCAAATGATGGAATAAAATCCAATGGAAAACATCTCTCTCCTTGCTAGTGATACATTTTTATTTAAGACACAATGAGCATCAAGCAAATTTATGACAAGGTGAAATTGACAAGTGGCCCTCCGCCATGATTTTATTTTTAATTGCTAGTAAACTAATTAGCCAGAACAACATGTTGTATAATCCACAAAACTGTCGCTCATGCATACTCCCAATATAAGGGAGATACATGATGTGGAAACGTCCTCCTTTAAGAGATAGCCCCACTCCCCCCCTCCCGAAAATAGTTTGAGAAATCTAATTGTAAAGACATCACAGAGTGAAAAGGCTTCCTTTCACCCATGGACCAGCATTTGTATGTAACATTTGCTTTGGGAATTGAATAGAAATTAAAGAC
Source organism: Crocuta crocuta (assembly GCF_008692635.1). NCBI lineage: Eukaryota > Metazoa > Chordata > Mammalia > Carnivora > Hyaenidae > Crocuta > Crocuta crocuta. The sequence goes on from NW_027532208.1 coordinate 5,493,314, forward strand.
AAATGGGGTAACTTTTTTTTCCTCTTTCAAGACCAAATTATGCATCAGAATAGCAACCGCTGCCTTAAATAGAATTAAGTTTCATTTGGTTGAGTCATTTCTAAGACTAACAGTCAATTAGTAATTTCTGTAGGACAAGGGTTTTCAGCTTTGTGGGCCATAGAGTTTTTGTCACAGCTATTCAACTTGGATGTTGTAGTACAACAGTAGTCAGAGTCGGCACATGAATAAGAGGGTCAGTGTTCCAATAAAACTATTATGGGCACAAAAACGTGAAATTGATACGATTTTCAGTTATCACAAAATATCATCCTTTTGGCCTTTATTTCAACTATTTAGCTCTGGGCTGCACAAAGACTGGTGGTGGGTCGGATTTGGCCCACAGGCTGCAGTATATGCTGCATTCTGGGTAGAGCCACTCGTTATTTCTTTCGTATCTGCTGTGTGCCAGGCAGGGTGCTAAGTAAGCACAGTGGGATATTCAGAGATAATGAGAGCAGAGTCTAGAGTCTCTGCCCTGAAGAAGCTTACAGTTGAACTGGAAAGGACATAGAGGCAGGACTGAGAGACACAATATTAGATGTTTCATGGTAAATGTCACTCTGACAAAAGCCACTGTAGCTTTACAAGTTTGGAAGAGAAACAGGACTTCAGGTAACAAAGACACTCTGCTGAGACCTGACCTAGTTAGGTAAGGATGCATCAAAATGGTGGGATTTCAGCTGGATCATAAATAATAAGGCTGTGGACCTTTGGAAGATCAAAGGTACAGTGCCTTCTTTTATGGGGGCAGAGGGACATGTGACAGGGGATGGTGAAAATACCAACCGTGAGTCAGTTATTCTTCCTGTTTTGTTCCCTCATTCATTTCTTCATTTCATCTCACTATGAAAATTTCAAACACAGAGCAGAATTTTTTTTTATTTTTTTATTTTTTTTTAAATTTCTGAGAGAGTGTGAACAGGGGAGGGTCAGAGAAAGAGGGAGACACAGAATCTGAAACAGGCTCCAGGCCCTGAGCTAGCTGTGAGCCCAGAGCCTGACGTGGGGCTCTAACCCACAAACCGTGAGATCATGACCTGAGCCGAAGGCGGATGCTTAACCAACTGAGCCACCCAGGCGCCCCATAGAGCAGAATTTTAAAAGAGTTTTACAGTTAATACCAAATACCCACCACTTAGATTCTACCATTAAATTAACATTTTGCTGCATTTGATTTATCCTGTTATCTGTCCTATTTGTGCATTTTATTTTTGATGTATTCCAGAGAGAATTTCAGACGGTAGGGTATTTTCTCATAAATAGTTAAGCATGCATATCATTAACTTGAATTTAATCTTGGTTTGTAGTTTTTTGTTTTGGTATAAAAGCTACATACAATGAAAGTGACTGAGTGGCTCAGTCGGTTAAGCATTGTCGACTCTTGATTTCTTCTTGGCTCATGATCTGGCGGTTAATGGATTCAGGCCCCGTGTTGGGCTCTGTGCTGGCAGCTCAGAGCCTGAGATTCTATCTCTCTCCCTCTCTCTCTGTCCCTTTCCCACTCACAATCTTTCTCTTCCTTAAAATAAATAAACGTTTTTAAAAAAAGTTGCATACAGTGAAGTGTACCAACATGAAATGCGCATTCTCTGAGATTTGACAAGGCTTATCTCTAGAAAACATTAAATCTATAATGTTCCATCACTGCAGAATGTTCCTTCCCAGTAAGTCCTTGAGCCCACCTCACCCCTAGAGATGTAACTGTTCTGATTTCTTCTGCTGTAGATGACTTTTGCCTGTTACGGAATTTCATACAGAACCCATCATTTGGTTCAGGTCTTTCATCATTACATACGTAGTCTGTTGCTTGGTTGTATCATTCTTGGAAGTGGAAGGATCTAAAGGCAGTTACTTTCCCAGGAGGAAAGTACACTCTTGAGTGCAAAGCAATATTCTAGTAATGAAACAACAATTTTGTTCAATTTCATATATGTTATCTTTAATTATTGTACAAGTAAGTGACCTGTGGATTAAAATTTTCACATTAACATTTCTTCAATGTCTGTTATGCCCAGCATTTTCCATACTTCATGTTATTTAATTAGTCTTTGCAATAGCTATTATCTTATTTTGTAGAAGAGGAGACTGAGGCAGGGGATTGAAGTAACTAGATCACATTATTTCTTACCTTTTCCTCTTGCCACTTCAGATGTCACTTGGGAACCGGGGGGTAGCATAGGTAGGGATGGGTGTTTGTGTGGTGTGGTCTTGGAGCTGCTCTCTTATCAAGAAATGGGTAGACAGTGAAAGTGCAGGTGTTGACTAGGAAGATGGAAAATTTGTTTTTTGGTTTGGTTTTGTAAAGGAGGGAAGAGAAGTAGAGAATACAAGGGCTACATTTACCACTGATGATTAAAATGTGGATTTCTTTTCCCATAGTATAGCCTGAAATCTTAGGATTTGGGACTAAAGGATAGCCCTATCTTCTTTAGTGGAAGGCTGCAACTGGGGCCTTACATTTACTTAAGAATCTCAAGATACCTTATGAGCATCAAATCCTTAAGCCACTTAATTCCACTGCAATTTTGGGAAATTAGTCTATGAATTTTGCAGTTCAAGGTTCTGCTTTTAAAAGCTCCCCCCCAACACACACACAATTTGGAGCAAGTTGAGTACAGTACATATCAAGAAGAGGACTGGCTTTTATTGTTCGGGGTAGAATGTTTCTGTTTCTCTTCAGACCAGATCATAAAATATTCAAATATTCTTTGCTGTGCTTTATGGTAATACTTCTTTGACTAGAAATTTGCATTATCATTGTTTTGCATGGTTAACTTATCGTCCTTATTTAACATTGAACTCCATATGCATTTGTGATACATGTGGACAAAGTTAGGCACCATTTAATGCCATTTGAGAAGCAGTTTACAATCCTTGCACTCCATCTTTTACACAGACTTGGTCTTCATTGGTAATTGGAAGTGTGTTTCTTCTCATTAGTTTAAGAAGCTTATTTAAGGACGTAAAGCTTCGATTATAAACAACTTCTGTATTCAGTCTTGGATTTAAGGGTGAGTTTCTCCTCCTTTTAAAATAAATGTATTAATAAATTAATAAAAGTCCCAAACAGTCTTATATCTAATCAGTGTTTCCTTTTGGGTTTACTATATCCAGACACAAATGAAAGAAATCACTTAGTAATTTGTGTGCTTGTTTGTTTTAAGTATCTTAGTCTACCTCTTTTCCTCATTTTCCTCAAACCAGTTTTTAAAGCTCAATTTAGGAAATCTCCAGCGTGCTAGACTCACATGACTTCAGAACAGTACGTCTCCCGAAAAGGTTATGTAGAAGTGTCGTGTTCAGTGCTTGAGTTTCTTTTCTAGCATTCTGGTTGGGTGGTCATCCTGCCTAAAGGAGAACTGAATCCAGCCCATGTCCCAGGAGATTTCTCACATCAAAGCTCATAATCCATTCCAGTACTTCACATATTGAAGAGCCTATGACAGTGTAAGAGGCAGCTGCCAGTTGAGTTGAGGGCTTGCGAGTGGTTGGAGAGATGTTGGCCCTTTATCATTTGTGCACAGGTTTAGGTGTAGTTGTTGGTTTACTAATTAGTAATGTTACTTTGCAGCAAAAGACAAACCACAAAGCCTCAAAAAACATTGATTACCACAGAGGGTATTAATATAAGGAAGATTGTGGCACTTGAAAAATTATTTGATAAAAATGATTGTGTTATGAACTTTTTCTGTGCTTTTTCTCAAGTTAACGCCAACATAAAATGGCTGTGTTCATGTAATTTCTTTTCTCAATTTGGTTCAGGACTTGTATAGCTCCCAGTGGTAGATTTTGCAGTTGTATTGCATGATTAAAGTGTCCATCAAAACCTTACAGTTGGTAAACAGTATTAAAAATCCATCTCCAGCTTCTGTAAACTATACGGAGAGCTATGAATGCTAGAAGAAATGGAAATATTTTAATTAACTCAAGTAGGACTAATCAAAGCAAAGCAGCCAGTTTATTCAATTGAACATGTAAATGTCTATTCATCCATGACATGGCTGAACATTTATGTCATCTATTAAAAGCTATTCTGTTGCTTGTATGAGTATAAGCTATTGTTCAACACAGAACTGAATCCTGCAGAGGCTTGCCCACCCCTTTGAAAAATTACATGTCATAAATTATTTCCTTACCAGCCTTTCTTTTGCATTCGGTTCACTTCAAATAACCCACCTTCTTTCACGAAGGAATGCAGACGTGGATAACTTGGCTCAGTCACCCTATCATCACCTCTTTCCTTCAAAGGAATTTTCCCTTCTTCCTTTCCTCATAATAAGGCTCGGTAAATGCTTATTATGCACTGGGTACTGTTCTAAGCATGTTTTATGCATGGAATCCTTCAGTCCTTGCAACAGAATCCTTTTCCTTGGTGTACAGATGAAGACAGATATGCGGAATGTTGCAAATTGCTGTAGGTGCTACAACTAGGAAGGAACACACATCTCAGAATATCCGTTGTGTCGAAATGAACTTAAATTGTCCCAAAGCTGATTGCCATTAGGCACCAGGAAGAAATTCCTGAGGTGAATAGATGCTGCAGGTAGCCTCTTAAGGGAGTAAGCTAAAAGGAGTTGGGCTTCTTGGGATTTTTATCACCATTAAGACATCTCAAAACAGTGTTTAAAAATCCCATTTTCTGTGTGTGAATTAGTTGCATTCTTATCTTGAGGCAGGAAGTTAACTAGATGGCCATTTTCTAGGCATTTTATTTCATGTGCTTATTAAAATAAAAAACTTGTGAGCATAACATATAGAGAAGTTGATCACTATGTTGTACACCTGAAACTAATGTTGATATTCTCTGTCAACTGTATTCAAATAAAAAAATTAAAAATAAATAAAAGGTCATTCATCAAAAAATGTCTTAATTGAATTATAATGTATATGCCTTAAAATTACCCATGCTAAGTGTATAATAAGTGAGTTCTAATAAATGTACAGAGTTGTATAACCATCACCATTATCCAGTATTAGAACATTTTCATCTCCCCAAACCCCGTCCTCATTCTCTAGTTTCTTAAGATGGAAGCTTCTGTTCTCAGTTTGATCTTTCTTCCTTTCTTGCTTAAGTGTTGACAGCACCACTTTAGCTGAAGCCCATACATTTTGATATATTATGTTTTTATTTTCATTCAACCTAAAATATTCTTAAATTTCCAATGTGGTAACTTCTCTGGCCCATGGGATATTTAGAAGTATGTTGATTTGCTTCAAAATATTTGTAGACTTCCCAAATCTCCTTTTAATTAGAAATCCAGAAAATATATATAGAAATGTAGAATTTTTAGTTCTGATTTTTCTGTCTAGCTATTTTTCCATATTTATAATGGACGTTGAAGTCTCCAACTAGTATTGTTGGATTGTTTATTTCTCTCTTCACTTTTGTCATTTTTTGCTCCCTGTATTTTGGGGTTTTGTTGTCAGGTATATATATGTTTACACTTGTTAAATCTCTTGATGGATGGATTCTTTTTATCATCGTAAAATGTCCCTCTTGTCTCTGTAACTTGAAAAAAATTTTTTTAATGTTTACTTATATTTGAGGAGGGAAAGACAGGGTGTGAGTGGGCAGGGGCAGAGAGAGAGGGAGAGACAAAATCCAAAGCAACCTCCAGGCTTGGAGCTGTCAGCACAGAGCCTGACAGGGGCTCAAACCCACGAGCCATGAGATCATGACCTGAGCCAAAGTTGGACACTTAACCAACTGAGCCACCCAAGTGCCGCTATTTTAATTTAAACTCTATTTTGTTTGATAGTATACTCTCTTCAACTCCTTTATGTTTATTGCTTGCTTCATATTTTTAAATTTTTATTTAATTTATATTTGTATTTGATTCTAAAGTGTGCTTCTCATAAATAGTATATACTTGGATTTTAAAAAGATTTTTTTAAGTTTTATTTAAGTAACCTCTACACCCAATATGGAGCTCAAACTTAGAAGACCCGAGATCCAAGAGATGGATACTTCTCCAACTGAGCCAGCCAGGCACCTGTATACTTGGATTTTTTTTTTTTCCGTACAGTATAACATCTCTTCCTTTTATTGAGTTTTTATTCCATTCATATTTAATGTTATCATTGATATTGTTGGATTTATGTCTCCATTTTGATATTTGCCTCATTTTATTTTTGTTCTTTTGTTCATTCGTTGATGCCTGTTATGTAGTAAATAGATGGGTTTTAGTATATCACTTTAATTTCTTTCCTTTTGCTGTATACTTAGAGTAATTTTCGAAGTAGTTGCTTTAGAATTGAAAGTATATATCATACCTTCTAACAATCTATTTCAGTTTAACACTAACTTAATTGCAGTAACATGTACAAACTTTACCTCAACTTAGGTCCATGTGACCCTCCTTTGTGTTATTATCATCATTATATATTACATATATTTTATAAGCCCAACAATACAGTGGGCTTTTTTTAATGTTTATTTATTTATTTTGAGAGAGAGAGAGCACGCAAGTAGGGGAGGGGCAGAGAGAGGAGGGAGAGAAACTCAAGCAGACTCTGCATTGTCAGCTCAGAGCCTCATGCAGGGCTCAAACTCAAGAACCATGAGATCATGATCTGAGCCAAAATCAAGTTGGGCACTTAACTGACTGAACCACCTGGGCCCCCCAATACAATGTTTTAATTATTGTTTTATGCAACCTCTGTCTTCAAAGAAGTTAAGAAAAGGAAATTATATTTATGAATTTTAAAAATATATATGTAAGCATATGTACTTACTATTTCGGTTACTCTTCATTTCTTCTAATGTGTTTGAGTCTGTCTGGTATAATTTCTTTAGACCACTGTAGCTCTATTATCTCCCTCCTTCCTTTGTGCTGCTGCTGGTGCTACTACTACTATTATTATTATATGTATATATACTATACATATTATTGTATGTATATATACATATACATGATATATGACCTATGATACAATTTTATAATTACTGTTTTATGCAGTTGTTTTCTAAATTAGCTCAGAGAAGAAAAGACAAAAATTATACTTAGTCTCTGATACTTACCTACATAATTAACTGTACCCATGTTCTTTATTTCTTCACGAGGATTAGAGTTCCTGGCTGTTGTCATTTCCTTGCATCCTTGTGAACTTCGTTCTTTTTGTAATTTCTATCTCTTTATTGATGAATCATGACATCATACTTTAATTACCTAAATGCTTTGTAAAAGTCTTTGAACATATTTATAATAGTTGCTTTGAAGTCCTTATCTACTCAGTCCAGTATCTGGACCTCCTCAGAGATAGTTTCCATTAACTGCTATTTTTCTTGTATCTAGGTAAATTTTTAATTTTTTTTTACATGTCTCATAACTTTCTGCAGAAGATGTCATATTTTAGATAATGTATTATAGCAGCTCTGTGGTGGTTGTTCCTGGTTTTATTTGTATTTTGAATTTCTTATACATGCTAATTTCTGTAGAGCATGTTTTCTCCATAATGTGTGACCACTGATGTCGATATTGTCTTTCTGCACTGCCCACTCCTCACCCCCATTAAATATTTAAGTCTACCTTCCTAGAAATCTTCCAGGATCAAATAGCTTTGTGCTTAGCAGAAGACTGGTCTGAGTTTGTTTGAGCACTTTGAGCTCAATTCTTTGAGCCACTGAATCACAAAGTCTTTCATCTATTTTTCTGATGGATCCATGTACAGTTTGGAAAATGAATCACAGTTCAGCCAATTTACAGATCTGCCTTAAATTTTACTTTCTGTGTTTGTGAGGTTTCCTGCTCAGCAGGAATAAGTAGTTTGCCAGAACTTTCTCCAGTCACTTCTGAGTATGTGCATCATTTTCCACAACATCAGAGAGAAGTGGGGTCTTATCAAGCCTCTCTTTCATTCCGTGGGTCTCCTTATTTATTTTCTAGGTGGCTTGCCATGTTCCTTGCTTTTTTTAGTAGTGATTTCAGGAAAGCTGTAATGCTGTCCTTCCCTGATTGTTTGCTGAGGTCACTAGTGCTTTTTTTTTTTTTTTTTTCTTAAAACACCCTGGGCATAGAATATTCCATGTTCTGCTCCGAATAAAATCAGTCCTGAAGCAGCAGAACCTTGACCCTCACAGCTTGCCGACCTGATTGACTTCTGCCCCATGAGGAGTGGGTAGGGCATGGGAGTAGCACAAAGCTTACAGAATCCCACTGTTTTAACTAAGGTTCAGTAACTTTATTGAATAAACATTTCTCAATTTGTTATATTTCAATTTTATGTCAATTTTCAATGTCCTTAAAGGTTGTTTGTGACAATTTTATTGTTTCTTTTTGTGATGAGGGTTTGACAAGCTCCTTTCTCCACCATTCCAGAAGTTCTGCTCTCTTGAGTTTTTGTTGTTTTAAAACATATGTGCTTTGAAGTACACTAATTGCCATGGTGTGAATGTTTGTGTTTCCTGCAAATTCAGACATTGGTACTCTAATGCCCAACAGAAGGGTATTAGGAAGTGAGACCTTTGGGTGGTGAGTTGGTCATGAGGATGGAGCCCTCATGAATGAGCTGAATGCTCTCATAAGAAATCCCACAGAGCTCCCTAGCGCCTTCCACCACAGGAGGATACAGTGAGAGGTCAGCTGTCTCCACGTGGAAGAGGACCCTCACTACAAATCATGTTGGCACCCAGGTCTTGGACTTCTAGCCTTCAGAACTGTGGGTGATAAATTTTTGCCGTTTATAATCCTCTCATTCTCTGATGTTTTGTGAAACAGCCCAAATGGGCTAAGACACCAGTCTTCAGTATACAGCTCGATGGCTCATTACATATGAGAACACCATTGTCATCATCACTCAGAGGAAGACATAGAACATGTCAAGCTTCTTTCCTTTCCTGGTCTCTACGCCCATCCCAGAGTTAACTGCTCTTCTGACATCTTTCATTTTACGTTAATTTTTCCTGTCCTTAAACTGCATATGAATGAAATTTTACAATATTTACTCTTCTGTTTCCAGCTTCTTTCATTCATCATGACATCTTCTGAGATTCATCCATGTGTTTTGGGTGTTACAGGGATTTGTTTTTTAATTGCTGTGTAATATTTTATTTGTGAATAAGCCACAATTTTCTTATTGGTAGTCACCTTGGGTTGTTTACAGTTTGGGCTATTATTAGTAAAGCTACTATGAACATCCTTCTGCATGTATTTTTGTGAGCATAAATCTTAATTTTTTAACATGTTCAAACAATACAAAGAATGTATAATTTTGGCTCTTGCTTTCTTAAGGTTAGCATTACATCAAGTATTTTTTGTTGATTTTATCACTGTCATCATAAATGTCATTAGAATTTTTACAGTATGTTTTTACAGTATTTTTACAGTATGTTTTCAGGTGGGTATAAAGTAAACATAATGACATTTTAAAAATGTGGCTCAGTTGATTGAGTACCCAACTTCAGATCAGGTCATGATCTCACAGTTCATGGGTTTGAGCCCCGCGTTGGGCTCTATGCTGATAGCTTGGAGCCTGGAATCTGCTTCAGATCCTGTGTCTCCCTCTCTCTCTGTCTCTTTCTCTCAAGAATAAACAAACATTTAAAAAAATGTTAGTCCAGAGGCTATCTTTAATAATGAATCATGACAACACAGGTAGTACGTGGTAGTCAATACATATTTGTTTTTTTAACACATATTTTAATACATATTTTTAATACAGTATTAAAGAAGCTGGACATGTTCTAGCATTTACAATACATATTTGTAACTTTTAAGAAAATTACAGAATCTTAAGTTTTTAAAAATAACATTTAAAAAATTTTTAATGTTTGGGGCGCCTGGGTGGCTTAGTCGGTTAAGCGTCCGATTTTCACTTAGGTCATGATCTCGTGGTTCGTGGATTCGAGNAAGTTCTGCTCTCTTGAGTTTTTGTTGTTTTAAAACATATGTGCTTTGAAGTACACTAATTGCCATGGTGTGAATGTTTGTGTTTCCTGCAAATTCAGACATTGGTACTCTAATGCCCAACAGAAGGGTATTAGGAAGTGAGACCTTTGGGTGGTGAGTTGGTCATGAGGATGGAGCCCTCATGAATGAGCTGAATGCTCTCATAAGAAATCCCACAGAGCTCCCTAGCGCCTTCCACCACAGGAGGATACAGTGAGAGGTCAGCTGTCTCCACGTGGAAGAGGACCCTCACTACAAATCATGTTGGCACCCAGGTCTTGGACTTCTAGCCTTCAGAACTGTGGGTGATAAATTTTTGCCGTTTATAATCCTCTCATTCTCTGATGTTTTGTGAAACAGCCCAAATGGGCTAAGACACCAGTCTTCAGTATACAGCTCGATGGCTCATTACATATGAGAACACCATTGTCATCATCACTCAGAGGAAGACATAGAACATGTCAAGCTTCTTTCCTTTCCTGGTCTCTACGCCCATCCCAGAGTTAACTGCTCTTCTGACATCTTTCATTTTACGTTAATTTTTCCTGTCCTTAAACTGCATATGAATGAAATTTTACAATATTTACTCTTCTGTTTCCAGCTTCTTTCATTCATCATGACATCTTCTGAGATTCATCCATGTGTTTTGGGTGTTACAGGGATTTGTTTTTTAATTGCTGTGTAATATTTTATTTGTGAATAAGCCACAATTTTCTTATTGGTAGTCACCTTGGGTTGTTTACAGTTTGGGCTATTATTAGTAAAGCTACTATGAACATCCTTCTGCATGTATTTTTGTGAGCATAAATCTTAATTTTTTAACATGTTCAAACAATACAAAGAATGTATAATTTTGGCTCTTGCTTTCTTAAGGTTAGCATTACATCAAGTATTTTTTGTTGATTTTATCACTGTCATCATAAATGTCATTAGAATTTTTACAGTATGTTTTTACAGTATTTTTACAGTATGTTTTCAGGTGGGTATAAAGTAAACATAATGACATTTTAAAAATGTGGCTCAGTTGATTGAGTACCCAACTTCAGATCAGGTCATGATCTCACAGTTCATGGGTTTGAGCCCCGCGTTGGGCTCTATGCTGATAGCTTGGAGCCTGGAATCTGCTTCAGATCCTGTGTCTCCCTCTCTCTCTGTCTCTTTCTCTCAAGAATAAACAAACATTTAAAAAAATGTTAGTCCAGAGGCTATCTTTAATAATGAATCATGACAACACAGGTAGTACGTGGTAGTCAATACATATTTGTTTTTTTAACACATATTTTAATACATATTTTTAATACAGTATTAAAGAAGCTGGACATGTTCTAGCATTTACAATACATATTTGTAACTTTTAAGAAAATTACAGAATCTTAAGTTTTTAAAAATAACATTTAAAAAATTTTTAATGTTTGGGGCGCCTGGGTGGCTTAGTCGGTTAAGCGTCCGATTTTCACTTAGGTCATGATCTCGTGGTTCGTGGATTCGAGCCCCGCATCAGGCTCTGTGCTGACTGCCAGCTCAGAGCCTGGAGCCTGTTTCAGAGTCTGTGACTCCCTCTCTCTCTGACCCTCCCCTGCTCACGCTGTCTCTCTCTCTCTCTCTCCTAGAGATAAAATTTAAAAAAAAAAAAATTTTAATGTTTATTCACTTCAGAGAGAGAGAGAGAGAGAGAGAGAGAGAAAATGAGGGGAGGAGGGGCAGAGAGACAGAGAGAGAGGGAGACAGAATCCCAAGCAGGCTTCAGGCTCTGAACTGTCAGCAAAGAGCCTGATACGGGGCTCGAATCCATGAACTGTGATATCGTGACCTGAGCTGAAGTCAGACACATAATCAACTGAGCCACCCAGATGCCCCTAAAAAGTAATATTTAACTAGTCCAAGTTTAAACAGAATATATTGCTTTTTCAGCCCTTTTACATGTTGTGTTAACATCACAAGATTTGAGTATCAGTAGTACTACTTGTTTAATAGGCTAAAGCAGGAATTACTAGGAATATTGGTCTCTTAAACATGCATTTGCATAATTTTTTCCCATATTTTTTAATAGGTTGGAGGAAACTGTAGTTTTGGAGACAGAAGAAACCATGTGACCTTCTACATTTAGCTTAAAGAACTGAACCTTCCTTTATGTGACCTTTGGTGTTACTGCTTTTCCACTTCTTTTCTACCCTTCCTCACTCCCATGGGCACTAACACTCATGCACTAATGCTTGTGCAAGTACATCCCCATCTCTTTGTGTTCTGGGAGCTTTACTCCATGTAGCATTTGGAAATGTGTTTGCCCAAGGAAGTGATAGGTTCAGGAATTGTATACATCTTTCTTCACTGGGTGGTGGCTTTTCTTCTCAAAAACTGTTGAGACTTCTGATGGGTCATATGAGCTGTGAAGGGCACAAAGAGGCTAGGAGGGAAAGGAAGTGCTTAGTGGACCCCAAATAATTGTGCCTATGACTCCATGTCTCTTGAGTTTAAGACAAAATTGCAGGCAGATACATTTGCCGAGTTTGACCTAATCCTTTGGCTTTTATCTGATGTAATTTTTCTCACTAACAGCGATATATCTTTCATCTGCCTTCACACAGTCAAACAAGGGTCTACTATTGGTTAGTCTTTCTTTTTTTTTTTTTTCCTGAGAGAGAGAATCTTAAGCAGGCTCTGTGCTCAGTGCGGAGCCCAACATGGGGCTAAATATATGACCCTGGGACCATGACCTGAGCGAAAACTAAGAGACACTCAACCGACTGAGCCACCCAGGCACACTTCTTTTCTCTTTTTTGACACTAAACCTAATCAAGCCTTAGGCTGTGAGGAGACCGTAGGAGTCACCAAGGTTGTTTCCAATTGCCAGGAAAGGGATGCTCCGTATCCAGCAGGCTTGAACCAACAAATCAGGAATGAAATAAGTGGCATTTTAGCCCTATCCAGCTTTACTGGCGCAGGGGATATGTGCTTAGTGTCTCCTGCTTTTTTTTTTTTTTTTACCTGATTGTCAGAACGGAGCCACTGACCACAAGGGAGATGATGATGGGGTAGGTGGAGGAGGATACCTGTGATTTTGCAGTGTTCAAACAAAAGGGGAAACCAGGCTCATGGGCTGTAGACTTCACAACTGAATTCCATCATGTGATGTTACGGTTTTATTGATAGAAATTCTAGCCAGGGTGTGACCATCGAAGTCACATTTGTCAGTCAGAAGCCATAGGTATATGAGCTTTCAGTAGGCCGTGTTTTTCCAATAGCTTGGCTGTTATTACAGAGTAATGTATATGTTATATATATAGATATGTTAATGAATATAGCATATTAATTTCTACAGTCTGTATTATAAATATTTAAGCCCCAGAATGGATACTGCATGGGTAGAGCGCATGTTAAGACTTTTCAGGTGTTGGGTTTATTTTTCTAACACTGGTAGTTCTTTCTTTCTTTTTTTAAATGTTAGTTTATTTTTGACAGAAAGAGAGAACACGAGCTGGGGAGGGGCAGAGAGAGAGAGAGGGAGACAGAGGATCCTAAGCAGGCTCTGTGCTGAGAGTGAAGAGAGCTTGACATGGAGCTCCAAACCCACAAACCGTGAGCTCATGATCTGAGCTGAAGTCAGGTGCCTAACCAACTAAGCCACCCAGGCACCCCAGCACTGGTAGGTCTTGAATGTTTTTCACATCTCTGTCTACTTCTTTATGAAAAAACTTCCTTGCTTCTCTTTTCTCAAGTGTTTTATTCTCACTGTGAGATCTCTGTCTTCTTTTATACTCCCTCACTCCTCTAGCTAATAAGAACTGTAATAACAATAGCTACAAACATTTGCCACATGTTTACATATATACTAGATACTGGGCCAGTTACTTTTATGTGTACTTTGTCGTTTGCTGTTAACAGTCTTGTGGATTTTCCATTAACAGTTTAGAGATGAGGAAACAGCCTGTGTCACTCTTTCCCTCTCTGATCCTAAAGTCAGCCCTTCTCTTTTGGCTGAACTTCTAACTTCGTGCCCCCATTCAGCAACTTAGGCTCACTTAGATTTACGTTTGCTGCTGGACCTTACCGGTACTGGCCCTTTGAATGGTGTTCTGCTAAAAATCTAAAACATGTGACCCCTTCATGAGATATCATGGCAGGTGTACTACTTGACCAGAGGGCTGCACACCTGGAATGCTGATTGTCATGGAGAATATTTGGAAGAAACAAGGAGCAGAGGCTGTGAATCTCCTCACAGACATGAGCTGCCCTCAGAGTGACGGGGGACAGTGGGACAGTGCATATGTGGTTCTCTCTCCTCGTGATTGCAGAAAATACTTACATTAAGGATTCATTAGCTTACATTACCGATTGAAAGGCTTTCCTAAAAATCCACCAATTATAAAGGTTGAGTGTGCCAATGATTTGGAGCAGAACAGCCTGTGTGTCAGTTAGGCTTGTGGACATGTAAAGCTGTTTGAAGCTTTCTCAGTGCACGTTATTTGTGTCCTAACAGGAGGGACTCACAGGTTGTGTCCGTGTCATTCGCTTAATCTTCCCTGTGCCACCTTTTATTGTTACTCAGGAGTGGAAACTCATCTATATTTTAGATGGATGGTCTTCTTTCTCGCCCTGAAATCAGGATGGGATACCTATCCATCTGGTCATATTTCCTTCCATCAGCTGTAGAGAAACTGACTATAGTAGGATCCATTAAATGTTTGCTGACCGCGTGAGTGGTGGGTGTTGAGCATGGTGCCTTACCCACAGGAGGTACCGGGTGGACATTCTGCTGATCATGCTGAGTGGTGCTGACTATCTTCACTCTTCTTTGTTTGGAGTTTGATTGGAAACGCCAGATCTTTGGTGATTTGGAGATGCTTGCTGCTCAGAATAAAGCACAGACTCCTTTCCCTTATTCTAACAGAACTTCATGTAACTATTACAATAGTGATCTTTCTCCATGAGAAGAAGCAGAGGTTAGCAGGGAGGGTGGCTGGACTGCCATGGTGTTAGAGAGAAAAGCAAGAAAGAAAACAAATGGGACCCCAGTAGCAATTGCAAGAAAAGAACTTGAAATAAGGGAAAGAAAGAAAAACAAAAACTGAAGATAAAATGACCACAAAAGAAGGAATGGATTGGATTATTTGTGAATTATCTTTAATATGTTTTTGATTTTATAATTCTGGTGACAGAGGAGAGAGCTCTTGGACCTGCTTAGGAGTGTCTTTTCTTATTTTTTACGTTTTAAAAAATGTTTGTTTATTCATTCATTCATTCATTCATTCATTCAGCGAGCATGAGCAGGGAAGGAGCAGAGAGGGCCAGAGAGAGAATCCCAAGCAGGCTCCCTGCTGTCAGTGCAGAGCCCAACTCGGGGCTCAAACCCATGAACCAATGAGATCACGACCTGAGCCAAAATCAGGAGTCAGATAATTAATCACCAGAGCCACCCTGGCAACCCTGGCCTGCTTTGGAATTTCAGTAATTGGTCATTTTCCTTCAAGGAAATTCTGTAACTTTTCTTCCCTGGTGGCTCTGCCTTTCATTCTCACTAAGGCCTTTTGTTTATTCTCTCTTTCTCCTCAGGGGGCTGAGAAGCTCAGTTGCTCCTTATTTGCTTTTTTAGATTGTCCTACTTGATAATTTCATCTGAGAAAAGATTTCAGAAGCAAAAAAAAATTTTGGAAAACATGAGTCGGACAACTAGAACTCGATAGAAAGTCTGTCTGGTGGGATGAGTGTTCATGAGTTTTTTGCTTCATCTCTGAGACCTTTTATTTTTTCCATGAGTCAGTTGAAGACCTCTCTAAGAATTTTCCTTGCTCTCATGTTATTGTATTTTAAATAAAGGATTATCTGTAAGAATGAAAGAAAAGGAGAAGTAGGTAATACACATATCTGCTTCATTCCCTGTTCTAGGTACCCCATTTTCATTACCTAATTTAATCCTCCTAATGACCCTCTTTTTAGGTGTGGAAACTGAGGCTCAAGGTGATCATTACTTCTTGGGGGGTACAGGGCATACCATGTGCTCCTTCACCATGCCATGATATTGCCCTGGGAGCCATGCCAGAATACAGTAAACAAAAATATAAAATAGGAAATATGTTGAATCACTTCATATGGGCTTCTTTCTACTCAGATGTAATAACTTTAGAGGGGCCCTGATACCCTCTATCAAACCATCCTGTCCGTATTACTCTCAGTTCCTCACTCTAGTCTTTAATAGCACTTGTCACTATTTGACATTACAGTTTATATTCTTTGCCACCAACCCAGACCTGGAGTTCAGGACCCATGGAGGCAAGGTTGGTGCCGTATTCATTTTATCCCCAGTATCCTGAGTAATGTGTAGTCCACTGATGCTCAATAATTGACTGGACATAGATTATAGAAAGTCCTAGAAAATTTTAAAGGATGAGTTTATTACTAGAAGTGGAATTTATGGTTTTGCTGTTTTCCTCTTGGTTTTCAGAACCACAATACCCTTTGTTCATAATGTGTACCGAGATGGTGCAGTATTTGTCATTGTCACGGGAACCTGGCAGCTTGTGCAGTTTCACTGGTGAGCGCACACAGCCCACTGTACTGTGGCAGTCGGTGAGGGAACATTTTTTTGTTTGGAACTGAAAAGCAATTTTCGCCCTCTTTAGAAAGTCACGTTAACACTGTCTTCCCAATGAAAGGTACATACTTTCTCACAGATGCTCGTTATAAGGCCCGTGGTCCCAGGTTCTGCATGCGTGCTGCAGTTTTCAGGAATGAAGTAGAAATGAATATCTCAGGAGCCTTCCTACAGAGCAGTGACTCTATTCTCTGCCTCTGCAAGTGTTTCGTGCCCTCAGTGAAACTTTCCCTCTCCTTCCACTCTCAGCTTCTCTTTGGTCTGAAGTATAAACAAGGTTTGGCAAGCCTTGGGCTCACCTGGTGGACAGCAGTGCACTTTTAAATGCCTTCACTGGCTGTAACTCCACTCACTCCACTACCGTCTTTGTCCAGCATACACCGCGCTTCTTCCCCCCTCCTCCCTTGGCAGAAAGCACCATGGGCCGCTGTGTGTGCAGACCCACCCCCCTGGACCAGCATGAGTGGAAGAGGAAGCCTAGACTACTTTCACTCCATGTTTCCTGCACTGGTCTTAACTCCTGCTCCCTTCATACTATAAGCTCAATACAATTGTTTTCTAGTTACTAGTACAGAGTTTCAGAAATAGTGGACACTTAGAGCCCGGGAGGTCCCACCCATTTGTTATGTAGACGAAAGACTGAGGCCCAGGGAGGGTCTTGCCCAAGATTCTAGGCCCCTTTAGGGCAGGGACTGTCTTATACACTGTTAGGACGTCTATGCCTAACAGTGTCTACACGTTAACAGGTGCCCAGTAACCATGTTGGCATTCTTCAAGGTCACACAAGGAGTGATTGCAGAGCTAGAACTTAGACCTTTGTCTCCTGGTTATTTGTCTACTGTCATTTCCACAGTTATCTCATTGTGGTTTAAATTGGGGAGTCGGCTTTCAGTCTCTTAAAACACAATTACCTTTGAATTCGTCTCTGGTAAAGGGAACAGCAGCTGCCTCTCATTGGCCTGGCAGCAGTTCCACTGCTGAGCAATTCTAGAAACCGACACTATTAACCATTCTGCTAAAAGGAGGACTCTTCTGCACACATGATATCCTGGCCGTGTCCAAAGTGTAATATTTAATTGCATTTTCTTAATCTTTACCACTGTATTGCTAAGCTTTCTAATACCTTCAAAATACCAAATCTCAGGCTTATCCTAATTAAAGAATCTCAATTTAATCCATATTGCATGACAATTCAATTTGTTGATTGCTTTTTCTCCCCCTCTTTGTGAAATTCCCGTCAAATGTATTAATTCAACATGATGAATCCTGTATT
>NW_027532208.1:5513604-5587026 GCF_008692635.1 Crocuta crocuta
TGATTTCCATGAGGATTTTATAATGTGCCTCGCATATGGAAGGCACTAGATAAATGATGGTAGTGTACTTATAATCTTGGGGCAGAATGAGTGAATTAAATACAGAACAAGGTCTGAGGGCTCTTGCTGTGCTTCCCTCCCCCTCCCATCCACTGTTACTGATGCCATTCCAGAAACTACCTTTCTTGAAGTTAGCTTCAGACCTTTGTGTCTCCATATGTAGGTACTTGGATTTATCTATCAAGACTTGCTTTCATTTTTAGTATTGAACATATGACCCTCTGGTTTATGTACTATGCACAACATGATAACTTAAGAAAATAAATACTGAAATGCATAGAAAACACTGGAAAAGAAACACTGGAAAGACATAGCAAAAGACATATCAAAACATTCACAGTGGCTAGTTCATGGAATTGTGAGGAACTAGTTTTATCCTATTTGCTAAGTCTATATAATGTTATAATAAAAACTAAGAGTTTCAATACAATAGCTTCCTGTTTAAATTACCTTCTCCATCAGGACTGTGAAATTAGAAGTCAAAGAAAAGAGAAAGAAATATGAGGGCTGTATTCACACTGGATTTTGGAGAGCAGTAGTGAGGTGCCTGCATCCAAAGCTTAGGTACTTGATGTCTGGAAATATTTAATAGGAACCCCCCAACCCCATGGCATTGGAGAATTCATAATGTCTGTGGCATTGTGAAGCCTGAATAATTAGGGGAAGCCTTCCCAGCCAGGCTTTTTGGCCCCCTTGAGCTCTTGATCACTGGGAAGATGGATGGTCCTGAATTCCGAATTGAGACGGAGTCCTCTGTGACAAATGGGATTTTTATCAGTGTTGGGCTCCTCTGATACACACTTGCTCGCCCTATCCAGTTGGATTTGTACATAAGATTCTAGACCACAATAATAGAATAAAGGTGTGTAATGGGGAAAACAACACATATCACTTTGATTTTTTTAGGACACTCAGTGTTTTAACACAACGCAGTTTCCTTTGTTTTAAAGTTAATTCTATGCCCTAAGAGGTTCAATATAAAAGATCTTATTTTTAGCCATACACTAGAGCTGTATATAAATGTTCTGTAAAATATATACCCCAGATAAAAGTGCTTATTACTTTTTTGAGTTTTTTTTTAAACCTTTCTTTTGGTAAATAAAAGTCTTACTGGCTTTGATGTGACTATTACACCCTTGGTTGGGGTTCTCTCTCCATTCCTTCATCCCCAGCCCCTGTGGGACCCCTGTAAGAAAAATGGAAGGGGGGAGAAGCATGAATTCCTTAATAAGTCCCAAAGGTAATCAAAAGAAAGCAATGCAATATGAACAAACTCACAAAATATTCTTGTGCTTCTTTGGGGAATACTTAATGCACATAAGGTCAGGCCTTTGTAATGTTAATTTCAGAGTTGTAGGGAAAAAAGACATCATTTTAAAGAGTAATGTTGCTCTCTTTGAAAAAAAGCTTTGATTTACAGAGAAAGGCTGTTGGAACACACCTGCGTTAAACCAGTACTTGCTGGCCTGGAGGTGCCGGAGCTGCTGGGTGCAGGAAATGTTCCGTGTCGGATGTTTGGGGCACTTGGCGGGAACTGAAGGAAGCTTGCAGAGGTATCCTTTGTTCCTGCGCTCACAGCAACTTGTTCAGTCTGGGTATGGCAGCCCTCCTTCTTGAGGTGTGTTGGTCCAGGGGACAGTGTAGCACAGCAAGTGCAGATGCCTCCCCGTCTTCCAAGGTTGGCAGTAAGGAGGCGGGTCTGGACAGACATGGCATAGGTGTAGTTCTTTTGGGCACCTTGTGGTTGTGGTGACCAGACCCAGATACCCTGGCTTCCTTCACAGGTGGTGTCAGTGCCTTGTCCCCATCCTGTGAGCCTCCACGCTTCATAGAGCAGATCCTGTGGGTGGGAAGGATGTGAAACCTCTGACCCACCCTCCCAGACTTGGTCCCAGGTAAGGGGTCATCCAGTTGATACTGGACAGTTGCCAGGGACTATCAATCTATTATTTTCAGAGGTCATTCATTCCATCCTTGGTCCCCTCTCTCCTCTACTTCCATCCCTGCCTTCTTCCACGTGTACGTCTGTTCTCCCTCTGTAATTTCTCTTGGACCGTATACTCCTGTTTTGAGTTATACAAATCAGAAAACATTTTTACATTAAATACAATTAAACAATTAAAATTAACCAGGAACACCCTCTGGGGCACCTGGGTGGCTTAGTGGGTTAGGCATCCTACCCTTGATTTTGGCTTAGGTCATGACATGGTTATGATAACAAGCCCTGCATTGGCTCTGACCTGAGGGTGGAGCCTGCTTGGGATTCTCTTCCTAACTCTCTCTCTCAAATTAAATAAATATATAAAGTTAAAAAATACAAACACCTCTACAAAGTGCCTGACATACGGTATGCGTAGCTCCGTTAATTTCTTTGTACATTCCTTGCTTCTCAAAACTGGCTAGAGCTCTCCATGTAGGTAGGGTCTGCTTTGCCAGCTTCTTATTATTAAGGAATGAGGGAAAAAGAAAGAGCAAGAGGGGAGGAATGCCGGGCTTTTTCTAGAGAAGCCAATATATGGAAATTACCCTTGTTTCTTCTCTAAAGTAGTAAAGGTCACAGCAGTAGTTGCAAAACCCGTAGGCTGCCTACCGCCTTCCCCACATTCAGCATTACTATTCTTGCCTATTTTACCCTTAGGCATCCTTTATTTCTTGCACAGATGGTCTCACTCAGGCCTAACAAAATGTTTCAAGCTTTGCATAAATTAAAACAAGAGGTCTCTGAGTACAAGAGTGCAACTTTTTTTTAACTTGAAAACAACTATGCTGGCATCTTCTACAAAATTACAGCCTCAAGCCAGGTTTCCATAATCAGTTTTCCTTAAAAAAAGCAAAGGAGGGGGAGAATGTATTAGTGTTTATACCTATGTACCAAATACAGAAGTAATTCTCATCAATGGTTATATGGCTTTTATGCTGTTCAGTGCTCCTCTGACAGTTAGGCAGGTACAGGTTGTAATTCAGCTTGAAAAAAATAGATTTGGAAGTTGGGGGGGTGGCGAGGATATCTGGATTCCTCTATTAGTTCAGTGCATGATAACTGGTGAGACATTTAGGCCTCAGGATCTGCCTCCTAGACCTGTTTACTATATACCGCATCACCTGGGCTATCCAGGCCAGATTACACTGTGGTTGAAAGAAAGTGGTGAGTCAGCCCTGAAAGAGAAAGTCTCTGTTGCTCCCAACTCGGTCTCAGCCTGTCCCGAAGCAGTGACACACAGCACATTTCATTCTTGAGAGAACTGGGAGATAATGAGTATGATCTTCCAGAGATATCGGCTCCCTTTAGATTTAAATAACATCAGCAAAAGGGTGATGCTACAAATTTTTTTTACTCAATTTATCTACTCTTAACAGGGTTGACTCATTTACTTTTATTTATTTTTAGAAGTTTAGAGAGAGAGAGAGAGAGAGATGAGCAGGGAAGGGGCGGAGACAGACAGACAGAGAGAGAGAGAGAGAGAGAGAGAGAGAGAGAGAGAGAGAGAGAGAATCCCAAGCAGGCTCTTCACTGTCAGTGCAAAGCCCAATGCAGGGCAGGGCTCAATCCCCTGAACCGTGATATCATGACCTGAGCCGAAACCAAGAGTCAGACGCTTAACCAACTGAACCTTCCAGGCACCCCTAGGTTGACTCATTTAATAGACTGTGACTTGTAATGAAACTTATTATAAATTGATGAGCTTTGGAGCACCTGGGTGTCTCAGTCGGTTGAGCATCTAACTTTGGCTCAGGACATGATCTTGCACTTTGTGAGTTCGTGCCCTGCATTGGGCTTGCTGCTGTCAGTAAAGAGCCTGCTTCATATCCTCTCTCCCTTTCTCTCTCTGTCCCTCCCCTGCTTGCATTATTAAAAAAATAAATAAAATTTTTAAAATAGTTTTAAAAATTGTTGAGATTTGGTTCACTTTTGAGGCATTAGACTGCACTAGCCCTTACATTTTACCAGGATAATAATAGTAAGAGAACCTGCCATGTATTGAGCTCCTACCATGTGTCAGGTATTATGTGAGTTATTTTAATATTCATTATTTATCGTCATATTATGGGCCCATTATAGAAAATTGGAAAATACAGAAAAATAGAAAAAAGAAAAATATACCTATTATTTCTTCATTTTTCACATTTAACATTTTCACATACTATCTTCTGATTTTTCTGCATTTCCTTACATAGTAGTGCTTATACTGAGCTAGATCATACTGTAAATATTACACTAGATATTATATCTACCTTTTTCACTTAATAACATAAGCCTACTTTCCTATTATTAAGAAGTCTTTGAGGCACCTGGGTGGCTCAGTCGGTTCAGTGTCCGACTCTTGGTTTCGACCTGGGTCATGATCTCACGGTTTGGTTCATGAGATTGAGCCCCACATCAGGCTCCGCCCTGACAGTGGGAGGCTGCTTGGGATTCTCTCTCTCACTGTTTCTCTGTCCTTCCCCAACTCTAAAAACAAATAAACACTAAAAAAATGTTTTAAATGAAGTCTTTGTTAAAATCATATTATTTTTAAAATTAGACCCACAGAATCAGATAATGCCATTTAGGACATATAAACTACCTTTAAAAATGAATCCAACCCTTAGATGAAATCTAGTAGCCAATCCATGTTCTCTTGTAACAAAGAGAATGTTTTCCTGTGTTACAACATCTAGGAATCTTTTCCAAAAAATTGAATGGTCAAAATGCTCAGTTCCTTGGGTTCTTGAGTTTCTCATCCCTTTGAAAGAACATGCTCTATAAACACTTCTGTCAGTAACTAAGGGGAAGCAGGAACACCTGTCATGAGGACATGACCACCTGGCACCGTCTGCTACAATACGTAGACCTTAGGACTTTTTTCTATCCCGTGTGATTCTACATAGATTCTACCTGTATTCATGACCACTTGGATCATGTAAAAAGTAGTACATTTTCAGTAAAATGGAGTGTTTTGATCTTTCTCTTTGGCCTTTAACTGTTTGTAAACCCTAAACTTATTGGTAGAAGTAAGCACCAGACTGCCTAGAAGGAACACATTGGTTTGAAAACTTTTGACAGAGCCACTTTATCCAGGTAGGTAAATCCCCTTTTGAAGAATATGTTAATAAGTTACTGCTAAGAATGTAACACTCTCTAGCCTCTGATTAAGAAGTCATGGTAAAGGGGTGCTTGGGTGGGTCAGTTGGTTAAGCATCTGACTCTTGATTTCGGCTCAGGTTATGATCTCACAGTCTGTGGGATCAAGACCCATGTGAGGCTCTGCACTGACAATGGGGAGCCTGCTTGGGATTCTCTTTCACCCCCTCTCTCTGCCTCTCCCCCACTCTTTTGCATGCTCTCACTCTCAAAATAAATAGATATGAAAAAAATGTTTTGAGAAAACAAAGTCATGGTGGAAACTAGCAGTAATTTTATATAACCCAAGGGTCCAAATACTTGATGGTCAATAATGATTTGCTATTTGAATGCTTACAATGAATCACTTGCAGCAAACATTTCTTTAAAGTTTAGCTTTCTATCACTAAACAACGATTTTTGTTTCACTACTTTTGGACTTTATATAAAGTAAATAGAATTAGCTCTGAGGATTAGTTTTCCAGCTCCTTGGTTCCTGAGAGTCAGCTGTGTTCTTTTATGATGTTCTATTGTTATTATATGATGATGATGATGATGATGTTCTATCTATGATGTTCCTGTGTCCTATTATGATGTGTTCATTTTCACCACTGTCCATCCTTCCACTGTTTCAGTGTTCCACAGTTAACATAGCCTTTCTGTCAGTAGACAAAGGAGAGGATAGGTTGTTTCCAGTCTTGAGCTGAGACAGATAGTGCTATAAGACTGTTATTTGACGTGTCTCCTGGCACATCTTGAATTTTTCCTAGGATTAAAATTTCTGGGATTGAGGGTATGCACCTAGTGAACATAATTGGATAAATACCAAATTAATTTCAAAACTAATTATGTGAATTGTCACTCTCACTAGTTGAGTAAGTAGGTACAGTTGCTTTTTTATTTCTTTTAGAGAGAGAGTGAGTGGGGGCAGAGGAGGGGGGCAGAAGAAAGGAGAGAGAGAGGGAGAGGGAGAGGAAGGGGGAGAGGGAGAGAGAGAGAATCCTAAACAGACTCCACACTCAGTGCAGAGCCTGACATGCGGGACTCGATCCCACAACCCTGGGAACCTGAATCGAAATCAAGAGCTGTATGTTCAACTGACTGAGCCACCTAGGCACCCCATTGTTGTTTTATATTCTTACCAATACTCTCAGTGCCAGGCTTAATTTTTTGCCAGTGGTATGAGTATGGAATACTCATGTATTCCATAGGGCATGTGTGTGTGTAACCTCCTCATTGTCATTTTAATTTTAACTTTTTTTTTGCCTGTTCTAACACTTATTTCTTTTAAAAAGAATTTTTTTAAAGTTTTATTTATTTTTGAGAGAGATATAGAGATAGCATGAAGCAGGGGAGGGTCGGAGAGAGAGGAAAATACAGAATCTGAAGACAGACTCCAGGCTCTGAGCTAGCTGTTAGCACAGAGCCCAACACAGGGCTCGAACCCACGAACTGTGAGATGACCTGAGCCGAAGTCGGATGCTTAACTGACTGAGCCACCCTGGCGCCCCTCTAACATTTATTTCTGAGCTTGCATCTTTGGATCTTTCATCCATGTTTCTATATTGATGATGGATGCTTTCTTATTCACTTATAAGAGTACTTTTTATATATTTTGATCGTTACTCCTCTGTAAAAGTAATATATGATGCAAATCATTTACTATATTGTAGCTTCTCTTTTTTATTTATGGTGTTTTTTGATAAACAGAAGTCCTTAATTTTAAAATAGTTGAGTTTACCAAACCTTTCCTATATAGTTTGTATTTTTTTGGTATCTTGTTTTAAGAATTTTTCTTCTACTCTGAAGCCCTAAAGGTATTCTATATTGTTTTCTTAAAAATATTCTGGTTTTATCTTTCACATTTAACTAATCCATATGGAATTAATTTTTCTATACAGTGTTAAATAAGGGTTCAGTTTTATTTTTCTCCACATGGTGAAGCATCTATATGACCACAGTGTATTTAAAAGTCTGTTCATTCATAAGTGATTGGAGGGACCTACTCTGTTATAAATAAAGTCTTTCGGGGTGCCTGGGTGGCTCAGCCGGTTAAGCATCCAACTTCATCTCAGGTCATGATCTCATGGTTTGTGAGTTTGAGCCCGCAGTTGGGCTCTGTGCAGACAGCTCAAACCCTGGAGTCTGCTTCTGATTCTAGTGTCTCCCTCTCTCTGCCCCTCCCCTGCTCATGCTCTATGTGTGTCTCTCTCTCAAAAATAAACATTTTAAAAATTTTTAAAAAATAATTTGTTTCTAAATGCATAGGTTTGTTGTTGAGCTTTCTTTTATATTAATGAATTTACTCATTTACCATCATTATACTGTTTTAATTACTACCACTTGTAAGCGGTGTTTGGTATCTTTTACCAAACACTCCCCTCAATGCCCCCCTATCACATGGACATACTATTTTGAGGGGTGTCTTGGTGATCCTTGGCTCATTGCTCTTCCATGTAAATTTTAGAATCCACTCATCAAGTCCCAGAGCCTCAAGAAAAGTTGAATTTTCATTGGTATTGCGTAGCCTGTTAGAAAATTTAGAAGGAATTGACATCTTTTACGATCTTGGTTCTTATGATTCTTGAATATAATATTTATGTTCATTTATTTAAATATTCTTTGCTCTTTCATAAAGTTTTATCATTTTTCTATGTATTTTTCTACAGTATATTGGCACATTTCTATTAGATTTATTCCTAAGTATTTAATTTTTTTATATTATTGTAAATGTCATTTTAGAATACTATGTTTACAACAATTCCACTTCTTGAGATATACCCAAAATGATTGAAAGCAAAGATGTGAACAGATATTTATATACTAATATATATGTAAATTTATAACAGCACTATTCACTATAGCCAAAAGGTGGAAACAACTCAAATGTCCATTGATTGATGAATGGATAAAAAATATATAGTATATCCATCGAATGGAATACTCTTCAGCCTTAAAAATACAGGAATTCTGACATGCTACAAATGAATGAACCTTAAAAATGCTAAGTGAAGTAAGATAGTCACTAGGGACACATACTGTATGACANGAAAGAGAGAGAGAGAGAGAGAGAGAGAGAGAGAGAGAGAGAGAGAGAGAATCCCAAGCAGGCTCTTCACTGTCAGTGCAAAGCCCAATGCAGGGCAGGGCTCAATCCCCTGAACCGTGATATCATGACCTGAGCCGAAACCAAGAGTCAGACGCTTAACCAACTGAACCTTCCAGGCACCCCTAGGTTGACTCATTTAATAGACTGTGACTTGTAATGAAACTTATTATAAATTGATGAGCTTTGGAGCACCTGGGTGTCTCAGTCGGTTGAGCATCTAACTTTGGCTCAGGACATGATCTTGCACTTTGTGAGTTCGTGCCCTGCATTGGGCTTGCTGCTGTCAGTAAAGAGCCTGCTTCATATCCTCTCTCCCTTTCTCTCTCTGTCCCTCCCCTGCTTGCATTATTAAAAAAATAAATAAAATTTTTAAAATAGTTTTAAAAATTGTTGAGATTTGGTTCACTTTTGAGGCATTAGACTGCACTAGCCCTTACATTTTACCAGGATAATAATAGTAAGAGAACCTGCCATGTATTGAGCTCCTACCATGTGTCAGGTATTATGTGAGTTATTTTAATATTCATTATTTATCGTCATATTATGGGCCCATTATAGAAAATTGGAAAATACAGAAAAATAGAAAAAAGAAAAATATACCTATTATTTCTTCATTTTTCACATTTAACATTTTCACATACTATCTTCTGATTTTTCTGCATTTCCTTACATAGTAGTGCTTATACTGAGCTAGATCATACTGTAAATATTACACTAGATATTATATCTACCTTTTTCACTTAATAACATAAGCCTACTTTCCTATTATTAAGAAGTCTTTGAGGCACCTGGGTGGCTCAGTCGGTTCAGTGTCCGACTCTTGGTTTCGACCTGGGTCATGATCTCACGGTTTGGTTCATGAGATTGAGCCCCACATCAGGCTCCGCCCTGACAGTGGGAGGCTGCTTGGGATTCTCTCTCTCACTGTTTCTCTGTCCTTCCCCAACTCTAAAAACAAATAAACACTAAAAAAATGTTTTAAATGAAGTCTTTGTTAAAATCATATTATTTTTAAAATTAGACCCACAGAATCAGATAATGCCATTTAGGACATATAAACTACCTTTAAAAATGAATCCAACCCTTAGATGAAATCTAGTAGCCAATCCATGTTCTCTTGTAACAAAGAGAATGTTTTCCTGTGTTACAACATCTAGGAATCTTTTCCAAAAAATTGAATGGTCAAAATGCTCAGTTCCTTGGGTTCTTGAGTTTCTCATCCCTTTGAAAGAACATGCTCTATAAACACTTCTGTCAGTAACTAAGGGGAAGCAGGAACACCTGTCATGAGGACATGACCACCTGGCACCGTCTGCTACAATACGTAGACCTTAGGACTTTTTTCTATCCCGTGTGATTCTACATAGATTCTACCTGTATTCATGACCACTTGGATCATGTAAAAAGTAGTACATTTTCAGTAAAATGGAGTGTTTTGATCTTTCTCTTTGGCCTTTAACTGTTTGTAAACCCTAAACTTATTGGTAGAAGTAAGCACCAGACTGCCTAGAAGGAACACATTGGTTTGAAAACTTTTGACAGAGCCACTTTATCCAGGTAGGTAAATCCCCTTTTGAAGAATATGTTAATAAGTTACTGCTAAGAATGTAACACTCTCTAGCCTCTGATTAAGAAGTCATGGTAAAGGGGTGCTTGGGTGGGTCAGTTGGTTAAGCATCTGACTCTTGATTTCGGCTCAGGTTATGATCTCACAGTCTGTGGGATCAAGACCCATGTGAGGCTCTGCACTGACAATGGGGAGCCTGCTTGGGATTCTCTTTCACCCCCTCTCTCTGCCTCTCCCCCACTCTTTTGCATGCTCTCACTCTCAAAATAAATAGATATGAAAAAAATGTTTTGAGAAAACAAAGTCATGGTGGAAACTAGCAGTAATTTTATATAACCCAAGGGTCCAAATACTTGATGGTCAATAATGATTTGCTATTTGAATGCTTACAATGAATCACTTGCAGCAAACATTTCTTTAAAGTTTAGCTTTCTATCACTAAACAACGATTTTTGTTTCACTACTTTTGGACTTTATATAAAGTAAATAGAATTAGCTCTGAGGATTAGTTTTCCAGCTCCTTGGTTCCTGAGAGTCAGCTGTGTTCTTTTATGATGTTCTATTGTTATTATATGATGATGATGATGATGATGTTCTATCTATGATGTTCCTGTGTCCTATTATGATGTGTTCATTTTCACCACTGTCCATCCTTCCACTGTTTCAGTGTTCCACAGTTAACATAGCCTTTCTGTCAGTAGACAAAGGAGAGGATAGGTTGTTTCCAGTCTTGAGCTGAGACAGATAGTGCTATAAGACTGTTATTTGACGTGTCTCCTGGCACATCTTGAATTTTTCCTAGGATTAAAATTTCTGGGATTGAGGGTATGCACCTAGTGAACATAATTGGATAAATACCAAATTAATTTCAAAACTAATTATGTGAATTGTCACTCTCACTAGTTGAGTAAGTAGGTACAGTTGCTTTTTTATTTCTTTTAGAGAGAGAGTGAGTGGGGGCAGAGGAGGGGGGCAGAAGAAAGGAGAGAGAGAGGGAGAGGGAGAGGAAGGGGGAGAGGGAGAGAGAGAGAATCCTAAACAGACTCCACACTCAGTGCAGAGCCTGACATGCGGGACTCGATCCCACAACCCTGGGAACCTGAATCGAAATCAAGAGCTGTATGTTCAACTGACTGAGCCACCTAGGCACCCCATTGTTGTTTTATATTCTTACCAATACTCTCAGTGCCAGGCTTAATTTTTTGCCAGTGGTATGAGTATGGAATACTCATGTATTCCATAGGGCATGTGTGTGTGTAACCTCCTCATTGTCATTTTAATTTTAACTTTTTTTTTGCCTGTTCTAACACTTATTTCTTTTAAAAAGAATTTTTTTAAAGTTTTATTTATTTTTGAGAGA
Source organism: Crocuta crocuta (assembly GCF_008692635.1). Taxonomy (NCBI): domain Eukaryota; kingdom Metazoa; phylum Chordata; class Mammalia; order Carnivora; family Hyaenidae; genus Crocuta; species Crocuta crocuta. The sequence goes on from NW_027532208.1 coordinate 5,524,802, forward strand.
GATATAGAGATAGCATGAAGCAGGGGAGGGTCGGAGAGAGAGGAAAATACAGAATCTGAAGACAGACTCCAGGCTCTGAGCTAGCTGTTAGCACAGAGCCCAACACAGGGCTCGAACCCACGAACTGTGAGATGACCTGAGCCGAAGTCGGATGCTTAACTGACTGAGCCACCCTGGCGCCCCTCTAACATTTATTTCTGAGCTTGCATCTTTGGATCTTTCATCCATGTTTCTATATTGATGATGGATGCTTTCTTATTCACTTATAAGAGTACTTTTTATATATTTTGATCGTTACTCCTCTGTAAAAGTAATATATGATGCAAATCATTTACTATATTGTAGCTTCTCTTTTTTATTTATGGTGTTTTTTGATAAACAGAAGTCCTTAATTTTAAAATAGTTGAGTTTACCAAACCTTTCCTATATAGTTTGTATTTTTTTGGTATCTTGTTTTAAGAATTTTTCTTCTACTCTGAAGCCCTAAAGGTATTCTATATTGTTTTCTTAAAAATATTCTGGTTTTATCTTTCACATTTAACTAATCCATATGGAATTAATTTTTCTATACAGTGTTAAATAAGGGTTCAGTTTTATTTTTCTCCACATGGTGAAGCATCTATATGACCACAGTGTATTTAAAAGTCTGTTCATTCATAAGTGATTGGAGGGACCTACTCTGTTATAAATAAAGTCTTTCGGGGTGCCTGGGTGGCTCAGCCGGTTAAGCATCCAACTTCATCTCAGGTCATGATCTCATGGTTTGTGAGTTTGAGCCCGCAGTTGGGCTCTGTGCAGACAGCTCAAACCCTGGAGTCTGCTTCTGATTCTAGTGTCTCCCTCTCTCTGCCCCTCCCCTGCTCATGCTCTATGTGTGTCTCTCTCTCAAAAATAAACATTTTAAAAATTTTTAAAAAATAATTTGTTTCTAAATGCATAGGTTTGTTGTTGAGCTTTCTTTTATATTAATGAATTTACTCATTTACCATCATTATACTGTTTTAATTACTACCACTTGTAAGCGGTGTTTGGTATCTTTTACCAAACACTCCCCTCAATGCCCCCCTATCACATGGACATACTATTTTGAGGGGTGTCTTGGTGATCCTTGGCTCATTGCTCTTCCATGTAAATTTTAGAATCCACTCATCAAGTCCCAGAGCCTCAAGAAAAGTTGAATTTTCATTGGTATTGCGTAGCCTGTTAGAAAATTTAGAAGGAATTGACATCTTTTACGATCTTGGTTCTTATGATTCTTGAATATAATATTTATGTTCATTTATTTAAATATTCTTTGCTCTTTCATAAAGTTTTATCATTTTTCTATGTATTTTTCTACAGTATATTGGCACATTTCTATTAGATTTATTCCTAAGTATTTAATTTTTTTATATTATTGTAAATGTCATTTTAGAATACTATGTTTACAACAATTCCACTTCTTGAGATATACCCAAAATGATTGAAAGCAAAGATGTGAACAGATATTTATATACTAATATATATGTAAATTTATAACAGCACTATTCACTATAGCCAAAAGGTGGAAACAACTCAAATGTCCATTGATTGATGAATGGATAAAAAATATATAGTATATCCATCGAATGGAATACTCTTCAGCCTTAAAAATACAGGAATTCTGACATGCTACAAATGAATGAACCTTAAAAATGCTAAGTGAAGTAAGATAGTCACTAGGGACACATACTGTATGACAGCACATATATGAGGTGGCTAGATTAGTCAAATTCAAAGAGACAGAAAGAATGGTGGTTATCAGGGGCTAGGACAGAAAGGAATGAGGAGTTGCTATTTAATGGATATGGAGTTTCAGTTAAGGGAGATAAAAGAAGTTCTGGAGATGAATGGTATGGGTGGTCACAACATTATCAACATACTTACTGCCACTGAACTATATGATGAATGGTTAAAATGGTAAATCTTATGTTATGTGCATTTTACCACAATGAAAAATTACATGTTCTATAATTTATTGCTGGTGTATAAGAATGCATTTGATTTTTGTGTATTTATTTTGAATCTAGCAACCTTGCCAAAGTCTTATTAATTCTGGTAAGTTTTTTTCAGCTTCATCCAGATTTAATTTTTATGCAGTCCTATCATATGTATATGATGACAGTTTTGTTTCTTCTTTTCTAATCTTTTCTGTGTCTTCTTTTTGGTTTACTCAGTTAGCTAGGAAATTAAGTAAAACGATAAACAGAAATGGTGATGGTAGGATTCCTTGCCTTAATCTTAAGAGTCACTTTGGAGCGCCTGGGTGGCCCCGTCCGTTAAGCATCCAACTTCAGCTCAGGTCATGATCTCACGTTTCGTGGGTCCGAGCCCAGCATCGGGCTCTATGCTGACAGCTAGCTCAGAGCCTAGAGCCTGTTTCAGATTCTGTGTCTCCCTCTCTCTCTGACCCTCCCCTGCTCACGCCGTCTCTCTCTCTCAGAAATAAATGAAACAGTAAAAAAAAAAAAAAAAAAAATTTTAAGTCACTTTGAACTTTTCCCATTAAATTGAGTGTATGTGTTTTTTTTTTGTTTTTTAGGTAGTCTTTATCAGATGAAAGAAGTTTCCTTCTATTTCTAGTTTAAAATTTAAGTTTTGCCATGAATGATTGCTGAATTTTATTATACGCTCTCTATATCCATTGAAATAGGATTTTCCTATAATCTGTTAGTGTGATAAAATACAGTAATTGGATTTTCTAAGGTTAAATCAATCTCCGATTCCTCGCTTAAACCCAAATTGATGATGATGTATTCTGTTTTTCACATAATGATGGATTCAGTTTTCTAACACTGTACTTAGGCCTTTTCATCTAAGTTCATGAGTAAAATTAATTTTTTCTGAAATTGTCTTTTTGAAGGCTATTATCAAGTTTATATCAACTTAAGAAAATGAATGGCAGAGTGGAATCCTTTCTGCTTTTGCTGTTCAGTAGAATTGACTGTTTAAGCCAAAAGAAATTGTCGAACTTTTTCAGTAAGGATAGATAGTATTCTAGGTTCTGTGAACCACATGGCCTCTAATATAGGTCTTCAGCTCTGTTGTACCATGACAGCAGGTGTAGGCAATACATACATGAATGAGTGTGATTGTGTTTACTTACAAAACTGACAGCAGGCCATATTTAAACCAGGCAACTCCTAGTTTAAATAATTTGAGACTGGAACTTATTCATAAAAATTTGTGTGAAAATTTTCTCATTCCATTTTTTTGTTAGACTTTCATTCAAATATTTTATTCCTTCTTGCATCAACTTGATTGTTTTATATCTCTAGTACTGTGTCTGTTTCATTGAAGCTTTCAAGTTTATTAAAATTTAGTTATACTCTGTTATATTTTAAACATCTGCTTTATGATGAATTATTTTATTGTAGTTGTTTATTTGTGCTGTTTATATTGGTGGTGGTGGTGGTTTCCTCTTGATCTTTCTTGCTAAGAATTTATCAATTGTTTTAGCCTCTTCAAAAAAACAACTTTTTAGCCTTAATTTTCTTTTATACTTATATGCTTCTTTGTGTTTTTTAATTTTAGTTTTTGCTTGTGACATTATTTTCTCCAGTATCTTATGTTTAATATTTTTATAGTATTGAATTTGAGATGCTATATATTTAATTAAGCCTTTATCATTTTTTTAAAAAGTATATTTTAAAGCTATAAATTGTCCTCTAAGTACTGCTTTAGCTTCATTTCACAAATTTCAATTAGTCATATATCTTGTTTTTGTTTAACTAAACCATCTTTTATTTTTCTCTGTGATTTCTTCTTTGTCCTGTATTTAGAAGTGTATTTCTCTTTTTTTAGTTTTTTAAAAATTATTTGAGAGAGTTTGCACATGAGCAAGAGCATGAGTGGGGGAGGGGCAAACAAAGAGGGAGAGAGAGAATCCCATGTGGGTTTCACACTGCCAGATTAGAGCCCAATACAGGGCTTGAAACCACAAACCATGAGCTCATGACCTGAGCCTAAATCAAGAGTTAGACGCTTAACCAGCTGAGCCACCCAGGTCCCCAAAAAGTATATTTTCTTGATTTCAGATATATGGCTGTTTTCTAGATTTTGTTTTCTTTCTGTTACTAGAAATGTGGTTTGAATGATGCTAATTCTTTGTAGTTTACTGAGATTTACTTGATAGCCATTATGTTAGTTTTTCTAAGTGATCTGTGATTGTTTGTGAAAATATATAAATCTTACAATTGTTGAATTTAGTGTTACTTAAATGTACAGTAAATTAAGCATGTTAGTTTTGTCATTGAATTCATATTTAGTATTTATTATTCTGTTTGATTTATCAAGTACTGAGAGAGGTATGTTAAAATCTCATGATGTGATTGTGGATTGTAATTATCTCAAATTTTGCCATATGTGTATTTATTTTCTTGATGTTATGAAACATTGCAAATATTGTTATAATTTCTAGGTCCTCCTGAGGAATAATTTTTTATTCTAGTGACCTTTTTAATCCGTAGATTTTTTTTCTTTAAAGTCTTTTTAGCCTCATTCTGTTACAGGCTAACAGAGCCTATATTTAGAGCAGCATACTTTTAGTTCCTATTTCCTTGATTTTTAAAAATCTCTTTTTATTTGTGACTCTTCCATCTCCTTATGTTTTAAGCATGTCTCTTGTAAGGACTGCATAGATTGATTTTTTTTTTAGGCCAATCCAATTTGAAAATCTTTGTCTTTACCTGGGTCTTTTTTTTAATTCATTTAAATCCAAGTTAGTTAACATGTAGTGTAATAATGACTTCACGTTAACTAGAGCTTTTAGTCCATTTATATTCATTATTATTAATAATAAGGACTGATTTAATGTGTTCAGTTTCTACCATTGTGTATGTTTTTCTCATTTCTTGTTTTGCATTGTTTTTTCTCACTTTATTTTTATTTCAGTGATTATGAAATTATATACATGATTTCTGCTCTTGTGATGCTTACTTTAGAAATTTTGCAGAAATGTACCAATGTCTAAAGCTATTCAGGAGAAGAAAGATATTAATACAGGGAACTTTGAACATCTGAAACGTTTATTGCCCATTCACCTGTTTGTTACACTGTGTCTTAATTCTTTTTTTTTAACACCAGCAGATATTATTCTTGTTGTTGCTGTTATATAGCTGTAGTTTGTTTAGATTTGACTATACATGTCCCTATTTTTTACTCTGCTTTTTCCTTTTTTTTTTTTTGGCATATCAAAACTTTCATCTTGGATCATTTTTATTCTATGTAATATCCTGTGTATCCTTTCGAATTTTCTTTATCTCTAATGAAATTTTTCATTCTGTTAAATTTTAGGTTGATAATTTTCTTTTAACACATTAAGGGCATGTGTTAAAAGTGTCCTAGTGTCTTAAAAATTCTACACCTGTGGGGTTTGAAATGCCAGCTGTTGTTTGTTACAGTATTGAATGAAGTTTGTTTTTCTCTGCCTGCTTTTAAGTCTTTCTTTGATTTTTAAGTATTTTGGAGCTTACTGTTATGCCTCTAGGTGTAAATTTCTTTTTGCTTGTCCCGCTTAGAATTTTTTGCCTTCTATGAAATGATATTTTTCATCAGTTTTGGAAAATTGTTCATTTGCATTTTATTCAAATAATTGGCTATTCCCCATTCTCTCTTCTTTTCTCTCAGATTTAAAAATACATGTTTGTTAGATGGCTGTTTCTCTCTTCCGTGAATCTTATGGTGTCTGTACTACACTCCAGAAAGTTCTTTACATATTAAACCTTGGTTTGCAAGCATAATTCATTCCAGAAACATGCCTGTAATCCAATGCATTTGTATATCAAAGCAAATTTCCCCATAAGAAATAATGGGAACTCAGATGATTTGTTCCACAACCCAAAAATATTCACGTAAAAATGATTACAATACTGTTATGTAACACAAAATAATCAAGGAAATACAGAATATAAAGAAAATAAGCAAATTAATGCATCGTTACCTTTGAAAACCTTTGTGGCTGGTGTTAGGAAGAGAAGAGAGAAGAGGATTATTGGGTATGATGACATTCATTATCAATAACAGAATCACTGCTGTCTGTTGGCTCAGTGGAGTCTTCTGCATGGGGACCATTGTATACACTCGCACGGATGTTGGCTATAGTACAGTATTAATAAACTCTTGTCATAAACTGTATTTAATGTAACTGGCAATAAGGCAACAGAGCAAAGGGTCTAAACCTGCAGGCAGCCTGACCTAGAATGAAGCAAAACATTCTGAAGCTTACTCTTGTATCAAAGCAAAGGACTGTCCACAGATACTTTCAAGTGGCAAAAAATTTACTAGTGCCAGTTGTGGGCACCTTCCAGTGTTCTGAAAAATCACTGATTTCTGCCAAAACCAGCGTCCTGAGACCGAGCATCCAAGCATGGGAGATTATTACTCACAATTCCAGAGAGAGAGAGAGAACCATTGGCTCAGTTGTGATAATGTAGCATCCAGTGTCACATACTACTCATATTGCAAGACCGCGCTCGTTTACCAAGTTAAAATTTATTGGAAATGTTTGCTTGTCTTGCAGAGCACTCATAGAACAAGATACTGGCAATTCAGGGTTTTACTGTATTTATCTTTCAGTTTGCTAATTGGCTCTTTACTGGCAAATAACCTGCTAGTAAACTTGATCGCTGAAAATTTTCATTTTGATTAATATTTACTTCTATAGGTTTTTAAAATTTGTCATCTCATTTGGAAATAATTTCAAGCTTAAAAATATTGTAAGAACACCCTGTGAATTACAACCTATATGATTCTAATTATCTGTTGTCATTTTATCCCATTAGCTTTATTATTTGCTTTTTGTCTCATGCATATTCTTTTTCCTGAAACTTTTAGCAGTAAATCGAATACTTTACAACATTCTGTCCCAGATAGTCTAGTTTATTTATCTTAAGAATGGTAGGGAATATTCTTTCTCAGTTTATTTATGAACCTCAGTTAATATAACATTGGTGCAATACTTTTGTCTAATTACCATCTGTATTGCAGTTTGTCAGTTGACCTAATATTTTCCTTTATGGTATTTTTCTCCTTAACACAAAATACACGCTAGGGTCAGATACTACGATGAGTTGTGGGCTAGATTATTAAATAAATGGTGCTTTTTTTCTCAGGGTATCGTAACTGGAGACCCACAATACCCATCCTTCTCTCATTGCTGTTATTAACTTTGGTCATTCAGTCACAATGTCCGTGTTCCTCACTGTGTAATTACTGCTTTTTCACACCTGGAACTAGTAAGCAATCTCTGGGACACTTTAAGATCATGTGGATAGTTTGTTCATCGCTGACATTTCTGCCAGTGTCTACATCCGCTGATGATTGATTCTTGCTTGACCCAGTCTTTACCAGGATGGGTAGAAAGTGATGATTTCTCAAACCCTGCCACTCCCTCTGAATTTACCTGTCTTCATTATTCTAATGTAAATAAAAGCTGTACTTTCCTCCTTTTGAAAATTTATCTAGTCTGTATCAATTTATGAATTACTATTTTCCCCAGCACTCTTAAATTCAGTATTTAACTCATGCTTAGTTATTTTTGTACTTAACTATTTCAATACAATTGTTCCAGATTTGGCCAGTGGTAAATGCATCTAAACCAACCCTCATGTCCTTGTGATGTGCTCCTATCATTGTTTTGAGTACTTTTCTTACTTCATGACATAATGAGATGTCATTTTATAGCCATCCTGCCTTAATCCTGGAATTCATAAAACAGAGCATTTCTTTTTTTCAAAATTATTGACTCTCTAAAATTCTTCTTCTTGAAACTTCAAACAGTATTATGTCTAAAATTCCAGTACCTGCAGCATTAACATTGATTTCCTGTATCTCCTCATTGTATCTGCTGGCTTTCACTCATGGTGTTGTGTTTGGTGATTTTCTTTTCATTGTAAATTTCTCATTTTCTATGGAACTTTATCTGTAATAATCTCTTGACACCTGGGACAAAGGCAGCTTTTAACAGGCATTTAATTCTCTTAGTTCTCTGTCAGAACTACCAATGTGGGACCTTTGGGTATTATCAGATTGAGGTTTTTCAGACCTCTACATGTAAATGAAGGCTTTAAATCTATATGAGGTTTAGTCTGTCATTATGAACTATCAAAGGAGTGTTTTTCTTTTGCCTGCAATATTTGAGATGGGAAATTGTCATTGAACTTACTGGAGGGGAAGATAGCTTATTTCTGGTTCACCTGGCACTGAGTACGTAGGCCTTCCATGCCCATCTCTGTTAGGAAGGTTCCTATCAAATTTCTGGCCTCAGGTGGGCCCTGTACTTTCCTCTTGATCCCTGGATTTGTGAGGACTCAAAACCAAGGCTAAAATTCAGCATAGTCTGGAAAATACTCTTAAGGCAAAAACTAGAAACTTTTGTTTACTTAGCTCTGCTTTTGGCCTGAGTATTGCTTATCATCTGGCTACGGCTATAGATTATAGGGGTATTTTAACATTCATTTTCTTTCATTTTTAAATTGTTTTCAGTGCAAGATTAAGTTTTGGTACATAATCTTCTATGGCATGAGTCTAGAAATAGCCATGTTTCTGTTACACATTGATGCCCTGCAAACTGAACCAAAACACTCCTCTATAAAGCTCAAGCAGTTTTCTTCCCAACGTAAAAAGGCTAAACATTAATGTAACTTAAATTATTTCTCTCATCCCAGGCTTTGCTCATATGCTTTCGAACATAGATTATTCTTTCTTCTTAAGAGGGATTAATATTTCATTATTCCATAAAGCTCTACAAATAGCTTTTTGTTTTGCAGAGAGCATTCTGGATTCCAGGTGCTTTGTAACCTGATCAAGATTGAGAACCACTGATGCAACCACATTTAATCACTTAATGTTCTTCCTAAGCACCCAGTGCTTTCCTGCTTCTCCGACTTGCTCCTTTGGTTTCATTTCTTCCCCTCTATTCCAAATACCTTCCGTTTCTGACAAATGCTCCACAAACTGGTGCTTTCATAAAGCTCTCCTTCATTCTTCTCTTTGACTTGTAAGAGCTACTTAACTGGTTTGTAAGCTCCTTAAGAACAAGTTCCACAAATGTGTTATCTTTGTTCTATCTTATGCAGCACCTTATTCTCACCGATAAGCATAAATGGTTCTTCTCTATCTGTTGAATGAAATGGGCAGATAGCATCATAGTGGGATAATTGGACTTTTGCCTCTTGGCCTATCTCAGCATAGATGTGTTTTAAATCCTACAACAGGTTTGTGGCATGTCAGCTGAAAGGGTCTTTGACCCTTTCCCTTCTAGCATAGTTTCACAAATGTCCTCATAGCTCTGAAAGAAGCATGGCTGAGCAGAGCTCCCTGCAACCTTATCCCCCACCTGCCTTGAGGAGTCCAGCTCTTGACTCCAGCGGGGATTCTGAACCAGAAACCACCTCGCTGGCCTTTTCACACAAGCCGTCAGAGACTAACCTTAGAAAAGAACTTAAATGACAAAACAAATTATCTTTCCCCGTTCTACTTTTCTTCCTGTGGTGTCCCTTTTGACATTTACATTCCAGACCAAGGCCCTGCAAATAAATGAGCTAAAAGCGTGCACTCCTTTGGCAAGCTCTCCCTCAGATGTGTTTTATAACTTAGGCTGATGTGGGAAGAACTTTTCTTTCCAGAGGTGGTTTCACAGCAATATTCTTCAAAAGCTTACAGTGTACACTTTAACTTCTTCCCTTTATTGTTTTATTAGCTTTGCTTTGGGAGGTTTTATTCTTCATTTCAGCTGGCTTACAGAAAGAGACAGAACTTTTATACAGCTCATTTGATTATTTTCTTGCATGCTAAATCATGTTTATCAAAAGCACCATTTACCTTGTGTTTTCAAAACTTAGAAGGTGAGCATAAACCATTTTCTCAAAGTTTTTAAGACTCTTAACTGTATATACTAAAAAAGCCTAATGCTCAGCTTAATGAATTACTAGATTATAGGGTTTTTTTTGTTTTTTTGTTTTTTTTGTGTTTTTTTTGGTGGAAAGCACCAGCCTACAGCTTTCCCCCAGGTTCAACAAGCATTTTTGCTGAAAACTTGAGTAGACTTCCAGTGTACCGGAACTAGGGACCGAAATCTTATCTCTCCCCGAATACCAGGGTTGCTTTGTTACAGTGTTTCCATTTGTGGCATAATGAATGTGTAGGACGCTAATGATGTGGCCTCTAGGTGTTCTCCGACTACACGGAGCACTGATAATGAGCTGCAAGTAATCGGGTACGAGTCCCTGAAGGTGAATTCTGATTACCTTCGTGGGGCCATTCCGCTCTGCTCCCTTCCTCCTTGATGTTTCTGTAAAGAACATTTGGATTTTGAAGAGAGTATTGTGTATTTGACTTTTAATTAGATTTACAGTGTGTTGGGTTAATAAACTAGGTCTTTCTCTTCTTCAGCTTTCCTGAAGGGATGTGCGTGGATATGGCAAGAGGGGCTGAGTGGGAAAGGGAGGGCCATACAGGCAGCAATGATGGTGCTGTTCCCTGCATGCCCTCATTATGAAGGGCACTTTGATAGTGCTTGAGCATTGATTCTGTCCCATGGTCCATAGTCCACAAATGGCTCTCAGCCTGCCAAGAACCTGCTAAAACTATTGTGGCCCCTCTGTTTATTATTTATTTATTTTTAAATGTTTATTTATTCATTTTGAGAGAGAGAGAGAGACATGAGCAGGAGAGGGCCAGAGAGAGAGAGGGAGAGAGAATCCCAAGGAGACTCTGTGCCATCAGCACAGAGCCTGACATGGGGCTCAATCTCAGGAACCAGGAGATCAGGACCTGAGCTGAATCAAGAGTCAGATGCTTAACCAACTGAGCCCCCCAGGCATACCCTGCGTCTGCTCTGCTAAGAGGAGTCAGTCTTCAATTGAAATGTGAGAGTCATCTGTCAGGGCTGTGTCCGGGTCCTGGGGCTTCATGCTGTCTGTTGGCATGCAGAAAACGGGTCATCTTGGTTGACCACACCTTTTACTGGGATTTACAGGCACAGCTTGCTTTTTACCTGTTCCCTTTCTGCTTCCTGCTCTGTTCCTCCCAGTTGGGTCTGTTTATCGACCTTCCTGTGTGTTGAGTCAATGCCTTCAGATTGAGCAAGCGTGGGCATAGGAAGTGCTTTGGCATCTTCAGACAACGTTGGCTCTTCATCTGGAGGAGGGTTGAAGGAGGAGGATCATCTTCGCAGTCAACCCCCAGTGTGCTCTGTGACACAACGCCACAGGTGACACATGCCCCTCCTGGTGATGGGGAGTCCTCTCCCAGCCTTGTAAGAAAAGTAGATGTTTGGCTCCTGCGTTGATCTCCTTTGTTTTCCAACCTTTCGAGATCTGAATCTTCCTGCTGTTTTAAGGGCGGGGCTGCCAGAGGAGGGTCATGTTCCCCTTGGGAGAAATCACATTCCTCCCTGTTCCCTGTTGCCGCTCTGCGCCTTCTCTTCCGGCCACTCGCTTCTCTCCCTTAATTTGGACACGCATTAGGGCATCGTTCTGATTTTTCAGAGCGCAGGTGTTACTTAACGGGCCAGCCTTCCTTCCTGCTCCAGTGGTGCGGCCACTCCGTGCTTCTGCCCCACCCCTCCCAGTTTATTTTGAGTACGCTGTACGCCCCATCTGCGAATCCAGAGATCTGGCATCATTTTCCTATATCCTCATCAGAGTGAGAGCATAGGAATTGAGGTAGGCTAAAAACATGCAGAGGGGCAGAGGTTTCCCGTTTGTCCCCCACGAGGATCCTCTCTTGGCAGAGGCAGGCACTGGTCCAACTCCTGGATGACACGAGCTTGGACAAGCGGCACGGTTGTGGCGCTGCATCTTGTGTGTGACTGCCGCCCCGTTTTTGTTTAGCAAGCTGCTATGCCAATTTACTATGCATGTTGTTACATATTCTGCTCTAATTTGACTGCCATTTTGCTTCAGCAAGACGATGATTGTTTATGGCAGGGCTGTAATGTGTTGTCAGCACAGGTTACTTGCTACTTGTTGGCAGTGGCCTAACATTGCCTGAGACACAGTGTCACTGTGAAATGGTTTGACAATGTTGAGACTGTAGTCATGTTGAGCAGTAACAACTGTAGAGGTCGAGAAAGGGCATCGAAAAGGAACTGTGTTCATAGGGGAAAGATAGGGAACGAATACTAAGTAGGACAGTAGCAAATGTCATCAAAGAGCTTCATTTTCATGCAATTTTCATAATTCAGTTTGTTTTCTGTGAACAGTGTTGATTCAGCTGCTGCTAGGGAGTTTAGAAACACATTTCTGAGTTAGAAGTGACTTTTGTTGAACATGACTCTGCCTATCATTTTCTTCTTTGAACACCAGAAAGTTCTTAAGCCTGTTGTGGAATGCCCTAGATCCCTGTGCTCTTGTAAGGCAAGGAATTCGTTGGGATGCATTCACAAGGTTTCATTTGTGGAATGTGCATCTAATGAGTATCTACTACCCTGAGGGACCAGGCTGTAGGCCACCTTCAGTTGTATGAGGATGCTCTAGAAATGACATTTGTGTTCTTGGCTCTAAGAAATTTTTAGGACCCTGCCAAGCATAAGAACAGTAGATGATGTGTGATAACAGTAGGTGAGGTAAACTTTGAAAGTGACGAAAAGTCCCTGTAGAGTCCAGGACAGAGTGGCTGCAATAAGGTGATGACCCTTTTAGGACATATATTGGTTCCTGGTTCTTTCCCCGGAATCTGGGAAGTCAGCTCTGTGGCTTGGTGAGGCATACCCGTGAGGAGACCCCCCTCCATATCTCCTTGTAGGAGTGGTGTACCCCGCACAGTGTTTATCAGAGGTTCCCCTGCAGGCTGGCCGACCTCATTTGTCTCCTTCACTGTGTGTTTCCCATTCCTGTCCTCTGTAATGTTACGAGCATTTCAGAAGAATATCATAACCCCTTAGTTCTGATATGTTCTAGGTATGAGGTTCTCTGAGTGGGCAGCAATGGCAATATATACATTTTGTCCACAGTGGAGGGAACCAGAGAGCTTTCACACTCGGTGTGCATCCTGCAGTTGCCAAAGAGCTTCCCTTCTGGTACTAAATACCTTTCTTTCTAAATGTTTTATCCTCTATGACCTCCCTAACCTGTTCTTTCATTTTATGCACAAGTCTAGAGCTTGGACCACAGTAGGCTTTGCATTTTCTTCTTTTTATTGTTGTATAACATACCTACATTTTATTATTTCCAAGTATATGATATAATGATTTGATATTTGTATATATAAATTATCACCACTATAAGTCTTGTTAACATCTGTCACCATCTGTTATAGAGCTTTTCTTGTGGTGAATCTTTTTTTTTTTTCTTTAAAAAATACTGAAACTTGATCGCTGATGTGTTTCAGTTCATCCGAAAAGAGGAGTGTGGGGCATCTGGGTGGCTCAGTTGGGTAAGCGTACAACTCCAGATTTTGGCTCAGGTTATGATCTTATGGTTTGTGAGTTCAAGCCCCATGTCAGGCTCTGCACTAATAATGCAGAGCCTACTTGGGATTCTCTCTCTCTCCCTCTCTCTCTGCCCCTACCCTTCTTGCTTGCTGCTCTCTCTCAAAATAAATAAATGAACTTTAAAAAAAAAAAAAAAAAAGGACTGCAATTGAATTGATGATCAGTGAGTGGCATAGAGCACAGCTCATGGTGGTGTCAGTGACCTGACGTGCCCACTGAAGAGAGACTATGTGCATTCAGTCCTCACCACACTTGATTCCTTCTCCCTTTGGTAGTTTTGCCAGATTCTTTGCCTGTCGATGCCCATGCCAGATCCACAGTGTATATGCCAGAGCCTTTGACAGAATAATGAGTCAAATCTGGTGCCAGTTACGCTAGCAGATGCCTTCTTGTTGTTGACCGCTTCCTATCACGGATGAGCTGAGAAGAGTAGTGTCTGCTAAGAGTGTTTAGAGGACTTTTCTGTAAGTGCTAAGTGTTGGCATTACTTCAATTTGAATCAGATCGTTTGGAGCTCTTCTTTCGCTTGGATCTCGCAAAGCTGTTGACTCATTTGTATCTTGGCCTCACGATATTGGGGAAAAGAAGTGCCAACTAGTTTTGAGTCAAATCCAAATTAATATCTTTTAAGAGTGGATATGTGGAGAAGGAAGGGGTCCCAGGATCATAATTAAAACCCTGGTTAAAACTGTGAATCAAGACATTTGTCCTAACTTGGAATTTTCTTACAAAGTTTTTAAAAACTTTCTAGTAAATTTTTTTGTATATTTACCCTACAACCCAGGTAATTCCACTCCTAGGTTTTAACCCAAGAGAAATTAAAACATATGTCTATATAAAGACTTGTACACTAGTATTTATAGTAGCTTTTTTCTTAGTGGCCAAAAACTGGAAACAAGTGTTGTCCATTAATCAGTGAAAATTTTGGCATATCCTGGTAATGGCTATTACTAAACACTGAAAAGAAGCAAAAATCCTGATGTGCACAACATAGGTGAATTTCAGAAGCCCTATGGTGAATGAAATAAGTCACACACAAAAAAGTACTCTGTGATTCCACTGATAAGAGATTCTGAAACAAACAAGTCTTTCGTAACAGAAGGTAGACCAGTTTCCCTGGGATCACAGGTTGGGAGCACTGGCTACCGAGTGGTATGAAAGAACATGAGGGGTGGAAATGTTCTGTCTCTTGATTGTGGTGATGGTTTCATGGGGGTGTTTGTGTGCATATACGCATCAAAATATATACCTCAAATGGCTACATTTTGATTTTATGTTTATTATACCTCAATATCATTAAGTTGATTAAAAACTACATTTGTTCTAATCCCATTTCTGCCTAAAAGAATGGAGGTCAGAGAAAACATTAGATATTCCTTTTCTATGATCTCATATGCATATCCTACATCCTGATTAAAGCATTTAGGTCACCATATTGAAACCATTGATTTAAATATCAGTTCCTCCAATGGACTCAGCTGGATCAAAATTAATGGACCCAGTAAAATTCTTGATCTCACTTACTCCCTACTGTTTTTTTCATTGCTGGTATTTGATGGGCTTCAGCAGGTGAAATCTGGATTCAGAGAATACATTTTAAAAACCTTAGTAGGAACTCAGAATTCTGGTGTCAGGAGCAGTGCTTTATTCGTGGATGGCTATGATGGCCATTTTGTTTTCTAAATAATGTTTGTTATGTTGTCTATTAGGCTGATAATTTTTTTGCCATTTCCATTTTGGTTTTCGAGGTGTCTTCTAGTAACAACAATTTTATTTTCACATTATTAATTTTATATTAGTGAAAGTAGACTAATGAAAAATTAGGTTTTTGATATTAGTGAAAGTAGGCACAGTTAAAGCACATAGGATCTATTATATTAATTTAAAATATTTCGTTATATGATACATTTAAAAAATTAATAATCCACACTCTTTGTAAAGCAGGCATTAGAATTCTGTGGTTAATGCCTTATAATCAGTTTCTTATTTGTTTAACTTCTTTATATGCTTAAACTTTTTTATATGGTTCACTAAAGATCTGATATTTTAGTTGATATTGTGAAGTTGAGTTTGTTTATTCCAGTATTAACCTGAGTTTATGTCAAATTAAAGAAAAGGAAAGGTTTAAAACTTTTTTGAAGTATGACTGTGTTTTCAAAAAGATACAGTATATACAAACTGATTTTCTCATGTGTATATTTCATGAAACAAGCAATAAATTTTTTAATTGTCATGTCTCTTTATAAGATATAAGTTGCAAAAAACAAAGTAATTTTCAAATATTTTCATATTACACGTTAAGATGATTCCATGTAGGAACTCTTCTTCATAACTGGTTACAGTAAGGCGTAGCAGAGTTGCGCAGCGGAAGCGTGCTGGGCCCATAACTGGTTACAGTAGAATTATAATATTAGTCTCTGCATTTATAATGAGGACAATTCTAGGTTATCAGGGGTTGGTTATGGGGTCTCTGAGATGTACTATGATATATATGTCTGTGGACTGTAGATTATAATTGTAGATCATTTATTATATTTCTCAAGTTTAAAATCTTCCATAGAAAATAACTTGATGGATATACATAAATTACATTAAATATTATTCGTTCAACTTTAGCCCTGTATATTTGTGTAATTGTTATCTCTTAGGAAATATGTTTAATAAAAACATAGGGATTTTAACATAACATATTCAACCATATACTCTTTCGTACTGACAGTCACCTAAATGGTTGTCCATCAGCTAGAGGTTAGCAACTAAGTATTTTAGACCAAAGAGTAACCCAGAGTTGTTCTTGTCTGATCTCTGTATAATATAGAGTCATCCATTATAACATCCTTGGGTCAGTACAGTACACCTTATGTTAAGTTTTGTCTCTAATGAATATTTATGTTACGTAAATAGGAAAATTGGTGTGTTCCCCTGGTAGAAACATATTATTGATATTTTTAAAGTAAACTTAAATAAGGTCAGAATTTTTATTCTCTAGAGAAAATTTCACGTCTGATTAAATAGTTTACATAAACTTAATCTTTTTCCGTTGGATGCATTATAATCTGAGATATTATTCATGTAGCTATTCCTCTGTGAACCATAAAATGTTCATTTCTTCAAAATGAATATGAAGCTCAAAGCATTAGTGGTCTTAAGAGCATAAAAACTTTATTGCTTTGTGCTTAACATTTTTCCAGTAACTTTGGAAAAGCTGAAACAAATTTTGCATTTAGATTAATGGAAGATGTTTTCCATTTGAAGGAACTGGCAAGGGAGCAACAATAACAAAAATCCCCCAAGGTTAAAAATGTAGTGCTTTTGATTCTTACCAGAACTGTGTTAGCAGAACAATCATTTCTCAGCATGGAAAGGTATCATAATTGGTCTATACAGTGGCAGTACTGAAAACGAGTGTGCTTCGGAGAAAGCTAATATGACTCTACTTAATAATTTCCTTCAAGAGCCTGAATTTGAATGTATATTCCACCCAGCTTGAGGCAAACAATTTGTTCCTATAAGTTCTAATGGAAGTTACCAGGGGGTCATGCAATTTATTTTTGTCTTGAAGTTTACAAAACTGTGCAGAAAGAAGGACACATTCACTTGCATTGTTCCACTCATAATTTGATCCAATTGGCAACACCGCTTTTCTCTTCTCCCCAGTTCTATTATGTTGGAAGACTAGAAGCATTCATAAAATACTGTCACAAAAAAAAGTCTTCCTAGGATGTTTTTTCCTCTTTGTGTTGGACCCTCTGGTCTGCCTGTGAATGTTTGCATTCTTTTTCAAACTGCTGGCCAGAATGGTTTGTTTCCGTTGTTGTTGTTGTTGTTGTTGTTGTAGTTATTGTGGGTGTTTCCTTTATGGCAGTATTGTCTTTTCACTAAGATCACTTCTTTTTCTAAACTGCTTCTTTACACTAAAGGTTTGGGCTCTGGGACTAATCACAAAGCACTGCCACAGAAGTGAAGGGTCTGCACATGAGCATGTATGTGATCAGTGTGAGAGGAGGGAGGTGTCAGAGGATAAGGATGATCAAGAGCAAGAAGGAATGTCATGGTCTCTGCATTGCAAATATCAGGGATAAGGAAAAAAGTTTGTTTTTTTTTTTTTCTGGAGCGGGTAAGGGATAGTCAGGCACTTCAGTTTTGGTTAAGTTTGATCCAGTACTTTTAAGAAGTGGCAATAGATTGCAAGTTAAGTTATCCCAGTATTCAAACAGCATGGGCCTCTGGAAATCATGCCAGACCTTAAAGTTGAGGGCATTCCCCTTCCAGCTAATTCATGTGCCCCAAATATAAATTACTTCTTGAGTTTGATGGGTTCGTTTTTTAAGAATAGTATTTATTGCCTGAATCTGAAGACAGTGGTGACTTCCAGTCCTTATAGCTAATACCTCAAGGATTGAAAATAATTTTATCATCAGCCTTACTGCTAATTTTTACAGCTGAAACAATAAGAATGGGGAAACTGAGGCACATGACAGGTTTACAGGCAGCTGCCATTGCCGAACCATGGTTGTGAAGGCGCTCACGTTGTAAATCCAGTCCCTGCATGGGAACGACTATTTCTGGCTAGTGTCTTATGAATTAAGTACACACTGTCTTTTTTTTTTTTAATGTAGTAAACTAGTGTGTTTTCGTAAGTCACCACTTGCTTAAGAAGAATAAGTAAGATAGTGAGGAATTAGGGTTGGAGGGGAAAAATAATCACTGACAAAAATAAAAATGTTGTGTCTTTTCTTGAATCACTTCTTCTCCTGAACTTTTTAGATCAGTTCTCCTAGGGAGAAGCCAAACAGATATCATTCTTTTTTAGTATTCTCATTAGTCCTTTGCAATCTATAGTAGGGCTACTGAGGAGGAGAATGTGTAGGATGCGGGTATCAGGAAGGCAGAGGGGTGGGGTATGAAGGCAGGTGGCCCAGAAGCAGAAGTCTTAATCCCTGAATGACTGGCCTGTTGAATATTGACTGTGACTGAAAGTATTATAGTGGTTTTATTTAAGCCTGACAACTGCCAACCACTTGAAAAGTATAATTTTTCTTACCTTAAATGTGATTCATTTAGGAAAACTTGCCATCAAAGACCATTCAAATCTATTATGACAACTCTAACTTCTAAAGTAAGCAAAATAAATCAATTTCTTTCTCAATAAGGTCCATGTCAAATAAGGCTGCTTTGTAAATTGTCCAGTTTGTGGCTGTAGTTTGAATAGCTTCTTCTGGGCTGTGCAGTATACAACCCACACAACTGTATGTGGCCACCCAGTAGTTTCATTCCTAGCTGTATCCTTAGGAGAAGTGAAAACCTATATTCCTGTAAAAACTTGCACAGAATGGTCATGAAACATTATTCATAATAACCAAAGAGCAGAAACAACCCACGTGTCCATCAACTGATAAATGTATAAACACAACGTGGTATGTTAAAATAAGTCAGTAGATGAATGGGAAAGCAGAACGCAGAATATTACATTGCCATAAAAAGGAATGAAGTACTGAACCTTGAAAACATTATGGTGAGTGAAAGAAGCCAGACACAAAAGGGCACACATTGTATGATTCATTTCAGAATGGGTACATCCATAAAGATAGAAAATAGATTCATGGTGGCCAGCGGCTGTGGGGAGAAGGGAGTTAGGGAATGACTGCTTAATGCGTATGGGTTTTCTTTTGAACGTGATGAAAATGTCTGGAATTAGATAGTGGTGATATTTGCACAACCTTAGAATATACTAAAACCCAGTGAAGTGTACAGTTTAAATGGTTACAATGAAGAATTTTATGTTATGTGAATTTTATTTCAATTAAAAGTTGATATAAGAAGGGGCGCCTGGGTGGCTTAGTCGGTTAAGCGTCCGACTTTCGCTTAGGTCATGATCTCGCGGTTCGTGGGTTCGAGCCCCGCGTCGGGCTCTGTGCTGGCTGCCAGCTCGGAGCCTGGAGCCTGTTTCAGTCTGTGACTCCCTCTCTCTCTGGCCCTCCCTGCTCACGCTGTCTCTCTCTCTCTCTCTCCTAGAAATAAATAAAAACATTAAAAAAAAAAAAATTTAAAAAAAAAAAAAAAAGTTGATATAAGAAGAAATAAAACTTAAAAAGATTGATCCAGTGAAGGTTGACTATAAATATGTGAGAATTTTCTGTGTTTAAAAAAAAAATCAGCATGCAGCAGCACCAAAATCGGTGCCGTTGTCTGAATTTCAGGAGTAACAAAGGATAGTTTTCCAAATGTGAATTTATCATAAATAACCTTTGGTAGTGTTTTATTTCCTTTGGTTTCACAGGAGCCCGAGATGCGAAAACACATCACCACTTCCATGTCAAATTACTTGCTTCAGGACACAGCCCATTTGCCATTTTGCAGATGGCCTGCCTGTCTGAAAACTGGCACGTTTCGTCATCCCAACTCTGATTTCTATTGTTGGCGACACATTAATAACCGAACTACTTTCTTCTGTGCAGATAAGCTGCTTCGGCGATAATATTTGCAAATCGAATTGTGTCTTCTTTTTGTGCTACATTGTCCTCAAATCTTCTGATTGGTTTGGTTACAGACATCCCCATATCAGCCTCTCTGCCCTCTTTTAGTTTAAATATCTGTGTGCTGTAGCAAATTGCATTATGAAACCCTCTCACACTTACTGCTGTTTAGTGCATAGAAATGGCATTTGCTCATTACCAGTCAAGATAAACTCCAAATGCTGTGATTTTTTCCCCCTGAAATATGGAATAATATATTCAAAAATCTTTTCTCTGTTGCATTATTTCTCTGAGCTGTTCTTTGTGAATGCTGACACCAGACGCAGTCTGCATGGACATTAGTCCCAGAGACATCTTGTCTTCTCCCATGGACGGGGGAGATTACAGGAAGCAACAGTGACTCTCGTTGGAGCTTCACAATGTACTGACGTGATAATAGGACATGAATGGGCTCTGGAATGCCTTTTTCCTTGAGCTGGGTTGAGAGAGGGACAGAGGCAACCAGCTCCATGGCCTGAATTTCGTTAGCTGGGTGACAATGAGAGAGATAAGTAGATGTGACAGTTATGAATGATCCTCTGTCATGCACTTACGCGTTCAGACTCAGATACACTGACACTGCTGTCAAACACCAGCCATGGAGAGCTGAGACCTCTGGTGAACCTTCTAATATGGTAAATGGGAGTCTTAATTCTTCATTAACTGGAAAAAGGAGATTTGGCCATGTAATTTTCTCCTTGCTGCCTGTTTTAAAGATTCCAATAACCCAGCATTTACAGTTGACTAGGCAGGGATTGCTTTTCCCCCCCTACACTTGCAACATGCAGACTGTGAAATCTGAGGAAACGCCGCTTAAACCCAGACTTATTGCCTTGGTTATCTTTAATGACTTTGAAATGTATTGGCCTCATTATGGAACAGTGCAGTTATCAATTCCTCTAATTAGGTGATGTGCTCCCATAAGAAATTTAACATTAAAGCACAAAACTGAACTAGTTAGAGGCATCCAGTGCTGGCAGCCATGGTATCAGTAGTAAATTTAAGATTTTGGGGTTTGTTTTGTTTTGTTTTGTTTTAGTCAACTCTTTTATACCCCAGCCCTGATGTCTCCTTGAAGACTAGAGTGTGGGCTATGTTTTCTTCTTCCTTAAGGGTTTGATCCTTATATAGCACCTCCAGCACCTTTTATGACATTGGAATGTTTCTTGATAGTAAATTGTGTTCTTGTCTTGCACTAAATTGACCAGGAATCTAGGGAAGAGAGGAGGTGAAGAGTTTATATTTAAAAGCTCTAAGTATATAAACATCTCGATGTCTCAGGATTTATCTCATGGCTTGTTACTCTTTCTAATAGTTACAATAGCGTGTTGGTTTTTCTTCTATAATTCCAATAAACTTTCTTTCCATAAGGAGCTTAGCACAGCCTTTTTTTTTTTAAGATAGAGACCATTATTTGTTTATTAAATAGTGATGCTGTTTCAGTCATGCATGTTTCAGTCGCATTTCTAGAGAAGGGAGATGATGTTTCTGGGTTTAAGCTGTGGGAAAGGAACATTAGCTTTCTTTTCACCTCAATCATCCATCTGAAAAATAGCAACAACAAAATAATAATTGTAGCTTCCTCTTTGGGGGAAACCATATAGTTTAATTAGTGTTTTCTAATAACTTGCCAATCTTTAGACAAAAGTTAAAATAGAAGCATAAGAAATCACCTTTGGGGTTAGTTTATTATTATTACTATTAATATAATCATCATTATTACTACATGGGACTAGTTATTCTTTTAAACTGGCTTCTGGAAGATGTGTTTCAGATCTCACGGAGTGAAATTTACCTTTCCAGTGACAGTGCTCAGATAAGAAAGGTATATACTGAATATACTAATATGGAGCTGTAATTTATTTAAAATACCTGGACCTGTAAATGGCAGGAGTGTTAACTTTGTCACCTGCGAGGAGATTCACTCCCAATTAGGAAATGTCAGAATGCAGACTTTATTCATCTCCTTTCAAGTGGTTACTGAGGAGGCCTTCCTGTTCATGTACCTAAGAGTGCACGTCTGCTGGAGCTGATTTCAATAATATTATATCATTCTGTACTAATTTTTGTCTTTAACCCAGATTTGCTCTGACCCTCTGCAATCTCTTGACTACCAGCAACCTGAACTGCTAATAGCAGTGATAACCAGCCCCTGCCTGATGTGTGGGTTTCTATAAGCCCTCTTCTCACACAGGTGGGGCCTTCTTGGTACTCCACTGCTCACCTAGGTTCAAAGAACAGGCCTACCCTTTGCCATGACACCTTCCTGGTCTGACGCTTCCCTGGTGCTCTTGTCCAGGACCTTCCTTTCAGGAAGTGGGGCCCTGATCTTGCCACAGGTGGGTGGCAGGAGGACCCCACTGGTTCCTAAAAGAATTCTTTGAGAGAGCTCGAAGCGTAACTGTCTAGGATTGAAATCCTAGTCCTTTCACCTGCTCTCTGAATGACCTTGAGCAAGTTACCTAACTTCTCTGCGCCTTGGTTTCTTGTCTATAAAATGGAGATGATCATAGAGCCTGTCTCATCAAGGTTCTTAGAGAAGATTAAAGGAGTTAATACACGTGAAGCCGTTAGAGCAGTGAGGTCATATAGTAAGCATTAGTAAAGGTGCCTTGCTACTGCTTTTGCTTCTGCTATTGTGGCCATCTTACCACCTCACTCCTCTCATAACTCATTAAAATAAACCAAACCCTTTTACTCTTGAGGGAGTAAATGTATTTTATAGCATCTGAGCCCTACTACTTGCTGTTTCCTTTTTTAACTACTACACACTAATGTGTGAAATTATAAATCAAAACAGAATTGATCACTGTGATAAATAACAGATCCCTGAACATATCAGCATATTCTTTTTCTCCTTTATCCCCTCTATCCTAACCATCCTTTCTAGTCTTGTAAAGTATCTTCTGTAAAATAAGCCATTTTAAATGAATGTAACAAATTGGATTACACATCTACATGTTTTCTTCCTTTTCCTTGGGTTGATGCTGGGTTAGAACGATGAATAGATAAGGCCCCTGTTCTCAAGTAGCAAAAAAACAAAAAACCAACAACAACAACAAAAAACGTTTTGACTGCCTCGCAGGGAGTATGGTATTGCAGTTGGATTTTGCAGTCAAATGCTCTACCACTGAGCTATACCCCCGCGCCTGCAGTTGGATTTTGAAGGATCAGTAGGAGTTTACCCAGAGGAAGACACCTAGGAAGAGTATTCAATGCAGAGGCAACAGCATATGCAAAAGGTGGTATGCCAGTGTATGCCAGCCCTGAAATGTCCAAGCTGAGCATTTAGGAGTGTGAAGTTCATATATCAGGAGGGGTAGCAGTGGACAGAGATGCAGAGGGCTGGAGTGAATATCCTTATATACCAAGCTAAGGAGTTTGGACTTAATTCTGTGGGCAGCTGGGACCCTTGGAAAGATTTGCAGCATGAAAGTGTTAATGATCTGATTTACCCCCCAGCTCGTTCTAACGGCTCTGAGGAAGGACAGCCTGGAGAGGGGTTCAAGACTGGAGCCAGGGGACGTGTCAAGTAGTGTTTGAAGTGCTACTTCCACCCTCCCCTGGTTCTCCTGTTGCTAAACAGACTGGGGCAGAATGGTGTACGCTTCTGAGACACGGGTGTTTATTCCGACTTCCTAGCAGTCCCTTGAGTATGTTGAGAGGGTGCGTGGAGGGAAGACACATAATCCTCACCCTGCCCTCTTCCACCTTAATCTTTTAAAAGAAACAACAGCAAAGCTCCTATCACACTGGACTTGACTGAAGACCGAAGTCCTTGAGCATCCTTCCCCTAAGTGCTGGCAAGGCTGGTGCTTGCAGACGAGAGGCGATTAGAATAACACCCTCACTCCTCGGTGAGTGGGCAGGCAGCCCCTCTCTGGATGGTTCCATTCCCGAGCCTCTTCTGACAAGTGCTGCAAGCAGCCAGTGTCCTTGGCGTCTCTTCCGTATTGCTTACCCTGCAGCAGGTAAGCATTCAGGGCCTTCTGTGTCTTCATTTCTTTCCTCTCAGTTGCTTCAAGAAGAGGAGAATTTGCTTTAAAAAAAAAAAAAAAGTGTCAAGAAAGCTCTATGAAATGGCATTTAAAAAAAGAAAATCCCACACTTTCTTCCTCAGAATGTTTCTCTCCAGTTGCCATTGTCCCTCTTTCTCCCTCGCAGATTTGTCCCTTGCAAATTATTATTTATGTATATTATTGTAATTATTTCTAGAAAATCAATAGAATTGCTTGTCCTTATCGGTAGTGATACCTTTTCTGCCTCCCCTTTCTCCTCCTCTCTTCAGCCTCTTGCAAGTTGTCATTTCTGAGGGTATTATTATTGTAATTACTTTAAGGAAATTGACAAAAATACCATGACAATTTCATGCCTCAGAATTATTACACAGGTTTCAAAAAAGAGAGAGGAAGAGATTACGCTACGTCAGTACAGTATTTGTTATTCCTAAATGATGATTCCAGAAATACTAATCAAAAATGTCTCCCTCCAGAACAGCACTGTGGCTTTAATATCAGCTGCTGTTTCTTTGAATGGAGTTGCCCAATCTTTCATCAAAGAAACACATCACCCATATCCCTGTCTTTAAAAACAGCAATTATGTGTAAATGCCTCCTGATTTATTTGAGCCAGGGCCACTGGCCAGTATGAGTCACCGCAATTTATTGCTAACCGTCACTTTTACATGATAGGTCTGTAACAGATATCTGCCGCATATTGTTAAATTAATCTTCCATTTAAAATTAATGGAGTTAGACTCCCCAGGTTCAATGTAATTTCGTGTTCATGGGCAGGGAGGGATGTGTGCTGCATACAAAATGAGACAAGGCCCAACGCCCTAATCTTTCATCACCTTGAACCTGGAGACTAGGACGCGTCTCAGCACCAACTAATGAGATTGAGCCCGCATCTCTCCTGAGGACGCCGGCTCAAAGAGGCTTTTCTGCTCAGAAATAGCAGGCTCCGTCTTATTTTAATAATTCCTCAGATATGACAAGTCTGATGTTATGTATGAAAGAGCCAGGCTTGAAAAAGAGATAAAATGAATTTTATATCATTACTTCAAAACCAAAGCCAAGAGAAGTGTGTTGCAGTTAAATTCGGGGGGGAAGAAAAGGGGCAGGAAGCATTTTAGTCTTGAAATATAGTGCCTGTAAAATAGGAGCCATCCTTTCATTTATTTTAATGCACAATCACCTTAGATTTCTCTTCTATAATTCTGGAACCTTAGCATGCATTAATCAAAATAATGTGGATGAAAGTGGAGCTTGTTTAATAAACACTTGGATGAAAATATCAGAGGGAAGATGTAATTCCTGACGGGATGTGTCATGTGGCTCCTCTGAAGGCCCCTCACTTCTTTTCATTGGCATATTTTTAAAATGCGGTGTTTTTCTCATATATACCGCTAACCTACCATGTAGTCTTTTAAAATTTAAAAATGATCAAGCCAAATTACAAAGCAGTAGTGAGTTCCCTGGTTTTGATTTCTTAATCCTTTTTGTGAACTCCGTGAGCTTCCCATCCATGGGGAGGCACGCCTGGCAGCATGTTCTCAGCTTTCGGTCGGGGGCGGCAGTTCTGGCAAGATGCTGTTGCGTCCCTTCTTACAGAGGACTGAACTGTAGGAGCAAGGGGACCCTTTTGATAGGTAAAGAGAACGTTTCTAAATAGGCAGGAAGTTGTAATGGGCAGGAAAGGTGCCAGATGAGGTAAACATCCTGGTTTCCGCTCATTCTGAGTTTGACCCTAACTCCTAGTCACTTCTGAGTGTCTCAGAAGGGAATTCGAAGTATTTACCCTTCATGTCTCATGTATAATGCAACATATGAATGAGTTTAAAATTCTTGTGATTTGTTACAATAATTTGGGTTCCAAAGTAAAACTTCCAAAGGATTGGTATTTTTCTCTCCATACATAGATGATGATGGTGATGATGATGATATTATTATTATTATTATTATTATTTTTATCATTATCTTTTTACTTAAGACTACATTCTATAGCTTAGAGCTCTCGTATCTCATAAACTCTGTATATTTGCTTGAACACACAATTCGGGAAATGAAGACTCAAGTACAAGGAGATCAAGTCCCTTCACTACTGACTTAGTGGCAAGGGGCAGGTTTTAAAATTTCATCATTTTGGTATGCTACTTTGTAAGGGGAGTTCTTAAAAAATGTCATTCCAGGTCTCTACTTGAAAAAGTTTTAGAAAATGTTAGGGGGATTTTGGAACCAGGTAAATGGGTAAAATGATTAAATTACTTTATAAATTAGAAAATAAAGGAATGAATAAAGGAGGAGCACCTGTCCCCCATGAAACTGTATTGTCGTGCTTCGTACAGCCTCCTTCTGGATGTCTTTAGGCTGTAGCATTTTCTACAGCAGGTGCATGGGTAGCCCCAAATAATGGGTCCTGTTTTCATTCTGCCACTCAAGGCTTCCTTGCCTTAAGATCTCCACATTTTCTCTTGCCCTCTTTTCATATATCCTCAGCTTCTTTCTTCTCCTTTCATTCCTTCTTTCCTTCCTTCCCTTGAAAGGGCTTCTCATTCTGTGCTTTAGAGTTTAGAGGATTCATCTATTTGAAGCCCTTTTTGTGGTAAGGGCAGAGGGCAGGTGGGTAATGCTTGGGTTCTAGGTCAGTGGTGGGTTTATAACTGTGTTTTACAATCAGAATGTTAGAGAGGTAAGGGACCTCTGATCTAATCCATATCCCATTTCATATGTTTGCCTTGAAGGCCTCAAGAGGTTGAGTTTCCTAGAGACTATAAATATATCTTTTTGGAAACAGTATGGTGGTAGTTCCTCAAAAACATTAACTATAGAATTACCATATGACCCAGTAATTTTACTGGGTATATGCTCCAAAGAATTGGAATCCGAGACTCAAAAAAAACTTGGACACCCTTGTGCATAGCAGTATTATGCACAGTAGTCAAAAGGTGGGAGCAAGTCCTATATCCATCTTCAGGTAAACGGATACGCAAAATATAGGATGTCTGTGTAACAGAATGTTATCCAGCCTTAAAAAGGAAGGAGATTTTGCTACCACATGCGTGAATCTTAAAGACCTTGTGGTAAGTGAAATGAACCAGAAGCAAAAGGGCAAATGTATGATTCCACTTACTGAGGTACTTAAAGTAGTAAGATTCAGAGACAAGGTTGCCAGGGGCAACGAGAGGGGGCAATGGGATGTTATAGTTTAATGGGTACAGTTTCATTTTGGGATGACAAAAACATTCTGTAAAAACCTTAATGTCACTGATGTAAAAAACTTAATGTCGCTGACTATACACTTAAGAATAGTTATGTATATTTTACCATAATAAATACACATACATTCTGTTTTTTATCTGAGAACATAAATTTTGAGCAATTAGGGGGGGATCTGTCTAGAATCTGCCCCAGTCTCTGTAACTAACATTTAGACCTTCCCTTAGGTCAGTTTCAGACTTGTTGATGTTTGAAGCGTCCTCCCTTTCCCCTTCTCCCTTCGCTTTCCTTTTTTCTAACATTTGAGTACCTGCTTCTGTGATCATCACTGGAGATGCACATAGCTCAGGGCCTAAGGGATTTTACATGAAATAATTTTAAAGAATGTGCCTATGTAGCATTCAGAAGAGTTCCCAGAAAATATTAATTGTAAAAGAAACAAAATAAGACTATTCCATATCTGTACAAATGCATCAGATGGCTGTGATCCCACTTAAGGGGTTTTCAGGTTTTCTCTCTAGAATAAGTTTGGTGATCATTTCATTCTAATTCATAAACATCTTCTGACTAAACAACTTCCAGAATTTAGGAATATCTTTTGTAGTTTAAATAGGAAAACCCCACAAGTGATTATAACAATAGTTAGAGTATTATAAGTGGCATAAAAGGTTAATAATAGGCTTGAGTTTCAAAAAAAAAAAAAAAGGAAGAAAAAAGAGAGTTTATCAGACTGAGTAAGAAACTTGGGCAGTTGGCCCTTAAAAGATAGTTAAGATGGCATCAGGCAAAGATGTGGGAAAAGGACATGATAATGGGCGGCAGAGTGTTCTAGGAATAGTCAGTGAGCAGTTGTTTGTGGTGTGAAATATGCTTGGGTTTATCAGGATTAAGGCTGGAGGGGTGGGTTGTCCTGGCCAGTAACCACTGAGGTGAGGGCCAAGTTGAGTTCATGTTTGATTTACACAGAGAATGAGGGGCCCTGGGGATGGGTCCACCCAGTAGTCAACTGGTCTAACCAGACCTAGAAGAGCAAACCTGGAGATTTCCTCCAGAGAGGCATGGATGGAAGGCCTTGGATGAGACAGATTGCAGATTGTGCAGATAAGAGTAGGAAAGAATCTCTTTTAAATGTTTTTCTACAGTGGGAGGAAGGGGATGGTGTCAAGAAGACACTTCCAGAGAGGCGAGAGAAGGGGAAGTAAGAATGAGGAGCAGGGAGTACAGATTTCCAGTTACAGAATGAGTAAGTCATGGAGATGAGAGGTACAGCATAGGGATTACAGCCAGCATTTTGTAACAGCCTTGTGTGGCGATGGGGGCAGTTGGACTTGTGGTGGGCACAGCATGACATATAGTAAGTATTGAATCACTGTGCTCTGCACCTAGAACTGATGTAAAGTGTGTGTCAACTCTACTTCAATAGTGATGATAATAAAAGAATGATAAATAAAGGAGGAACTTTCCAAAGAACTCTGATTAGGGCGTGGTCAGGGTGTTAAGGAGGCTTTAAGGAGACATAGAAAGGAGGGGACACCCTTAGATCTGATCTCAACTCCTTGTACCACAAAACTGAGCTCAGAGATGTGGTATTACAGTATGAAAACATTCTCGGGGTCCCCTGTGTTCTCCTACCCTATCGCGGCCGCCTCGTGGCCTGAGGCACATGTGCAAACTGAAGAATGTACTGAAGATAGTACTATAAGGGGAGCTTTCATTTTTAGAGAGAGATAAGCAGATCCATCTATGTTTTCCCTTAAAAGGGAGAAAAAGGTCTTTGCAAAGGCAGTGCAAGCAAGACAGAGTCTAGAAACTTCTATCGGATTGTTGTAGGTCAGAGCCCAGACTATGTACATGACGGAGTGAAAGGTCAGCAACACAGCGAGGAGTCTTGTTAGAAACCTAAATATCTGTTAAAAAGAACAAAGACTGGTATCAACTTAAAAAGATGTTGTTCATTGGAGCTATCACGTCTCTGCTTCTTTGCTGTGGTAGCTGAGTCCTTGCTGTCAGGTCCCAGCTCCTGTTCAGTGAGTGCCAGAGCCACTGGACCAGCCAAGACACAGAGTTTCTGGCCAAGGGTGTTCCAGTTCCGGGAGTGGGGAGGTGCTCCTGATTGGATGGCCTTTCCAGGCTCTGCCAGCTTCAGGAACCCCTGGGAAGGGAGCACAGGCCTCCACGTCTCTGTCCACACTGCTGTTCCTCATTTGGTGCCCACAGCACGACATAGTCACGTCCTCTGGGACATCTGTCACGTGTGCTTCGTATCCTCTAGGTGAACACGTTTTATTCATTTTTTTAATGTTTTTTATTTATTTTTGAGGGCCAGAGAGAGAGAGTGCGCGAGCAGGGGAGGGTCAGAAAGAAAAGGAGACACAGAATCTGAAACAGGCTCCAGGCTCTGAGCTAGCTGTCAGCACAGAGCCCGACACAGGGCTTGAACTCGTGAACCGTGAGATCATGACCTGAGCCAAAGTCAGATGCTTAACCAACTGAGCCACCTAGGGGCCCCAAGGTGAGCACGTTTCAAACGTGTCCTCATCAGGTTTTCTCCTATTTCCTTTCTCTACCTACTTTTTTTTTTTTTATTTTTATTCCAGACACAGTGATAAGCTTTAAAGGAGTAAGGCCTGTGTTTTACAGTTAGTGTTCAATAAATACATTTTGATGTGTCCTTTTACTGAACACATTTTGGGACTGAAGAGGAAGTCACTTGAGTACTAGGTCTCCTGATAAAAATTCCTCAGCCAGAGCCACACTCACTCCTTCATGGATCATGTGGACACAATGCATACAACATACATTATTTTCAATTGTGTACGATTTTTTAAATTTATTTTTTAGTAATCTCTACATTCAACAGGGCTCAAGCTCAAGACCCTGAGATCAAGAATCTCATGCTTTTCCAACCGAGCCAGCCAGGTGCCCCAACACAGTTTGATTAATTAAAATGGATTATAAGAATAGTTAAATATAGGGGCACCTGGGTGGCTCAGTTGGTTAAGTGTAAAACTTCAGCCTAGGTCATGATCACATAGTTCATGGGTTTGAGCCCCGTGTCAGGCTCTGTGCTGACAGCTCAGAGCCTGGAGCCTGCTTCAAATTCTTTGTCTCCCTCTCTCTCTGCCCCTCCCCTGCTTGTGCTCTGTTTCAGTCAAAAATAATAATAATAATGGTAATAGTAATAATAAAACATTTAAAATTTTTTTTAAAAAACAATAGTCAAATATAACTCCAGTAAAAAACACTAAGACAGAGCAGTATACTTTAGTAAAGCAAGTCAACATGTTAAGAAATATTAAGGTTTGAATTTTCAGATTAATTGAAATGAGAAGATCACCATTGACTTTATTGATCAAATCTATCAAACTTTAGACCCTTTTTGCAAAGAAGTGGGATACTTTAAATGCAACTAAAAAATACATATACCCACTCTCACAGGGTTGAGGCAGACAAGAGAGGGTAACACAATCACTTGTGTTAAGAAACCAACTATATCTCAGTCTTCTGGCAGCAGGTGCCCGAGCCTGTGATTTTATGCACAGCTCAGAAGCAAACACACTAGTACTTTCCCAGCGTCACAGTCACCAGTGATCTACCTGAGTTACCTCCTACCCACCATGTCTAATGGTGAGTGTTCCTGATGAGGGGAGTTCGCCACAGCAGTGGGGTGTGAGGAAATGGTTTCTGCCAAGACACAAGAAAAAAATATATGTTGCTCATTTTGGTAAAAAGATTTAAATTTCATTTGCCTTTTATTTATTTTTGTTTGCTTTACCAAACAGATGTATTAGAAATACTTACTAGGGGCACCTGGGTGGCTCAGTCGGTTAAGTATCTGACTGACTTCAGTTGGGTCATGATCTCATGACTCCTGAGTTTGAGCCCTGCCCTGCATTGGGCTCTGTGCTGACAGCCAGCTCAGAGCCTGGAGCCTGCTTCGTATTCTGTGTCTCCCTCTCTCTCTGTGTCCCTACCCAAATTGCATGCTTGCTCGCTCTCTCTCTCTCTCTGAAAATAAATAAGTAAGTAAACATTAAAGCATTTTAGAAATACTTACTGAGCAGTTGATCATGGGCATGAACAACTCCTCATTAACATGATACATCTGAACTTACCATTGGGTAGGAGGTAGATCTGTGCACATTATGGACATTTGTGGGCACCATCCCCTGCCTGTTATCTTTAAGCAAGAATCTGAGATTGTTATATTCTACATCAAACCAACTTGATCTAACCAAGCACAGCATAGCAACCTCAACCTCTCAGTGTGAATGTTTGTACATTGTAGTGTTGTGTATCTTGCAGAAAACATTTTTTAAATGTTTATTTATTTATTTATTTAATTGAGAGAGAGAAACAGAATGTGAGAGCAAGGGAGGGGCAGAGAGGGAGATACAGAATCCGAAGGAGGCTCCCGGCTCTGAGGCTCTGAGCTGTCAGCACAAAGCCTGAGGTGGAGCTTGAATCCATGAACCATGATAGCATGACTTGAACTAAAGTCAGATGCTTAGCCAACTGAGCTGCCAGGCGCCCCTAGAAAACATATTTTAAATAAAAATTCATTTTAAAAGCCTTAAAGTTTAAATACCAGCTGTACCTATTCGTGCTTTTGCAATTTAATGAAGGTAAAATTGTCATTAAAGGAAACTTCAGGAATTCCCTAGGAAGTCCTGAAAATCATCCCACAGTGTGTTATCATAGTTGTCATTGTTTTTATGACTCCTCTGATTATTTATCAGTTACACAAAAGGAGAATGTGAACCTGTTCACAAAGTCACCTTTTCTACATTTCTACCCCATACTGATAAGTAATCAAGTTCCTCTTTGGAAGGAAGATGCTGAAAGTGCTCTGGCCTCCAGCAGTTCAGGTGAAATCTGTCAAAACTCTAATTCATTGCATTGGAACTTGCTTTATTCCTGTCTTCTCGAATTATATTTACAATAAAGCTTTTTGTTTTAGATATTAGGATTTTGTGTACCTTTAGGTAGGTCTCTTCCTCCCATCCTCCTGCCTCTCTAATAAGCCCCAAAGATCAAATTGAGACCATGGGATTCTGATATCAGAAAGTTTCTGCCTTTTGCAGCTTATTTGATGGGAATAAAAATGACTGATGGCTTTCTCTCCTGGACCCTTTTGTTCGATTCAACTATGATTATGGAGCCTATTAGCTAGAGTTACAACCTATTTAAGAGCAGTGCTTACCAGTAATGGGGGCCAAATGATTTTGGAAAGTTCAGATGTACTGGACTCCCTGCAGAAATGAATTCAGCACTGAACATATTGATGCAGAACCTGAACGCGGCTGCTCCGGTGGGACCAAGAGAATTGTGAGCTCTGCAAGAAATGAGTGGGTAGTGGAATTAAAGATCAGATAGATGTTCAGCTCAAGGGCAGTCTCAACTCTGAAGTTCATCACAGCAATTTAATCAGGCTCAAATGAGTGTTGCCCAGAAAAGAATCAGCCTTATGTGTGGCAGGAAATAGAGTTTATTTAAAAGATTCCTTGTTTCTGGTGTTTCTGCGTGGTGAGGCTTCCCAGGAACACACTAAGACGAAGGAACTGCTACATTTGACAAGTGACGGATGGCACTTTGGTTTGCCTGGGTTCTGGAAGGGCAGTCTGGAGAAGATTCATAGGAGTCGGGGTCCTGTCCAGAGGGAACATGCTGCGTCGGAAGTTCCAGCTTGAACTGTATCTGCAGCCACCTTTGGCTGGAGCCGTCTGTTGCCACCGTCAGTTGTAAAATTACTTTTACATAAAATGTGCATCTTCAGTGAGAGCTGCATGGTACAGCAGTGAAGAACGTGAGCTATTCCTCATGCTAGCTGTGTGACCTTGAGCCAGTTACCTTGACCTGCCAGACCCATCGATTCTTTACCTGTGAAATGAGAATGATAATTTACAGCTTCACAGAATTACGGTGAAAAGTAAGTTAAACAAAGTATTATTAGTGGCTTCTCACAGTGTCTACACGTATTAAGTACTCGAGAAATGGTAGTTCCTTGAGGCTTTAAGACTCTCATCATCTCATCCCTCCCTCATTTGCCCCTTTATGTACTCTCTTCATGAGCAAAAGTGCTGTTTTAGGAATAAGTGAGAGGAAAACCTTTTAGAGGATCTGTGGATTCAGAACTGGAGGTAGAGAATAGACTATAAACACGTGGAGGTTTGGACAGTTAATTGCCAAGACCCCAGACAAAGACACCCTACACCAGCCTCCTCCACCCTCCCCCAACACCACAGGGTGTGTAAGACTGACACATTATTAACCCAGGAAACATTTGAGAGGCAAGTTATGATTTTGTGACCATGATGATAATCTAATAGTCTTTCTTTGATGTTCCTTACCAGCTCTTAAGTTCACTAAATGATGTGCAGGTATTTTTGTCTGATCAAATTTGAAAAGAATATGGCACATCTATCAGGAGTTTGCGTCTTTTCCCCTTTAGGGACCTGTCAGAATGTGTCTGTTGTCTGTATCCTTATCCTCATATCTGTATCTGTTTATCTGTCTCTGCGTGTGTGCACGTGTGTGTGTGTGTGTGGAGAGAGAGAGAACGAATGAGTGAATGAATGAGAGCGGCAACTGAGAAACACACTCGCTGCTTTACTGATGTCTGGGTAAGTTCCCAGCAATTCCTAAAATGCAGATCACTCAGGCCAAAGCTGGATTGAAGAGGGCTGCCAAGAGCCAAGATCCTTCTAACCTTTTGCCATAATTTATACCTTGGGACCCTAGAGGGATGTGTCAGGGTCTGTAGTCCACTCCGTGGCCAGCTGCATGGATCGGAAGCACTGAGCAGCCTAACCCATTCTGCACCTGCAGCATGGAGAGAAACACATCCAGAAAAACGATTACTTGCAGTACTGGAGTCCTAGCTACTGTCACACGGCTCAGGGAAGGCCCCTCGATCTGACCATCTCATGCCAAAGCGTAAAAAAGACAGCATGTGTTGGAGGAGGTTGTTCTCAAGTTCAGGTGAGAGGGTGAAGAGGAACACGGAAGACATTCCACAGAACAGACAGCGGCTGGCAGTTTGAAAACCTGAAAGATTTGAGCAACAGGGTGATTGTGAAGACCTGGCTTTGACATTTGTTAACATCCAGAGAACAAAACTGCTGTGATCTATTTCATATGTTAAAATCTGCTGCACGTTTTCTCTCACAGTTACCAAATGTGGATAATTCGGCTTCAACAAGTATTTGTTTAGTGCTTTAAAGATTCAGAGTGATGAGTCAGAGCTACATACCGTATTAATAAGCAACCGATACATGTTAAGTCTTTAAAGACTGTTGTGGGGTGCCTGGGTGGCTCAGTCGGTTGGGTGTCCAACTTCGGCTCAGGTCATGATCTCATGATTCATGGGTTCGAGCCCCGCGTCAGGCTCTGTGCTCACAGCTAGCTCAGAGCCTGGAGCCTACTTCAGATTCTGTGTCTCCCTCTCTCTCTGACCCTCCCCTGCTCACACTGTCTCCCTCTCTCTCTCAGAAATTAAAAAAAAAATTTTTTTTTTTAAAGACTGTTGTTGTGATGCACAGTGGTGTGGAGGAAAGATTGAAAAGACTGTAACTAGGGCTTCTGGTTTCGCTGAGGAAGCCAGTGCTACTTTGTGTTCTGTTGACTACTCTCTCATGCCCAATACCAACAAAAAACTGAACAAATGACATAGATCCATCAAAGAGCGTGAAAGTATAATTTGTTGGGATTCAAGATATGTAGATATGTGTGTGGGGGGTGCGGGGAGATTTATTGTGGGCACCTGTGGCCCTTGTGAGGCTTGGCTTATTTCAAAAAGTGGCCTCAGTAGTGACTTGGCCGTTAAGCATCTGACTTTGGCTCAGGTCATGATCGCAGAGCTCAGCTCCTGAGTTTGAGCCCCACGTCAGGCTCTGTGCTAAAGGCTCAGAGCCTGAAGCCTGCTTAGGATTCTGTGTCTTCCTCTCTCTCTCTCTGCCCCTCCCCTGCTCGCACTCTCTCTCTCTCAAAAATAAATAAATAAACGTTTAAAAAATGTTTAAAGTAGGCCCCAGTAGAAAAAGAAGATTGTAGAACCATAGAATTTTAGACCCAAGGAAAGAAAACTTGGGAGTCACCTGGTTTTACAAAAGGTGCCTAATTTCCTCTCAGATTTCAGACCGTGACTGGGTGCTTGTGAATTCTGTGAAGAAGGGGCAGCAGCAAATACTATGCTGGGGCCACGGAAAGAAGGTTGCCATGCTTGCCATATTTAGCTGATAGGAGTTATGAACCGTAATGAGCAGGGGGTTTGTGGAAGAGAAGGAACAGAGGCTGAAGAAGGATAAAATGGAGAGAATTGCTTCCTCCTCAAGAAACGCCTATGTTCTGATGCTTATCAGCTTTCAATATCCCCATAGATATTTTACAGGAATTGCTACCTCTTTAAACATTTATGCTATTAAAAAATCAGGCCAATTGTTGACATAAACCTAACATAGCAGCTGCTATATAGACAGAATATGAATTTTTTATGCCGTTGATGAGAAGTTTATGTCATTTATGTGCTATAGTAAGGGTAGAAGATGGATTTTGAATCCTGAAAAAGCTACTGTTGGCACCATTCAGAATATTAGCTGTGCTTTGAATCAAAATATTAAGATGGCTGTATTTTTAGTGTGTGTGTTTCTATGCAGACTGGCTTA
Source organism: Crocuta crocuta (assembly GCF_008692635.1). Classification (NCBI taxonomy): domain Eukaryota; kingdom Metazoa; phylum Chordata; class Mammalia; order Carnivora; family Hyaenidae; genus Crocuta; species Crocuta crocuta. Next base: position 5,560,650 of record NW_027532208.1, read on the forward strand.
TCTAGGGGTGGGATGGGAGAAATCGCTGTACCTGGGGAAAATGGTAATGGTTTTCTTTTGTTTCTGTTTTGTTTTATGAAAGGAAGGATTGATAGCGTTTAATATTTGATTTATCTGCCCTTCCCTTCACCATCAAAAGAATTAACTGTTGTGGTGACAAAACCATATTTCATCTAATTGAAGGTGCCACCAGCTGCAAGATGCAACATTATTTCCTGTACCACCAAGAATATGCACCAACAATTAAACTGACATGCCATTGATTTTAAGGTGCCTTTCAGTTTCAGAGATGTTGAAATGTGTAAGAACGGGTCTCCTGGAATTTATGAAATGGCATACGTAATTCTGTGTGGTATATGTCTGTGTATAAAATACACTTAAATTTGATTATGTTCTGTAGTGTTCCGAATCATTTTTACTGAGTTACGTTTTATTTGTCCTTTAAATTTCCTATTAACATTTGCTTGATACAAGTAGTTTAACATGGCATGACTTTGGTGTCTCTACTTAAGGGAATCATTTAGAAGCTCTAGGTTCTCAGTCTTTCAAAAGGAAAAGAAAAGGGCCAAGTGCAAGGAGGCAGGTTGACATGAACGTAAGAGAATTTCTTTTCAGAGAGAAGAAAAGAAAGCACAACAAAATCAAAGAAGGGAAGGTAGAGGCGAGTGCTTTTAATTAGGGACCAGCAAATTGCTATCCTAACTTTTTAAGAGAAAAGCAGATTGTTTCTAGCATATCAAAATTCAGTAGTTTGTCTGGTTGCTTGTTTATAGTTCTCGAGTGGTGTCTCTCAGGAGTGAATACTTCTGACACCTGATGACTATAGTTAATAATACTGCATACTGGAAATTTACTAAGAGAAATTTCAGATGTTTTCACCATATACAAACACACAAAAATGGTAACTGTGTGAGAAAATGGGTATGTTAATTAGTTTAACTGTAGTAATCATTTCATTACATATACATATATCAAAAACATCATGCTGTACACTTTAAATATATACAGTTTTTATTTTAAAATTATATAAAAGTTATATACTCATTACAAAACAAAACATAATAATACATACAATAATAAAGCATGTCATATATTAAGTGTTCAATAAATCATGGACATTTTCCCCTCATCAGTATGTTTCTCCATGTAATTTTTCATGATTGCATAGTATACCATCATGTAAGGCAACATAATTTTTAACCATTTCCCTATTTGTGGACATATAGATTGCAGTTTTCCACTTTCATAACATGGCTGCCATGAATATCTTTCTGCTTTCTTTTTGTCACATTTACCCATTGATCATTTTAGCAAATTCCTAGGAGTAGAATTGCAAGATCGAAGATTATGCATGTTTAAAAAAAAAAAGACTATGCGTGTTTTAATGTGTTGGGAAGGGACCATTTCTTCACATATTCACCAATACAGGATTTCATCCGTTCCCCCTACCTCATCTCGCCAACCTGATTGGTCTTAAAAAACAAAACAAACAAACAAACAAAACCTCTTTTTGTTTTTTTAGCATTTTAAAAATTAAAGTTGAAGTTGAACACCTCAGCCTTTTCAGAGTGGTTCTTTTTTTTTTTTTTTAATAGTTTATTGTCAAATTAGTTTCCACATAACACTCAGTGCTCATCCCCACAAGTGTCCTCCTCCATGCCCATCCCCCCCTCCCCCCACATCCATCAGTCCTCAGTTTTTGTCAGCATTCAAGAGTCTCTCATGGTTTGCTTCTCTCCCTTTCCCCCACCATTTCTGCCCTTCTTGATAATAAGAAAGCCTGGGAGCTCAGGACAAAAGTGGAAGGCCTTAAGAGGCTTTCACACTGTTTTACAGAATCCTATGAGTTTTTAAGGAAACTCTTCTCATGTTCTTTAAGGCAGATGAAACTGAAAAGACATCAGGTGTGATGTGGAGATCACACGTAGCTCACTTACTCAGTCTGTGATCCAGCACTGGAAGGGAAAGCTCCTTAGCATCTTAATAGTCCAGAAGCCTTAACAGGCCCAGGCTTGTTTTGAAAACCGGGAGGTCTATGGACAAGAACCACAGACTCCTCTGTGTTTCCTCAGATGCAAAGATTTGAAGAAGAGGGCCAAAGAGTGTTCTGTTCCTCTGACTGTGCTAGATTTCTTTAATACTGTTTCCTTTGGTCGAACTGAACTATTGTCTTTATGGGCACAAATAATCAGACAGTGTAACTTGGCAGTGGTTAGCAATAAAATTGCATTGTATGAGCCATGCTGACTTTTTTTAAGTAGGCAAAGAGGGTGATCTCTGCTCTTTGAAGCTCTTAACATTTCAGTCAATGTGGGAATCATATTGGGAATAAAGTAGTAAATTCCCATTCAGACCGTCTATACCATGTAACCTTCAGGAATCATAATGATCGTGTAGTTACAGAGTGTATCTCCTCCCACTTAGTAATTACCAAACGCAGTGGCTCTGAGAACCTCTCAGGGTCTGCCCTTCGAGGCCCAGCTTGTTGGGCAGTGTGTGTTGTACAGTAGGCAGGACAGCATCATACAGCGGAAACCCTTTGTTCCTGGAGTCAAACCGGACGTAAATTGGACTCAAGTCTGCCATTTACTCTGGTTCTCTTATCTTGAGAGATTAGGAGCAACTTAATTGTGGAGACTGTATATTTCATGAGATCAATTATGTAAAACAGGTCATCAGTAGGCATCGTTCTTGGCACCTATTGGTGTCAACTGCCTCATTCTGTCTCTGAAATCTTATTCAGCTGCCCCCATGTCATGATAACTTCTTTGAAATCTCTTAAAAGTCTCGATCTGGGTTACATGTTGATGGTTATTTAGTATTTAATGTTGATTGTTATCTCTTGACATTGTATACTTCTGTGTATCCGTAGCAACCTCCATTAGCACGCATGTGCATTCATGAAATATTTGTTGATCCCCTGTTGTGTGTTAGGCCAAGTAAGATGCGGGAATATGTTGGTGAGCCAGAGATGTAGTTACTACGCTCATGGAGCTTACACCTCAGTAGGGGAGACCTGTATGAAACAAGCTCGAATTACTAAATGGAAATCGCAGTAATTGCTATGAATGCTGCTATAAGGGGCTGTAAGCATGGACCAGCTCAGAGATGACATTTCAGCTGGTATCTGTTGGGTGAGCAGGAATTAGCTAGGAAAACGTGGGATGTTAAGTCTTTGGGCAAAGGAAACTGCATGTTCAAGGGTCTGAAACAGGAAAGAACCTAGTTTAGTGGTCCGAGCAGCTGTGGGAGAATAGAGTGCAGGTAGCAGGCCTGAGAGGGGGCACTGCAGAGAGGAGGCGCCCAAGGCTGGAAAGGCCGGCGCCTGCAGGCGGTTGCACAACTCCGGTCTTTGGTCCAAGAGCAGTAGGCAGACACTAGAGGGGTTGAGAACCTCCGGAGGACTTTCCAGTAAAACAGGTAAGTGGATAGATATGAAGCGGGCTGACCTTAAGTTGGAGTTTGCAGGCCTGGTTATGTGCTACCACACACTCTACCCTTGCTCATACCGTCCTTCAAAACAACTAAACAAAACACAGGAATGCTATTTTCAAGTATTCCTTCAACTCTAAAATAATAGGATGATGGGTAGAATATGAGGATTGTTGTTTTCCATAGAACTTAAATTTAAAGATGTATTTCTGAGGAAAAATACTTTAAACCTAAGCTAGAGGAATCTTAGTGAAGTTTTTAGGATCTTTATTATTTTTTTTTTTTTTATTTTTGATAGAGACAGAGCACAAGCAGAGGAGGGGCAAAGAGAGAGGGAGACACAGAATCAGAAGCAGGCTCCAGGCTCTGAGCTCTCAGCACAGAACCCGACGCAGGGCTCGAACTCATGAACTGTGAGATCATGACCGGAGCCAAAGTCAGAGGCTTAACTGACTGAGCCACCCAGGAGCCCCTAGGATCTTTTAAAATACTAACCGCTGTCTTTAAAGAGAAATGTATACTTTTCTTTAAAATGTAGCAAAATGCTTACATATGTTACTGAGTGTAAAGGAAAGGGGCAGGCCCAGAAGTAACATTCCTGAGGAGATCAGAAAAGATTATTTCCAAAATCTTTGTTAGTCCCTATAGTTCTCTGAGCCGGAGGCCAAATTGGGTCATCTTCTGAGTGTATGAATAAAGGCTTTCTAACTCCAGGTTCACATACATAATGCTAATGTATTTATTACTTCATTTATTTTGCCACAGAACACAGCACTTATATAGAATCCAAGTTTTCTTAGAATTTCAGTGGATGGTGCTCGAGTCCATCCTCAGTGTCTTACAGGAAAGGGAGAGCCAAAGTCAGGAGCAGGAGCTGCCTAGTTCTTGACTTCCCTACACAGAGCTTTGGTCATGGGGGCCTCTCTCTGAGGCCCTGGGGTAGCAACTCCTGCCAGCACTTTGTGCCTGGACAAGACTCAGGATCTTCACGTGAATCTCCGGATTCAAAATACAAGATAATGAAGTCACTACTTTAGCTAGGTGGAGACTTCCCTTGATTTCCCATTAATGCCTTAATGTCTTTCATTCTTTTCTTCTGTTTTGTCCCAGCTCTGCCTTAGTGTTGCCTCTCTGTCTTCTCTCCTTGTGAGATTGGCTGGATCTGTATGTAGCCTGCTTAAACGCCAGGGAGCTTTGAGAAATTACTTTATTTACTTGCAGTGTACTTCCAGATCTTCACATGCTCTGGAAATGGTAGAAGGACCGTGTTTCTTATTAAAGTGCCAGCTAAGAAAAAGCCAGGTAAGTCAGAGATTATTATTGATGAGCAGATTATTGTGATTAATACAATTAAATAAGCATGTAGCTCTTCCCTTCAGTTTAGTGTTTGGGTAACCACATTTTCCTTGTCATCTACCCAGATATTAGAATGAAAATCCCTAAAGCAAAATTAAAAACAATATTCTCACCCACGAGAGACAGGGAGAAGGCAGTAATATCTGTACTTACTATTATTTTTAATTATGCCTTCATTGTCCATATTTTTGTCTGAAATCACTGCTGGTTTCTATTTGGACAGGAGAATCAGGTGGGTCTTTGAGATGGAGGGTGGAGGAAAGGGAGCGCACAAGCAATGACTTGAATATGCCATCTCGGGGGAAGAAACGCTTTTTTGATCTGACCAAAAAATTTAATTTAACGAGGATTTTAAAAGCCTACCTGTAGAAATCACAGTGATAATGGCCATATTTCAGCCCTTCAACAGCCCCCACAGTGTTTTGATCGTAAATGTTCCCCAAGGTGTTGATTTGGTTCTGACTGCAGCCAGAGGAGGGGAGTTCCTGCTTGTTAACTGAAGAGTAAAGGAAGTGTCTAAAGATGATATATATATAAACCTGAAAGCGTCTCCAAGGTGGCAGAAGGGCACAAATTTTGCCATCTTCATTATACGATCCTTAGCAAAGGTGTCCTCTTTGTTAACAGCTTAATACTTGAAACACTCAGATTAGATTCCAGTCTGAGCAGTTTTTCTGCCTTCCTCCTGACTTTTATCAAGTGCTTTGTGCTGCCTGTATTTCTTAGCCTTCAGACTTCTTTTCTCTGGATTACTAACCTCTAATTGGAGATTTATTAGGCGCTCTTAAGTAAGAGGGGAGGAAGGCCAAAGGAGAAGGAAAATGGAAGAGAAGCCAGAAGAAACTTCAGGAAGGCAGCAGAGGGAGGAACAGGGGAGGATGGAAATAAAAGACAGATAAATGAAGACAAATGAAGAGCAATGAGATAGGGAGGCCTGGAGTGAAATACTGAAACTGAGCTAGTGCGGATACATGTAAAATAGGGGTCTGGTGGAAGATCTCCAGCAAAAGTGGCGTAAATCAATGATGAGTAAATTAATAGGGCAATTGTGCAAATGGGACTCACTCATTTAAACTAAGCGTAATACATCATGGATGATTTAGAGATCACGCAATCCGTAGGGCATACCTTTTAATCTACGCAGGACCCAGTAGACAGTGCTGTCACTTCAAGGGTAAAAAGGCAGAGGATCAGAGCACTGGGTGTGTCTCTTCATTTTAAAAGTGTTTAATAAGACAGATTCTGAGCGACAGGAAAATTAGCCAGACTCCAAAGCTTACTTAGTCTGTCATCTGTGGGTTCAAAAAGAGCTTCGGGTATTCCGGAATTCTCTCCACAAACACAAAATATTTTGTGAAAGAATCATTTTTTTAAGTCCTCATTTGAATAGGTTAACATGTGCAACTGACAGAATTTGAAGTGGATGTAAAATGAGTCACCGCATATGAGATCAAAGGAGCATGTGAGTGTTAAGTGGATGTAATCCGGTCAGAATCCTGTGCTGTGCTTGAGAGGATTCTGAGACCAGGAAAGAAAATTATCCCTGTGGTCCTACTTCTCTCATCCATGCATCCATGTGTGCATTCAACCGATGCTTACTGATAACCCCCTTCCTAGGAGGTACTGAGGAATGTCCTAGAGGGTGCTGCTTCAGCCTGCCACAGAAACATTCTCAGGTCGTTCATGGAATCCCCTTGTTGGTGTTCTTGGGGGTAGGTGTTGAGGGAGAGAAAGAACTGCACAATGGGAATGGGAAAGAAGTCTCTGTTTATAGAACTTTTAGGATTTCTAAGTCTGTTGTTTTTCAATTTAGAAATGGAGGCTGGGGTGCCTGAATGGCATAGTTGGTTAAGTGTCTAACTCTTGATTTAGGTTCAGGTCATGATCCACGGTTGTGGGTTCGAGCCCTGCCTCAGGCTCTGCATTGACAGTATGGAGCCTGCCTGGGATTCTCTCTCTCCTTCTCTCTCAGCCCTTCCCCTACTCATGCCCTCTTTCCCTCTCTGTCCAAATAAACAAACAAACTTTAAAAAATAGAAATGGAAGCTCATAAAGGTGAAGTGTCTTGGTCAGAGTCCAGAGCTATTCAGATTGTTGAGGGTTAGGTGATTGTGAACTTCCCTTCTAGGTCACTGTTAGAATTTATTCTCATTTTTTTTTTAATCTTCATGAAGGAGGTTGGAGATATAATTTCTGATCTATAGCGGTTAGAGGTGAGATCTAGTGGCAGTTGGATGTTAGAGTATCTAAACACTTCTGTTATAGGGAAAGGAAACAAACAAAGCCTATCTATTCTCCAATAAATGCTAGATCTCAGAGTGGGCAAAAAGACTTAATTTAGTAAAAGGGGCTGCATTTTTGTATGTGATTTCACACTATGCTCATAAACTTCTATCACTGATGAGGAAAATGACATTATTCTAAGTCTCATATAATATTAGTAAAGGAGCTAAACTAAGCCAGGATTCCAGGGAGTTGTGGAAACCAGCAATTTGTGACAGACCTTACATGTGAAGAGTTACCATGTAAGACATTCACAGAAGTTGATCACAAGACGTTTCTCAAAGCATGTGTTAGAGGCGAGGAGGCACTTTCAGATTCTGTTACCAATAATCAAATGTTTATGTGTTTCTGTGTAAAGGAGAAAATAATTTCCCAAGGCCATAAAACAAATTACTAATGATGTTAAATAAAAACACTTTTGCCCAGATAGTATTCTATAAGAGGCTACTCAACATGATTTTGAATCACTTGGGATTTTCATGTTTCCATTCTGGAGATCAGGGAAGACACGCGTTGGAGGGGAAGCATGTCTTCAATCTGGAAGCAGTACTTGTATCAGTAATAAGAATAATTTAGTTTCTGTTCTCAGATTGCTTAGTGGATTCTAATTCTTTTCCTACTGAGGATCAGTCTAGTTTGGTCACTCACACTTGACTTCTAGTACTCTGTATGATTCTACTGACCACTGATAGTGTAAGTCCAGTAAGAATGTAAGTACTTCCCTCCTCCTCATTTGCAGTATGATTGAGTTTAACCTTCCTTTGTCCCACGTCAGGTGTCTGATCCTTTGATAATTGTTAACCTGCCCATTTGGGATTGTTCGGCATCAAGTTATGACTATAGCATTTCTTGTAATAAATTAGATTTTTAAGAGAATGCTGCCTGCCAGGAAGCAAAGTTATCACATGGTGTGTATATTTTCAATGTGTTGCTATAAAAATCTCCTTAACCAAACATAATAGGCAGTCAAAATAAATGTGAAATAACTGTCCTACCTGTAGGCTTTAAAATCATTAAGCTGAAGGCAGGTGTTCTAATTTTGCTCTATTTCTGTTTTCCTTATTTGCGTGTATGATAAATCACATACATATCTTATGTTTATAGCTGATCTATTTATATACCTAAATACACATTTCTCCAGTGGAATACTATAAAAATTTGAGGGTTTTTTTTTTTTTTTTTGCAGTTGGAAATGAGTTTTACAGTGCCTGAAAATTCCACCATCTCTGAAAATCATCTCTATTATTTGCCAGAGAACAAAAATGTACTTGGCATGACCTTTTGTAATCCCATGTTTGAACTAAACAGAGGGACATCATGTGAACAAACTGGAGAAATGTATGAAATAAATATATTTTTACTTACTATTACAGCTTTCAAGAAGGCATTTGAAGCAATTGGAATGTTTAATAAAAAAGGAATAAAAGTGAGTACCGAATGGGCGGAGTAAAACTTTGCAACATTCATGTTGTTGCTGAATTTGTTGCTAAAATCAATACTGAGGTTCCTGGCAGCCAGGATAATGAAAGAATGTGATAATTCCTGTTTTTAGAGATAACTAGCTTCTTATTTGGGTGTTGTGAATAGGGTGGAGGGAAGCTATTTATGTTTGCCTCATTCTAAACACTTCTAAAAATGCATCACATGAGGTTTTTAGGGATCAACTGGAGGACATAACTGACAACGTCCTCAGTTGGAGATTCCTGGAAAATTCAGACATGGCATCCATGTTGTTTTAGTTCTGACCTTTGATGAAAGATCAAGGTATTGAAGCTTTTCCCTCAAGTGATATGGTTCATTCTAATCCATATGTAGACTTCTGATGGTATTCCTATCCCATCCCAGGATCAAGAATAGATTAGTATCTTGAAAAATAAGATGAACTGGCAAGAGAGATGATTCTATAAATTAAGCAGCCCGGTGAACTTTTTGGTAAGAATGGAAAGCCATGCCACTCTCCTGAGCCAAGCAGTATAAACAAAACCACCATTCATTCACACTTTGAAGGTGGCCATTTGTGGGGTCAGATTTTTCAACCTGGTCAGGACTTAGCACTGATTTTTTTTAAACCAATTTACATTGTCTATATTTTTGTTCGTTCCTCCTGACTTACAGAATTGATTTTGTAGACCTACTGGTAATCTTTTTTTGATATCTCAAAAATTCATCTTTATTACTTTAACAAATATTTATCCCCTATGCCAGCCGTTATGCTAGATTTAGAGACTATAGGAGTCAGGTTGCCCTTGCCTGCTTGGAGTCTCTAGTCAGGTACTTTGGTTCTTAAATCTCTTTTTCATGTCCTGAGACATACAGTGGTCATGTAACGTACACAGAGTTTAGTTACTGAACTTCTGCATCATCTGCTACACATTTCCATCCAAAATGCTTATGGGAAAGCATGATCAGGCCTCTCAACATCACTCACCGGTGGGACTTCAGATCTTAGAGTTTCTGATGATTATGTAAAAGCATGTGTATGTTTCAGGACTCAGAAGTGATTAAAAATCTTTCAGGAAGCACACCATCGGCCCCAATATCCTAGACATGTCACCAAGTCAGCAGGCAAGATTTTCTTCTTTTTTTAAAGTTACACATGACCTAAAGAGGAATTGAGTTCCAGTGAGAACTTCCAGATGAAGGATACAGTGCATGATAGGGCTTTGGTGAAAGGCAGTGGCAAATGAGACATTAAAGAAATACACAGGTATCTTCTTCAGTTGCTTCCGTTTTCTTTTAGTCATGGTTGTAAGATAGTGAGTTACCTCCTAGTTAGAGAAGGAATTAAAATGCTCTGTGAGTGAATGGGCTTTATGTTGGTCACTTAATGCTCTGATGGAGCCTGAATCAAAGTGGTGCTCCTGAGGGAGGGAGCCTCACAGACACTTGTCAACCCTTGGTGCACTTTTCTATCAACAGCATTCATACATCATTGTTGTAAAGCACTTTATGGGCTGCAGAGCCCTGTTACAGACCCATTATCTTAATTTTGAAGATGCTATTTTACATGTTATTCTCTCTCTCTCTCTCCCTCCCTCCTTCCCTCCTTCCTTTGTCTCCTTAGCAAGTACTTTCTTATCTTTGAATGAAAACCAGCTCTGCAAAGTCCCCTTGAGACCCTCTGAACAGCCACATGGCCCCCTCCCTGTTCTTACCCTGCCCTTTGCATGTACCCCATTACAGCACTGGTCTTGTCCATGTGGTGGTGATTTGCTCACATCACTGCCTCATCCTGTAGACTGGAAGCCTCTCAAGGGTAAGGAAGCTGTATGTTCTTTGTTTTATTTCCCCGTGCTTCTGTGACATGCTCTGTAGATGATGGTGGCATGAATGCTGTGCAGTGTAGACCTCAGGCCAGCTTATCCACTTCCTAAGATAAGATGTTCAGGAAGTAGCAGCTACAAGTAAAACTGAGGTTCTTAACCCCCATTTTTATCAGTTCATTTGGCTTATCAGTTAGTTGGGAAAAGCTTGTTCATCTGAAGACCAGCTGTCCACTGTCCTACTCATGTCATTCTTCCCAGCCGAGGTGTTTCCTAGTAAACATGAGTGGTAAAGGACAGCCCTGTGTCAGAACGAGGACATTTCCATCCCATCATCATGCCTGAACTCTTGCCAAGTAAATTACAAATTGGTATAGAGGGGGTACGGACAAATACGTGAGCATTTGAGACATTGCTTTTGCCTTGAGTATTTTTTCTCCCCAGTACTGCTAGGCATATCCCCTTTGAAACTGTGTACTGACATCATCTTAGGATCATGCTTCCTCATCTTTCTTGTCATCGGAGTATCTGGTTACAGTCGTGCTCCTACCTGCCCTCAGCACACGGTCCTATTGAAAATCTGGTAGTTTAATTATTCTAAGGTTTAACAGCAATGATACCTGCATAATGTTCTACCTCTCTTTGGAGCATTTGCACGTGAGTGGCCAGTGGGTTGAAGCTCTGTATGGTGGAGAGTTAGATGGTAGCTGAAGACCGTAAAAGAAATCTGAGGGCCAGAAGGCATTCCTGTTACCCCGAAAATTCCCCTGCTGGGGACTGTTCCAACCAGTGATTAACAAACCTTAGTTATTTGCTAGGTAGTTTCCACACTCCATAGTAAGATATATATAGAGAGAGAGGCACAGTGCACTGTTTATGTGAGAATAATGTAGATTTGAATCTAGGCTGCAGAGCCTACCTGAATATGGGTTTTACAGTTTTGTGTAATTGCCTTTTCTTTGTGTTTGCATAGAAGGCATTACGTAGCTGGAAGATGATGGCAATTATAATTTATTATGCTGTAATTGTTACCTAAATGTTTATGAATAAGCAAAAATCACATCTGTTTAGGAATAAGTTGCACAGCAAGAGAATTCCCTTTGAAATGAATGCCGTGTTCTCATATTCTGTAACTGTACACATAAAACAACATATTTATTTCCCCACTGAGTCCATTACATTCCCAAGTCAAACTGCATCCTCTCTTCCCTTCCCATATTAAACCCTTTGATTTAATGGAGGTTTTAACTACTGGTTCTTTAGGGAATTTTCAGTAGGCTTTGCACAGATTAGGTTATTGGAAAGTATAGTTATTTGCTTGTAAAGTGGCAGTTCTGTGTCAAAATTGATTTTCTCTGGAGCAGCAACAGTAAAAAAGATAAGCTTCTGCTTTGCATCCAAAATGCCCTGATGTTCCAACCATGATAGTTTTCCCTTTGCTTCCTGCTCAGCATCATTCCGTTCCAGGCTGGTTTGGACAGGCAGATAGGAGCACATGTAGCCCACAGGACTCTGATACCCAGTGGTGATAATTGACCGGGCCTCTCTTCACTCTGGTTGCCACTGGTCTGTGACAGCCAGTGTTCTGGGCATGGTGAGCGTAGCATTTCTTCCCTTTGCCATTAAATAGGAAATGCATAAGCCAGGAATGGTTTTGTTTGTTCCACAGAAATGTAACAGTTGAAATAATTACCTTGCCATGCCCAGGCTAACAGGATTTATCTTCCATTATAGATCTTGAAGACATATGCAAGAATAGTTTACTTCTCTAAATTTACTAGGCTACTCACTTAGAAACGATTTCACTGTGTAAAAGAGAGCAGTCATAGCTGGTGGCATTACCTAGAAAAGCTTTGATAGCCAGAAAGATGAAGGGTAAAGTATTCTCTATTTTTCTGCTCCCTGCTCATAAAATAGAATTGGAGTTTATGTGAATAACAGGCAGCCTCATTTTATTTTTTTATGCCCCGGTTGCAAGTTAGGGGTCCTTTCAGATGGGCCTTAATCTTATATGCTTCCCTCTAGCATATTTCCATCTCTCTAGTGGCCTCCAAAACATGAGTATCTTCTGACTGTGGTCAGAGCCTGCCTGGATGACCAAGGTGGACTGTGTCAACCAGTGGAAGCCACCCCTCTGAGGTTATTTGGGGGCTATTGTCCCATCTGTGTTGTTCTGGCATGCTGATTCCTACTCCTCATTGTTTTTTGGGGTTTTTTTAAACCTCAGTTAAATCCCCAGCCAGATGTCCCTTATAGATTTTGCTCTTTTGTTGTGTTTAGGGTTTGAAGCTCCAGTTTGCCTCCTGAGTACTGTTCATGCCACATCTTTCACTCAGTTAAATCTTGGTCTCCTGTTTTGATCATCAAAATGTTACCAGATTGCCTTTATTTCAGCTAAGCCATTGCCACTCTGACTCTCACTACTGCCCCACTCACAGACAGTGATCCAGGTCATAACTTAATCATGAAATCTGAGTTTCCTTCTGGGACCTGTCCCAGGTGTTGATGGATCTGTGAAGGTACATGACCTTAGCTCCGAAAAACCAAAAAGAACACAAACTAGGCTTCCCTGTTTAAGGTTCAAGTTTCATTTGGTGGTCTGATAGTTAATAATATAGACTTTAAGAGTTGAATCAAGAACCCTAGGATTTTAATTCATCTTTCTTCATATTTTCATTATAGTTGATTCACTCTATCCATCTACTCATCCTTATATTCTCCAGTCCACTCAAGAATTAACATGGAAACCAACTTGACAATAAACTATTTAATAAAAATAAAAGAATTAACATACATCAATGATAACTTACAGTCTTCTAAACACTAGGGATAGAAAAAAACTAAGATACCTGCCTTTCCCTTGGGAATGACAAAGCGATGTGAAACTGTGTGCTGTGCTATGCAGCTAGTGTGTGGCAGAGTGGATACTTAGAACCCATTTCTATAGGAGTCTTTCCCACGACTATTTAAGGTCAGCTTCTTTAGGCCTTTGGGACTCTTTAAAGTTCTCACAGTCATAGATTTAGAGTCCTCACACATTGATGTTTCTGAAGTATCATGTAGTGGAAAATTAGAGAAAGCTGATGGAAACAAAATTGCTTTTACATTTACTGGTGTAATGAAGAAAATTAAAGGGACTATCATTTACTACTCTTGTTACATCTCCTTTGAGTACTCATAATGAATAACAGCACTGTCAGCATATTCTATATATCGTTTTATGCCCTGCCCTCTCTGCTCAACATTATATAGTCATCGTCCTCCCACATCCTGAGATGCTTTTCCAAAACATGGTAATTATTGACTACATGTTATTTCAAAGTATAAAGTGTGTTTAACTGTTGTTGTGCATGTATTTGGCTTTTACTTCTACATTTATTTTTTTTATAACTTTTCACCCTTATCGCCTGAGCCACCTTGTAACAAATCATTGTACATATCTGTCCTTGTTTCATTAGAAGGAATGCTTGTGAGTGCTGTTGCTGCATCAAAAGAAATGAACTTATTAAGGCTGTAGATATGTATTGTAGTGTGTCTACGTTTATCCTTAATCATCCAGGATCCCTGACCGAATCGCAAAACTCTGTAGTATCTTCAGCTTAGAAAAGAATGTTTTTCTGACACATGTAGTCACAGAACTGCTTTCCAGCAAAGAAGTTCCCTCCATAGCTAAACTTCCTGTTGAGGGAGGTTTCATAGGAAAGATGGCATTTGATCTAAGTCTTGAGGAAGTTGGAGCTTCAGAATATGGAAGAGGAAGGTGAATTTTCCTAGCAGAAGAAACAGGGTGTTCAGAGGGAAGACTTTATTAAAACTATACAGAATCTTAGAAACAGACAGTGGTTATCTAATACTTTTAACCAAAGAAATCAGTTTTTCAACCCAAATCTTGTTTAGCATATCAATACTGAAAACGGATCAAAGTACAGTTAAATCCGAGGGTGGTTGGGGAGCTCAGAACAGAGGATAGAATCTCCTCTACTGGTTTCCCTTGAACTTCCTGTGCAGGTCCTGAGGTAAATGTATAAAACCCAAGGCCCTTTAAAAAAACAAATTTAAAATCACTTATTACAGTTTGAAGTTGAGAACATAGAGACACAGAGCTAGAATGTGACTTCTCCCAAGGTCAAAACCAGTTCCGGAAGCTTGGTCTGGTGCTTTTAGCCTGCTCCAAAGCAAGGATTCGAGAGCTTTTATCAATACACACTCCCTTGCAGGTTGGAAGAGATTATTTTTACTCTCTTAGGCTGTGTATTGTTGCAAGGTCCCAAGAGATTAATGTATGTATTAACTTCTATAAGATGTTTCCCCAATCCATATTAACCATGTCTGACTGAGGCTCAAAGGATCTATTAAATTATATCCAGGTTCCTATTAAATCACTACACTGGCGGTAATACCTGGGCTCACCTTCTCCTTAACCCAAATTAACACGTGCTCTTAGCGGTCTCGAATCTAACGCAAGTTCCTGAGATGAACAAGTGACTAGGAAGACAGGAGAAAAGAAAATTAAAATAAATGATACAGTGACCTCCTCACACCACTCATGGTTTCTCAATTAACCAAAAGCCAGCCAGCTCCTCATTGCTCTTCTTTCAGTAATAGGTTTCACCCTCCCGTTCAGTGCCAACCCACACGGGTGCACACACAGACACACACTCTGCTAATCAGATTGGCAGCAAATAGAATTAAACCATTAAGGCAATTAAGCAATTCTTAGATAACATTTGATCAGTTCAATGAAAATGCAAATGCCTGCTTCTTTTAGAGAAATAAGTTGATGAAAAGTCATTTCGTGTTCCATAATCTTCATTAACTTTTTTCCAAATAAAGATTGCCATGTTTTAGGCTCAGAGCTGCACAGATGGAATGGATTTTTTTTTTTGGGTTCCACTCTGTTCATCCTTTTATAACCCACCATGTTTTGCTGCCTCCACACTCTTGTGGCACATTTAGGTAATCTTACCTACAGCCTCTTCTTTGTGCCTCAAGGCAAACTCTGTTTTCTTTTGACACATGATGACTCACACTTTAAAGGCCAAACAACATCTCAGACCTTGAGTTCAGACTACATTCCTGCAGTGTTCTGACATGATTGTGGTTGGGTATCCAATGTGCCATGGGTACGGTACCTTGCTTATCCTCCTTTCTCCATGTGCCTCTTGCTTAAGGTCTCTCCTCTCTCACTGGCTCGTGGGGGCGGCAGTCCTGCTCTCAAAAATAGGTGCTTGGAAGTGAGAGGTTTTTGCATTGTTGCTTCTAAGGCACCCTGTGCCCTCTGCACTCTGCTGCTGCCACCCTCAGTCCTCGACCTGTCTCATCCTGGGCCTCCCTCACCCCACCCCAGGGCCTTTCCTGCTCCAGCACAGGGTCTCCAAACCCGTGGGTCAACAGCTAGGGCTTTGTGAAAATATTTATATCCCGCGATTTCAATTCGGACCTACTTAATCAGTATCTCCAAAGTTTGGCTTAGGGGTTTTGGGGGGTTTCTTTTTTAATCTCCCCACTTGATTAGAGTGATCAGCCAGTCTTTGTAAGACTTCCATCTAGATGCCATATCAGGTTTTTTTCCCTCTAAATCAGAGACCGTAACACACAGTCTGACTTATGATCTGACAGTGATACAGAAATCCAAAAAGTGTTATGATTGTCTTCTTTATAAAGAAAACTAAAGCTCCTTACATGACAGGTCATTTTGCGCGCGCGCGCACACACACACACACAAAGATATAGATAGTGTGTTGTCTCTTGCACATGTGCATAGATAGATATGTAAATAGACGTAGACATAGATAGATAATGTCATGGTTTGAGTGTTCAGGTGTCATTAGAGGCAGATGAAACCTAAGGGCCAGCTAGCTAATCACAGTGTGGCTGGGGCATCCCAGTTAGTGCATCTCCTCCTTTTCTACGTGCACACACTAATGCATGTATGGTGGAGTGTGAAGGGGGGAGAAAAGTCAGCAAGCGTGTTACATTTCCACTCACAAGCATATCCTCAATGTTGGCTTGAGTGAGGGAATTGTGTATATTAAAGGCTATTGTTCATTACTACTACATACAAATAGGTTGTTTTTTTTTTTAATTTTATAAGTAGGTATAAAATTTCAGACTCCCTACCTCTTTCGTTTAATTTTCACACTTGGAGGCATAACATAAAGTATTTCAGTATGTGTTGATCTTTCTTACTGGGTTGTCGTAATTCGGGAGCTTTTTGTCTTTAAAATAATAAGAGAGTATTTTAAAAGAGTATTCTTTCTTGAACCCATAAGATTGGGTCTTTGAGAACATGAGGTATTGTGAGGTTCTGAAGGGAAGATTCTGTGTTGGTCTCTTCTCACTGCCTTCATCCTACAAACCTCATCAGTCTGCTGTAATCTTGTAATTAATGACTTTCAAGTCAGTCAAGCTAGGTAGGAGGAAGGCTTACATTTTGAAGAATTTCATCATGGATGATGATACTTAGATACATACATTTTTTAAAAGCTGCCACACCAAATCCCAAAAGGAGAGATTGACAGACACTTCTACTATTAAATTATAGAGACCCAGTGTTTGTGCAGTGCCCTGAAAACCAAAGGCATTGATTAGGTTTATAGAACCCACAGCATGTCACTTAGACTAAATTGCCTTGATACTGTTTTAACTTGCTTTACTGTTTTAGTCATTGGAAAATATTATCTTCGAATGTATACGTACTACTGACTGTCTTCTTGAGCTAGTTCATTGCACTCTTTTTCTGTCCTTCTGTCCCCTGAAACTGTTCTGGAATTCTTCCTGTCCTCTTGCTTATGTCTTCCTGGCCATCCAGGCACCACTATTTGTTGTGGGTTCAGGAATAAAGCCCCCAGGTTGTGTTCCTGTGTTCATTACTTTAGAGATGGTGCTCCTAGGGGTCTGGGGTCGGAACCCTCGGGTCTTAACCAATCAGGTGGTTTTGGACAGTCTGTCCTGGCTCATTGTTTTTCTGTCTGCTGCCTGACTTCTACTCCCTGCCCCTCTGAGCTCTTCTGAGACACCAGGAGCGAGTGAAAAAGTACATGTGTATGTCTGCACGTACATGTGTGGTGACTCTTTTCTGAAGATGTTTCCTTTGGCTGTCATTTCCAGTCTGTCCTGGAATATCCCTTCTCTTTAAAAATCCACATTTAGCCTTTGTCTTAATGAACAGTCTACTTTGAGCTCCCCTTAGCTGTGCAGAGTTTATCAGGGAGCTGGTCTCTATTAGGAGCAGAATCTTTGGAGACAAAATGCTTCTTCCCAGAGTCTCAGTGGGGTTCAGGGAGACCTACATACCACTCCAAGTGGGAAAGGAGCCTACAGCACTGACTGGGGTACTCACACTGCCCTGTGTTCTCTGTGCAGGAGCAAGCAGATAAGAGCCACCCACATGTGTCTCCCCGCCCCCAAATTAGCAGGGAGTGACAAATAGCCACTGCTTCCTACTTATTTTACCAGGCCCAGTTCTTTCCTGTCCTCATGAGGTTCCTGACCTTGCAGTTGATGCCTTTTGCAGCCCTCTGCCCTCCTCCCCAAGGGCCCCAGGGATCTATAATTGGCTTGCATTAATTGCCTGTTGAAGGACAGAAGCAGTTCCTGGAAGGCAGATGGTGATCCCCAGGTGAGCACCAGTGGGTAGGAGAAGGGAGCCAAGGTTCATCTAGCAACTGGAAGAGGATGCACTTGCACACGCACATGTAGTATCCGCTGCACGTCTCAGAGCGTCACATGAGCACTGCTCAGGCTTCGTGGTTTTCTCTCACCCACACTCCGCTCTTGTTTGGTTTGCCAGTGCAGTAACGCAGGAGAGCCAGAGACTCCATCCGTCGAGTCCCCTTGTAGGCCACAGTAGTTTAAGATAGAGGACACCTCAGAGAATGCTGTATAATTCAGTGATTTATGAAGGTCACCCCATGGCCCCATTTCCTCTCTAAGAAATGAGTCTCTCATCTGCATTGCACATATTCCCCTATTGCCAAAAGGGCTTTATAGTTGTCCTGCCTGCTTCTCCTGTTTTCTTCACCCCTCCCAGCGGAACTATCAAAGCATCTATTTTTCCCCCTCTGTATCTCTTCTCTTAGACATGTATAGGCTGCCATTTCATTGTTCAGTGGTGAGTGTGGCATAACCCAGGATGGGGAGGCACCGACAGCTTCTTTCTGCTCCAGCCACGTTCTTTGACTGGGCCCCGTTCTCCGTCTTTGACTCTCAGCCAGGACACCCCCTCCTCAGATCTCAGGGCGCGGCATTTTGCTTCCTCCCTGTAGTTATGCCCATCACCAGCTCTGCACACATCTGCTGCCACTTTCCCGCCCAGAGCAAGGGATCCCTGCAAGTCGTACCATGAGCAGAAGCAGGGGCCCTCTTTTCACTCAGTGTTAGTGCCATTTGTCTCATTCCTTTCCCTTTTACCTTAAAGTGCTGCAACTTCCTGGCAAGGCAGAAGTGCCCAAGGACCCCATTTACAAAGGAGGAAACTGAGGCTGAAGGGCTGCCGGCGGTAGTGATTACTTGATTGCTGCTTCACATGGAGGGGGCTTTCAACTGTTCCTCAGCATTTTACTCACTCGACCCCCCAGCAGAGCAGAGTTAGCTGGGGTCAGGCGTGCAGTGCGGTCCCAGCAGCCTTGGCGGCGTGGGGGGATCACCCAGGAGCTTTGACTGGGGGCGTGGCATGGTGTCTGAAGTGGGGAACGTCACAAGATGATGCTCAGTTCTACACCGAACGCCTCGTGAACATCCCCCGCAGACATCTTGCAGAGGCACACACAGGAGAAGCTTCTGTTGTGAGAACGAGGCTGCCTCCCTTTTAAAAAGGTAATACCCAAAGGCACTCTTTCAATAGAATTCTTTGCTTGCTGATTATAGCAGCAGCAGAGTTCACATTCTAGAGATTTCAGAAAATGTGGAAAATTTCAAAGGAAAAGGTAAAAATTGTGTTTGTAATGAAATCAAGAGATCACCAATCCTAATAATTTTGGTTAAGTGTTCCAGTCTTCCTTCTTCTTGTGTCTCACACACAATTTCTTCAAGGCTGTCAGATGGTTTTCCATAGGCTGGTTTTTAATGATGACACAGTGTCCTGTTATGCTGATAATGCCATTATTGATCTAAATGTATTTGGGATATTTGGGGGTTTTTCCAAAACTTCATTGTTATGAATAATACTGTATCTCAGTGATTATTTCTTTGGGATACGTATATTCTTGGGAAATTATTCAGTGAAAGGAAATGAAGCCCTTTTCAGACAAGATCAGGCACGTTCAGGGTGGTGTGGCCATAGACATGAAGCCCTTTTCAAAATGTGCTACGGATTATCACATTTCACTTCCGAGTGTCCCCGTTCATGTTGCCACCAGTGATAAATGAAGATGCCCAGCGCAGAGTTACACCTCTGTGGTTTCCCTCTTTTGAAAAAGATATTTCACCATGTAAAACTCCTTCCTTGTGTATGATTTATAATAATGTAGGTATGAGTTCATAAAAATATTGAATTTGGATTCTTTCCAATTTCCCTTTTAGTAGAAAGGCTCAATTTCAGTAAGAAATTCTACTTGGAATTTTCTTGGGCAAAACGATACACTTTGATTACTTAAATTCATAACAAGTAACACATAGACATTAATTAAAACACTTGTTAATACTTTGAATAATACAGGGATTTTGCTAGGCAGCACTGTTTACAAGTCAAATAAGGCAGACCTACGCCTGCCTCCTTGGAGATGACCATCTGTGGGAAACATAGACTTTAAACAACATACATTAAGGGGCGCCTGGGTGGCTCGGTCGGTTAAGCGTCCCACTTCGGCTCAGGTCATGATCTCACGGTTCCTGAGTTCAAGCCCTACGTGCTGACAGCTCAGAGCCTGGAGCCTCCTCCAGATTCTGTGTCTCCCCGCTCTCTCTGTCCCTCTCCCAGTCATGCTCTATCTCTCTCAAATATAAATAAACATTACCAAAAAAAACTAACATACGTTAACATAGAGGAAGTTTTTAATTGTCCATTTTTCCTAGCTGCTCTTCAATTCTGTGGACATAAAGGCCTTAGAAAATAATGTATAAATCAATTGAACATAAATTCTCAGAATTTAGGGCATTTCTAATAAAAGATTTACATATAAGGTATAAATCCAGTAAAACAAAAGAGGACTAACCATGTAATAAAGAATTTGGGAGAGAGAAGAAGACAAATTACACCAGACAACCTAGACCCTCCCCCCCAAAAAAAAACAAATGGGCATAAAACTTAGGCCGAGTTTCCTGCAGCCTGCACAAAAACTGGAAATTAGTCATTATTTTTTCCCTTTGCACTTTTTATTGTTTGAGATGAACCAGCAAAGTTCATCAGATTAGAGAAGTGCTTTCTTTATCACTAGATGTTGGAAAGAAACTATAAACAAGGACTTGAAACAACAGGCAGTGAACAGTGTCACGTTGAGAGCTTTGAGTATAGTTCATATGAGAGAGGGAAAGAGACGGAGGGAGGAAGGGAAAAATGATTGTGGTCACCATTCTGTTGAGCACAAACTCAAGTCATAAGGTTAAGCTGTGGCTGTGTGCTGGCACATCTGAGAGGAGCTGGGCCCCAGCTCTGTAAGTCTGGAGGGTTGATTGGCTCTGAGGCAGAACTTGGAAACGTCTGCCTGGACCTGAGACAGGTGTTTGTCCAGCTCCCCTCCACCAAAACAGCTTTCCTGCGGGCTACACTGAGCCATGTCACTGTCTCTAGTCAAATGGTGCTCCCTTTTCCACCAAAAAATTGGGGAATAAAACTAAGCAAGTGGGTAAAATTACCTTAGATACATGTTTTTCTAGTGCATATTTTTGGTAAACCTTGCCTTACCGTGTGATCAGGTAACAAGTATGAATAGAAAAACTATTCGCCGTGGATAAGATTTAGCTCAACAGCTCATTCTGAGCACGCCATCTTTTACGTGTTTTTAAATATGTAACATAGTCACGTATTTTATGAGTACAATTGTCCTGTTTCACATAACAAAGTGAAACATAATTTTGGATTCAATGGTGTACCATAACCATTGTGAGCCCAGATGAGCTCATGATTTCCAGGTGTTCTGATACACGAATCCGTTTGTAAACCTTGCCAAACACCAGTGCTGAGCACCTGAAGTGCAGGGTTGCCCACGGGTGATCAGAAAGCTCTCCAGTAGCATCTGACTTTAGGCGTAGGGTTAGCAAACCTGACACTTTGTCATAAAAATGAAAGAGCTCACATAGCGCGTTGTCCTCCTGAAGGGCCTGGAGCAACCCCTGTGCAAGGTGGTCGTTAAAAATTACAGCTTCTCTATCTGCCAGGTCTTCCTTAGGCTCCAGACATACCCACGGAGCTTCATGTACAAGATCTTTAAACCCCACCACAGCTTTGCGAGGTATCATCCGTGTTTCCCAGATGGGGAAACTGAGGCACAGAGAAGCTAAGTGACTTGACCAAGATCACAGAGTTCAGAATGACCCAGAAGAACACCTCTAGATCTCTTTGCCTGCACCCCCCTCCTTTACAAGCACTGCCCTGCAGTAATCAAGATTGGATTCCTCCAAAAAACCTGAAAATAGAACTCTCTTACCATCCAGCAATTCCACTTATGGGCATTTATCAGAAGAAAACAAATACACTAATTCAAAAAGATAAATGCACCCCATGCTCACTGCAGCAGTATTTACAATAGCCAAGATACAGAAGCAGCCCCAGTGTCTGTCCACTGGTGAATGGGTACAGAAGATGGGGTGCATATACACAGTAGAACATCACTCGGCCATCAAAAAAAATGAAGCCTTGACATTTGCAACAACATGGATGGACCTACACACTGTAATGCTAAGTGAAGTAAGACAGAGAAAGATACATGATTTCATTGTATGTGGAATGTTTAAAAAACAAAACATATACAAACAAAACAGAAAGTGACTCATAATAAATACTGAGCTCAAACTGGGGCTATCCGAGGGGATGGACAGGGGATGGATAAAATAGGTGAAGGGAATAAAGAGGTATAAATTCCAAGTTATAAATTAGCCGTGGGATGTAAGGTACAGCACAAGGAATATAATCCATAATATTGTAATAATTTTGTATGGTGACAGATGGTAACTACATTATGGTAAGCATTTCATAATGCATATAATTGCCAAATATCTATCTGTATACCTGAAAATAACACAATATATGTTGACTGTACTTCAGTTTTTAAAGTTAAAAAGTAGATTTCTAAAAGCAATTTTGCATCTGCACAAGTGCTTAAAGAGTAACATGATTGAAGTGTCATAAAGTATAGGATGTAACCTTTCCCTAGATGTATTTTTAAGAATTTCCATCTTTAAAACAACATATGTTTACCTTTGAACATAATCTCAAAGAGTCATTGAATTAATAACAGGAAGTCCCCTGGATAAATAAGCAAAATAACCTGTTGAGTAAATAGTTTAGTCTTCTCTGTCTGTGTGCTGCTAAAAAATAATTCTTTTAGTTTGGCATAGAAATTTTGGGAGTTTCAAATGAGATATAAAATATAAAACCCATACTTGGACAATATAAAGACTGTGTTTTGGTGTCCATAGCCCACGGGCTGAAAATCTTATATCCATCAAGGAGGGAGTTAATAATTGACCCAGCAGGTGAGATGTTTGTATTTTCACAGTGTGCCAGTATGTAGGATGATCTTTGTCCCTAATGTATAATTCCTATTTAAAACATTTTGTTTGTTTGTTTATGAATAAGTAGGCTTCATGCCCAGCACGGAGCCCAACATGGGGCTTGAACTCCTGACCATGAGATCAAGACCTAAGCTGAAGTCAAGAATCAGATGTTTAATTGGCTAACCACTGCCCAGCTGCCCCTCCCCAATAATTTCTTTTTAAAAGGACCTAACATTTATTTGTATATAGCTTGATAATGGTTTATTGACAGTGATTGAAACTTAGCTCAAATATCTCTTCATGATGATCTTGCCAAGCTTTGGTTAACTTAGACTTTCAAATAAGGGTTGTGCTAAACTAGACTCCTGGTTACCAGATACGGGGCAACAACCAGGCTTTCTGTATTCTGAAGGAAAAGTAAAGAAAAGAGGGAATTTTTATGTGAGCCCTATGAGCTCCAAGAATTTTAGTGATTTATTTTTTTTTAATGTTTATTTATTTTTGAGAGAGAGTACATGCAAGCAGGGGAGGGAGACACAGAATCCAAGGCAGGCTTCAGGCTGTCAGCACAGAGTCCAGCGTGGAGCTCAAACCCAAGAATTGTGAGATCCTGACTTGAGCCAAACTCCGACACTTAACCAACTGAGCCACCCAGGTGCCCTGAGCCCCCAGAGTTTTAAAAAGTGTTCCCCAGAACATACCCCCATTTTGTCCATATTAGTTCTCTGCCCTTAGCATTTCTGGGGATGCACTAGGAATATAGAGAGGAAATACCCAGCCTCAAGGACACCAGTGGTAAAGTTTAGAGTATTTTAAGAGCAAAATGATCACTGCTTCTCCTGTGTTGTCCATTTCAAAGATGGAGATTAGGTGGCAAAGACTTATTTTTAGATAATAAAGCAGTAGTTGAAAAACATGACCAAAGTTCTCCTTAGAACTAGCACACGGGTTGCTTTTAAGTATTGAGCTGTGATTTTAAATACATTTTACCAAATATTGTCACTCTTGCAGCTTTAAATTAGTCAAAACATGCAAACTGTTTAGTGTACTGCTTAGCACATATTAAGTGCTATGTAAATAATCTATTCTTTAGAATGGTAGTTCTCAACTGGTTTACAAAGGCACAAGCATATCTTTATCCCTTCTCAGACACGCCCTGAAATATTAGTCTATAGGTTTAAAACAATGATTTAGTAGATGGAGCACATGTTGATATTTCAGGTGGCTGACTAAGAGGTGAGGGACCCAGTGTAATGCCAAGTCTTTGTATATTCGTTAGGGACAGTGCCTCTTGGGTCTGGAGAAGGGGCGTACTGAGCAACCCTGTTCACAAAGTGAGCAGTGAGTTAATCACCACTGCATTTTATAGACACTGAAGACGCACGGCTGTACCGCAGTAGTAATTACATTATAGGTTTGGGGACTCCTTTAGAACCTTTGGAGGCCTGCGAGTATAAAGTGGTTGAGAACCCTCAGTTTAGAACTAGTGGGGTAGGTTCTTGTCTGTAGTAGTAGCCTCAGGAAAGCCCTTTCTCAGACTTCTATTTTTTTTTTTAATGTTTTATATATTTTTGAGAGAGAGGGAGAGGGAGACAGCATGAGCAGGGGAGGGTCAGAGAGAGAGGGAGATACAGAATCTGAAACAGCCTCCAGGCTCTGAGCTGGCTGTTAGCACAGAGCCCAATGCAGGGCTCGAACCCACAAACCATGAGATCATGACCTGAGCCAAAGTCAGACGCTTAAACGACTGAGCCACACAGGCGCCCTTCTCAGACTTTTAGATTAAAGTCTAAATACACTGCTGACATTTCGAGGACCAGGTTTCGATGGCGTGGAAGTCGGAGAGAGCCTCAGAATTCAAGACTTCTCTTACACAGTGAAGCTGTGAAAGTATATAAAAACAAGAAGAGCAATCATTAGAGACAAAACTGCATCCTTTACATTTTGGCCCAGATCCTAGAAAAGTGACTCAAATAGAAACCTGCCTTTTTATTTAAAAAAAAAAAAAAAAGTTTGTTTATTTTGAGAGAGAGTGCGAGTGAGCAGAAGTGGGGGAGGGGCAGAGAGAAATGGACAGACAATCCTGAACAGGCTCCATGCTGTCGGCACAGAGCTTGATACCAGGCTCAGTCTGACAAACCATGAGATCATGACCAGAGTCAGCCACTTAACTGACTGAACCAGCCAGGTGCCCTGAAATCTGCCTTTCCTTGTGAGCTGAGAGATGAAGCCTAACAGGGATTGGAAGCTTACTTCAAGTGTGGGGTAGTGGGCAGGGGGAGTATAAAAGGAGATGGGGAACAGAAGGAATGGATTCTACACCCCTTCAATAAGTAGGCTCAACCCAGGCAGAGGACTGTGGAGTGGTCCGAGGGGACCACAGGACCTGTGCTCCCCTCTGAGGTCTCTCCTGGTCCTCAGTCTGTTCAGAAGACCAACTGCAGGAACATCAGAGGGAAATCAAACACCAGACACCGCCTCCTATTGCTGTATTGGCTCCTAATACAACCTACAAAAGAGAATTTTGTTTTTCCTTCAGACTACTTGTCATGCCAAGGTGATTTTGTTGTAATAAAAGTTCTGAAATGTTACACAAATAAGATCAAGCACATTTTAAAATAAGGTGACAAGCTTTTCTTAGTCTGACTCTCTTGATTTTTGTTCAAAACTCAAGTTCACTGAGGCTAGATTTTGTCTTACCATTAAAAATACTTAAAGGGGCGCCTGGGTGGCTTAGTCAGTTAAGCGTCCAACTTTCGCTTAGGTCATGATCTCGCGGTTTGTGGGTTCGAGCCCCGTGTCGGGCTCTGTGCTGACTGCCAGCTCAGAACCTGGAGCCTACTTCAGAGTCTGTGTCTCCCTCTCTCTCTGACCCTCCCCTGCTCACACTGTCTCTCTCTCTGTCTCCTAGAAATAAATAAAAATAAAATAAAATAATTTTTAAAAAATACTTAAAATCATGTAAACCAACTTGACAATAAACTAAGGAAGAAAAAAATTTAAAAAATAAATGTTATTTTGATGTATTGCATTTAAAAAAAAAAAGTACTTAAAAAGCTATTTGCCCCGTTCTCCCTCTCCAAAGGCCTATTGTGAGTTGTGTGTTCTATTTCTAGAAGTTGTGCTTCAGTCCATCAGCTTTTCTAAAGTTTAGGTTGGTGGTGTAGTGGCTGAGGATGGGACACAAAGCCTGTCGATCCTCTTGTCCTCATCTGTATCATGGGGACAGCAAAGACCACCTGAGTCACAGGTGTGAGGAGGTACTGAGGTGGTGCAGGAAAGACTACTACCAGCGTCGGGGCCAGGCTGAGTGCTTGGGTATTGGCTGTCCTTATTGACACAGCTTCCTTGTCATTAACTTTATTCTCAATCCCATGTTTCCGTTCTCC
>NW_027532208.1:5589433-5616846 GCF_008692635.1 Crocuta crocuta
GGGAGACAGCATGAGCAGGGGAGGGTCAGAGAGAGAGGGAGATACAGAATCTGAAACAGCCTCCAGGCTCTGAGCTGGCTGTTAGCACAGAGCCCAATGCAGGGCTCGAACCCACAAACCATGAGATCATGACCTGAGCCAAAGTCAGACGCTTAAACGACTGAGCCACACAGGCGCCCTTCTCAGACTTTTAGATTAAAGTCTAAATACACTGCTGACATTTCGAGGACCAGGTTTCGATGGCGTGGAAGTCGGAGAGAGCCTCAGAATTCAAGACTTCTCTTACACAGTGAAGCTGTGAAAGTATATAAAAACAAGAAGAGCAATCATTAGAGACAAAACTGCATCCTTTACATTTTGGCCCAGATCCTAGAAAAGTGACTCAAATAGAAACCTGCCTTTTTATTTAAAAAAAAAAAAAAAAGTTTGTTTATTTTGAGAGAGAGTGCGAGTGAGCAGAAGTGGGGGAGGGGCAGAGAGAAATGGACAGACAATCCTGAACAGGCTCCATGCTGTCGGCACAGAGCTTGATACCAGGCTCAGTCTGACAAACCATGAGATCATGACCAGAGTCAGCCACTTAACTGACTGAACCAGCCAGGTGCCCTGAAATCTGCCTTTCCTTGTGAGCTGAGAGATGAAGCCTAACAGGGATTGGAAGCTTACTTCAAGTGTGGGGTAGTGGGCAGGGGGAGTATAAAAGGAGATGGGGAACAGAAGGAATGGATTCTACACCCCTTCAATAAGTAGGCTCAACCCAGGCAGAGGACTGTGGAGTGGTCCGAGGGGACCACAGGACCTGTGCTCCCCTCTGAGGTCTCTCCTGGTCCTCAGTCTGTTCAGAAGACCAACTGCAGGAACATCAGAGGGAAATCAAACACCAGACACCGCCTCCTATTGCTGTATTGGCTCCTAATACAACCTACAAAAGAGAATTTTGTTTTTCCTTCAGACTACTTGTCATGCCAAGGTGATTTTGTTGTAATAAAAGTTCTGAAATGTTACACAAATAAGATCAAGCACATTTTAAAATAAGGTGACAAGCTTTTCTTAGTCTGACTCTCTTGATTTTTGTTCAAAACTCAAGTTCACTGAGGCTAGATTTTGTCTTACCATTAAAAATACTTAAAGGGGCGCCTGGGTGGCTTAGTCAGTTAAGCGTCCAACTTTCGCTTAGGTCATGATCTCGCGGTTTGTGGGTTCGAGCCCCGTGTCGGGCTCTGTGCTGACTGCCAGCTCAGAACCTGGAGCCTACTTCAGAGTCTGTGTCTCCCTCTCTCTCTGACCCTCCCCTGCTCACACTGTCTCTCTCTCTGTCTCCTAGAAATAAATAAAAATAAAATAAAATAATTTTTAAAAAATACTTAAAATCATGTAAACCAACTTGACAATAAACTAAGGAAGAAAAAAATTTAAAAAATAAATGTTATTTTGATGTATTGCATTTAAAAAAAAAAAGTACTTAAAAAGCTATTTGCCCCGTTCTCCCTCTCCAAAGGCCTATTGTGAGTTGTGTGTTCTATTTCTAGAAGTTGTGCTTCAGTCCATCAGCTTTTCTAAAGTTTAGGTTGGTGGTGTAGTGGCTGAGGATGGGACACAAAGCCTGTCGATCCTCTTGTCCTCATCTGTATCATGGGGACAGCAAAGACCACCTGAGTCACAGGTGTGAGGAGGTACTGAGGTGGTGCAGGAAAGACTACTACCAGCGTCGGGGCCAGGCTGAGTGCTTGGGTATTGGCTGTCCTTATTGACACAGCTTCCTTGTCATTAACTTTATTCTCAATCCCATGTTTCCGTTCTCCATTCTTGTTTCCCATGGATCTCCTACTCCTTATTGCCAGAGAACATTTGCTTACACTTTAAAAATTTTAATTCCAGCACATTTACCATAGAGTGTTGTGTTAGCTTCAGGTGTACAACACAGTGATTCAATAGCCAGAGAGCGATTTTAAAGCTTCTCCCTTTTCTGGTGCCACCGTGGCTGACCCCGGTGTGCTACAAATGCTTTGAAAATGGACCCTGAAGCTATTCTAAGGGCTTAACGGAAAACTCTTTGAAAAGAGAATCAGGGTAAGGAAGTTCAGTATTCCGTCACATCTTACCTTCTGTCTGCAATTTATGGTTACTTCACCTAGGGGATACCTGACTACTTTGGAAGTATGCATTTCAGCTTACCTGCCTTAGGAGGATGGGGTGTCATTAGAGGAAAGTGGGCTGCAGGGAGGGTGGGACATAAACGAACAAAATCTTGAAAGTGAAATTGATGTTTCAGTGCAGCTATGTGAGCAGCAGGGGATCGGAGGGCCCTGAACCAGGGGAGGATGGGGGGGGCGGGGAGGCTGGAGACCAGATTCTAGACCAAAATGGCTGACATCTTCTGAGCCTCTGTTCACCTGTCAGATGGGAATTCATATTAGATTGCCTCAGCGGTCCCTTTGTGCCTTAGTACTTTGTAATTTTGGCAACTCTGTCATTAGTGTTCAAGTTGTGTTAAGTTTAGAAAGTAACTGGGTAAGATGCTGAAGCAAAGGCTAGTCAGGGTCAGTGAGAGAGTGTTGAAGAGTCTCCCATTGTCAGTAACGAGGGTTGTTCTTCTTTCCTAGCCCGTGGCCAGGCTCCCCAGAAGTTAAAAGTATAGAAATGAAGGCCATCTTCCGTGTATTGTCAAAGTAAAAGAACTGTTACTTCCATTTTTATAATAAAAGTTTTTGTGTATTTAATATATTTGGCCTCCAGCTGAGTTTAGATTTGAAGAGGGGAGAATATTAAACTCTATCAGCCAACCCACAAACCAATTAAGTATTTCTAAGCTGGCAGAATGTGGGGGGGGGGGTTCTTTTTTCTTTTCTCCACAAGTACTCACAATTTTTAAAAAAAGAGATAAAATAGTGTCTTTGAAAAGGTGGTACTGAAAGTAGGTGACAGCAAAGGATGGCCCTCCAGTAAGACCAATGTGAAGGTCAGAGGTTCAGACAAAGGCAGTTTGAGGGTCTGAAACAGTGACGTCCAACAGAACCTTCTGTGATGATGGACATGCTCTGCACTGACGGGGCAGCCCGAGTCACCTGTGGCTAAAGGTGGCTAGTGTGACTAGCTCCTGAATTTTTAATCTTCTTTAATTTTGAGTGATTTGAGTTCCGGTAGCCATCTGTGGTTAACAGCGTGGACAGTGGACAGAATAAAATAGATTTTGACGTACATTCTCATGTATCAAAAATTTTCCAAAGAGCATCATATTGCTGCCGTTGTATGATTGATTCGGGGATAAAAGAACATCTAAAGAGCTCTCCTGTGTAAGAGAATTACATTTCTACTTTGTCGTTTCGGAGGGAAAAAAACACAAGACCGCTTGAGAGTAATTGCAAGGCAACACACTCAGGCTCAACATAAAAAGTTTCCTTACAGACCCTCACATGGAATTACAGTCGGTGTCTTAAAATGTAAGGATACCTCCACTTCCAGCTGCCACCAGTTCTATGAGTAGTCAGGGTTAGCTTGGTGACAGTAAGCAGGGATGGGCTGTTTCCTCATCAATAAAATGAAGAGGATAAGACTTGTCCTTCCCCCCCACCCCACGTGTCACCAGATGCTAAGGATTAGAAGAAATAATGTTTTCACAAGTGCTCTGAAACCACCAAGGATGTGTTATTAAGCATTACTATTATCAGGTTAAAGACACTGATGGATGGACTTTATGTACTTGGAGTCACCTTCAGGCTGCTTCTAAGAAAGGCAGAAATGTTCTTTAGGATCCTGAACCCAAGCTCCCAAGTTTCTGTACACATGCCTCCCACCACCCCATGAATATAGTAAGTGGCATGGGCACTTACAGTGCAATTTCAGTCGTTGATCTTAAATTTTGTCGTGATTATTTCACCTGGAGAAGATGCTGAAATTGGCAAATACCAAGAAATTGGCAAATACCTAGAGGATGCTGAAATTTCAGAATACCTAGAAAATTCCTGATAAGAAGCAAAAGGATGAACTCACAGTAGTTAGACTGTGGTCGATGCTCTCATTGCTGAGACAGCCGGTTAGTACTTGTAGCGTCAGTCAGCCGCGGGGCCTGCTGGGTCCTCCTGCTGGACGTAGCATTCATGGAAAAGGAGCCTTGTAGGTAATGTCACAGCAGTGGCCTTAAATTGCAGAGACTTTCTCCCAGCCTCATGAACCAGCGCATGGCACGGAATTCATCTGCCCTCACATGGAGATGTGGGGAGGGCAGGACTGTGTACCTGGAGCCCAGCCACCCAGCGGCGGGCTGCGGCCCTTTGCAGAGCTCCCACGGAATTCATTAGCTGCATGTTAGCACTTGGAGGCTGCACCTCTTCCTTTGTGGGAGCGATGGTTCAGAAAGATAATGGCAGGCCTCAGGTTAATGTTGGTAGAGCCTGCTTTCTGTTTAAGCAGGAGGACATTTCCTTGTCCTTCCTCTTGTTAAAATGAAAAATGCACAGCACTCTCATTAGGGTGGAGCCCCTCAGCTCCTAAGGACGGGAGGGAACCCATTCTTCCCCTTTCGGCTGGCTTCCTCCCTTTCCACGTTCGTGCCTGCACTCAGAGCAGACGTGTCTTCATTTACATGTTGATAGATTGTTGCGTGCTCATAAAAACTACAAATAACACTAGACAAGCCCCATTTTGCACGCTGGCATTTGGTCCCTCTCTTACATACTCTTCTCTGGAGAGTAACAGTATCCACCTGGACACAAAGCTGGTGGAATGAAAATTCAGCCTCGTTTCACAGATGGCCGTCTTCATCCGTGGCTTATGGGTGCATGTGGACGCTCTAGCGCGTGCTTTCTTCTCAGCCCAGATTGACGCGGGCATAGGTTACATTGCTGGAGAAAATCAGCTTTCTATACCAGTTGTATTGGATGCAAATGTCCAGCTCTGGCGGGACTCGGGGCCAAGGAGTCACTCCTTCTCCGTGTCTGGAGGGGTTGCTCCAGGCTTTTCCCTCTCACCTGAAACCCTCTAGTCCAGACTTTGTCCCCACCTCATTATCCATGGGTAGCCCTACCAAGAACATCAAGGGTGTCCAGTAAGATCATCCTTGACTTCTGTCTCCTGCGTTTAACAGTTTTTGTCACAATCATTATTCATGTTTGCATCGTTCCCTCTGCTATCAGAGCAAAATGCATTTTTTTTTTTTCATTCCCAAGGTCAAAACCATGTTCTTCATCCAACCCTACTGTCTCCTCCAAGGCCTTGTCACATCAATCGTTTCTTTCCCTTTGTCTTTTCCGTCCTCTTTCCTTCACCACTTCCTTCCCTCTCAGCTAATGAACTTAAGTGAATTTTCTCCACCCCTTAAAAACTAAAACTCTACTTCCAGCTTGGGTCTCTCCTTTCTTTCAGAGTCCAGGGATTTTGTACTTGCCATCATCCTTTCTTCTTAACCCCTGAAGGAGTAACTATATCCTGTTGTGCTAAGAAAATTGTTTCTCAGCACCCACGAGTGGCTTTCTGATCAAAGTCTGGTGACTGGGGCGACATTCTGCCTGGGTGGCGCCCTGTTCCTCCTCAAGCCCTGTCACCCATGGCTTTCGTGACTCTGCCCACCCTCTTGATCCTTTTCACTGCCTCCATCAGGCCCGGCCCTCTTCATCCTCAGATATCTAAGAGAATGTTAGTGTCAGTAGAGAATGTTACTTCACCGCACGGCTAGGAGAGTCACATAGGCCTGAAGTCAGATCCTGGCATGGCTCCACCACTTATGTAGCTGTGGAGACTTGAGTAAGTTACTGGATTTTTCTGAGTATGTTTTCTCATACTGACTTCAGAGGGTTGTGAGGATAAAATTAGCAAACACATGACAAGTGCTTAACTTCATTCCTAGCTAACTGCTTCTCACTTTGCTTTCTTTTCTCTGCCTGTCATGCCCTCACTTTCCATCTTTATCCTTTCTGTCCCTGGCCTCCCTCCGGAGACTCAGCCATATCGTCAGCCACCTGCCGGCTGCCTTTCTCAAATAGAAATCCTCAGTCCTTTCTCCCATCCCTTGTTTTTTTACAAATGGATACTTTTTCCTGTGTGTGTGTGTACGTATGTGTGTGCAAGAGCATTTGTACATTCCTTTTTCATGTTAGCTGTCACAGTAGGGCAAGATTGTAACCTTGTGATGCAGATTGTGTCTTAATGATTTCATCATTTGCCATGGGAAGAAGATGTTTCTTCAAATAGTGGAGAAACATTTTCTAACAATATTATAGGAACATTGCATTGAAAATAGCAGCTAATATTTTGAGCACCCTGACACGTTAGCTACCATCTTAAAGACTTCATGCATTAACTCTTTTAATCCCCAGGAGAATCCATTATTGCAGATTTTCCCATTGAGATTTGAGAAACTGAAAGAGAGAGAAGTTAAGGACTTTGCCTGAGGTCGCATGTTTAGTTAATGAGAGATTCAGGATTCGAACTCAGGTGGAAGTTCTTGTCCAGCAAGTTGATCCTACTATTCCCAGAAAATATTCCTGAAAATTATTAGTAGGTGCAAACTCAGAACACTGAGGGCTTCCTAAGGGTTCTCTCATGCTGGTACTTTGCCTGACTTAACGGAACCCAAGACATGGCCCTTGCCTTTAAGGTCATTACTGTCTATTGGTTACTGGGGAGGGCTGAGTCTGTCTAATTTATTGGTAAATCCCCATTGCTGAGCATAGTGTAGACATGGGGGTGGGTGGTGCTCAACAAAATTTTATTGAATCAAGTCAGTATAGGTTCCAAAAGGTTAATTTCGCTTGTGAATTGTCAGGGTTGAACCATGATTACTTGACAATCAAGGAGAATCTGAGACTTCTAAAATGTAGCAGTCGTGACTTCTTGCTTCCTTTAAGAACTCCAGTGGTGAAAGGGGAGGTACGGTGGTTGAATTACTGTTCTTACCACTTCAGTATTTTTAAACTCTTTCAAGGGCTGTTGGATGCTCCCTGGCTCTTGTATAATTTATAAATCTATTATTCACGTCGTATAGAGATTTTAATGCTAGAGAACCATCAGGTGAACTCATTCATATAGTGTAATGCATAGGAGGTTGCCAAGGTTGAGGGGGACAGATAAAGAAAATTATTAATTCACAGGTAGAGCATAGGACAGAAGGACAGAAGTGGGGGCGGGGGCAGAGGCCAGTTAGGAGGACAGTGCAGAGGCCAGTGTAGGAGCAGAGATGTGAGTCAGAGCAGAGATGAGATGAAGAGTGTGCAGGGAAAATGGACAGGAATGGCTGGCTACACAGGAAATCTGAGGCACAGGATGAAGCCTCACCTAGAAGAGCTTCAAAATACAGCCGTCTGTTGATAGTGACCCTAAGACCCTGAAAGGATGGGCCTGTGTCTTAAAGCCATCATTTCAGGTTGGATGAGTTTACAGTGGGAAGGCGTTTTCAGGCCACCCCCATGTCGTTGATGGAGAGCGCGTTTGGGCCATGAGTTCTATGCCGCATTCTCGGTGCTGGGAAAGTAAGAACCAGGGGAGAGGGATGATGGGGGTAGGAGGGCTGCTTGTAGAGGGGGCAGGGGAGGGATCCGGGAATGTCAGCAGGTGTGCAGTTTTGTCAGGAAATGTTCTTAGAGAAGGAGGACACAGCCCCCCTTGTCATTAAAACATTTCACTGCCCTCGTCCGCTCAGCAAAACCGCTGCATCTTCATACCTGGTGTTTGATTTGAACTTTGTGTTTATGCTGCATGAAAATGCACTGTGTCTATTGATGCCACTTCGGTGCTGCTGGGACAGAATGTGGGTGTTTTATGTCTCTTTTCAAGCAGGATGGAAGGGGCTTGTGAAAGTGGTTTCCATGGCATAACATAGCATTTTCAAGATTTATGGGACAAGTGTCCACTTACAGGTTCATCTAAGTGTCACAAAACATTTCTGCTTCTGCCTTGCCATGTCAGCAAAAAGATTCTATAATTTAAATAAATAAAAGCTGGTAGGATATAATAAAAGTGCAAAAAATTATGATGCATCAAGTTATTACTGAAAGGAATATTGAGGCCCAAGTGACCTCTGTTCTGATGTCTCCTGAACACATGGCAGCTTTAATCTTTAGGCTCTGAGTTACTTAAATAAGCCGAGGAATTTGTGAGTTTAGGGATGCTGCCAAGTATATTCACCAAAGATACTGATCCTATTTCAGATCAGCACTTCTGTTTTAATGAAAGGAGACAGGTGAGGGTGCAGAACAGAAATTTCAATAGCACTTGAGCCTCGTTCTTTCCTTAGGGTTTCTCAACCCACCTAAACTGGGTGACATTAAAAAAAAATAGTTTCAAGTGCATCAGCAGGCAGAATTTATTGTGGTGAGCCAGGGAATGAGTGAGTAGTAGGGGAAGTCAGGAAACCCTATGGACATTAAAACTTGCTTTTGCTAAGTCCCTCCTGTGTTCACTGTTGTGGAGGTTTTAGTAAAAACAAAATCGGGTCTCTGCCAAGCTCAGAAGGTGTATTTGCTCTGTCTTTGTTCATTCTTCTTGGATTTCCCAGGGCCCAGAACTCTTAGCACCTTAGGAGCAATGTCTGTTGAATGAATGGCTTTGGCAGGAAGCTTTAGAAAACACTAGATTTACCATCTTAATAAATTACATTGTAAGACCTTCATCTTCTCCTTCTGTCTGGCCCAAGTAACTGGTCCTTGCAAATTTCCCTGAAGGAGCTTTTATTTTACTTTGGAAGCCAGACAAAAGAATAAGTGAATGGTGAATGAATGAATGAATGAATGAGTAAAAGAAAACTCTGTCTTGTTCAGTCCATAGACCAAATTATCCTCAACTTGCTCATTAAGACTTGCTTAGCTATGCTTTTTATACCACGTCCCTAAGCGTCTTAATCATTTATTAATTATTCAACCTCCACATTGCTTTAGGTGAAATAGAGACTTGACACAGTTTGGAATGCAGGAAGTTTCTTTTTTGTTTTCCCCAACATCTATATGCAGTCGGCTAGAAACTTTGCCCCGGTGGTAGTTCTGTTGCAGTGAGCCTCAGTCCTCACTATAAATTAAGCCACAGAGATCATTATGGCATCATCTTCAGAAAGGCACTGGTGTCAGAAAAGAGCATTCTTCATTCAGCCCCAGTATCGTCTTTGGACCCTTACATTTGTGTGCAGACGAGACGTACTGGGTGGTTCATAAAACCTGGCTGTCACTCTGCAGACCACCTTCACATTTGTGTTAGAACTATTCTCTGAGAGTAAAGTTGACAATCCATCATGGAATGTATACAGAAGCCAGACCTCCAAACATAAGTTACAGCTGTCTTTATTTCGGATCATGGCATTTATGGAGATGACTAGGGGCAGCTTATTTGAACTGAGATCCAGAGAGCTTACTTATTTATTGAGCAAATCTTTGTTGAACTCCTACTGTGTGCTGTATAATACCAGGGAATAAAATTTAAAATTAAGACAACAGTCCCTATCCTCAAGGAGTAAGTAAGCAGTCTCGCATAGAAATTCAACAGGAGACAGCTACCAGAATTGTAAAGTGGTAGTTTGGGCAGAGGGAAGGAAAAAAGGAAAAAGAAATGGTGAATGTGGACCAAGGCTGGCAGCCCGGAGGCTCCAGAGTCCCTTGGAAATGCTAGTGTTAGATGTGGAGGGGCCATCTCGAAATCTCATATCAAGAGCATCCAGGGGCTATGGGTTGATGGTCCCACTGGGATGGGTAGAGGAGGAAGAATCAGGGCACTTGGGCCAGGGTCTGTCCTCCATCCCGTCCTTCTCCAGAGATGGGATGACAAGGACTCCAAATGCCAGTGTGGCACCAGCTTAGTAAAGACAGGCAGTAAGCACCTTACAATGGCTGTCTTAATTTGGACCCTTGCTAGTGTATTTTAACAACATGATGGCATTTACCATATGAATGATTACATATCAAGAGCCCTAGGTTCTTTATACGTATTGTGTTTCATCCTCACGACTTTGTAAGAAAGGCAGTATTATTCACACTTTAAAGGTGGTAAAATTGAGGAATGAAGAGGTTGCCCCAGCTAGGCAAAGGCCAAGATGGTGCCACGGAGATACAGGTCCACAATCGCGTGGCTGCAACTAAGCCTCCTTTAATATAAATAAATATAAATATAGTGCCTCCTTTAATATAGAATGTCTTCCAAACATCCCATTACCAAGATTCCACATGTTTGCATATTACAGTAGCTTTGTGTTAGGTCCTTTTTTTCCTGATCATTTCTTTTTCCATAAATTTAACAGAATCTTGTTGGCTTCACTTAAACACCATTATAAATGCGTTGTTTTAATACTTGTGAACAGAGAGTTAGGAGATATATGCACTCTGATCTTTTTTAATCTGTTTCGTTATGTTTTTAAATTCTGGCTACAAGCCACTAAAAAGCCGTAGTAGTTTGGAGCACCTTTGGGTGTTTTCTCAGACCCCAGACACACAGAATCCCTAACCACAGTGGCTAAATCAGGCACTTATAAGTTTGAAAAATTTATAGAGTAGAAAAAAATGGATGCAGCCAAATAAATATCCAGGCAGTTGGGACATGTCTGACGTGAAACACTTTCCTGAAACATAACCAGTAAATGTACAACTCCATCACAAAAAGAGGTTATGTTCAAGATAATTTATTATGATATGTTTGTCCCCCAAGAACGTTGCCCTACAGTTTATGAAGCATCTCCATAATGAAGTTATTTGTTTCAGATGTTCTTTATGAAAATGAAATGTTCCCATGAACCCTGGAAAACTTACGTGGTCAATCCAATTAGGAAAAAAAAATGAATTTTGTGTTGAGCGTTTTAATCCCCAAATTAGCAGGGACATTCAACAACTGTAGTAAATTCAGGGATTACTTGGAGACTGATTTAATCTTTACATCTAATTTGACTGTCTTGTT
This sequence comes from Crocuta crocuta, assembly GCF_008692635.1. Classification (NCBI taxonomy): domain Eukaryota; kingdom Metazoa; phylum Chordata; class Mammalia; order Carnivora; family Hyaenidae; genus Crocuta; species Crocuta crocuta. Next base: position 5,600,297 of record NW_027532208.1, read on the forward strand.
TTAACATTTTGGATTTACAAGATTTATCAGGCCAGTAAATTTGCCCTTTACTTGGAAAAGCTTGAGTTTGGAACTATTTTTTTTTTAAGGAAAAAAGAAAATTCTTTGTAGGGATAATTTTTTACATGCATTATAGTGTGTATTCCTGTGGGAGAGACTTACCAAATACTTGATAAAATGAACAGAAGGGAAAGTATTTTGAACTGGCCAACTGTTACATGTTCCAAGTGTTTTGGGAATGGCATTTGAGCAGACAAGGTGGAAGGACAAGGCTAATCTTCACTATCCAAAAGGGCCTCGCTGGTATGCTTTGATAATCTTTCTGCAAAGCTCTTGGACTTTATCCCCTGCGTTTTTAGCTCCTGGATGCTAAAGTCCCAGCTTTCTTTATGTGTAGCACCAAGAAAAGGTAACCATTTACCTGTTAGTTAGCCTTACGCCCAGGCAGAAAGCAGTAGAAGGATGGCTTCAGTGATATTTATCGCATGCCTGCTTGGAAGTCAAATGATCTGTTGCCGCTTCGATGTTTGGGACTTCTCTAGTGGTGAGTGTGTGTTTAAGTTAAATGAGAGGCAAGTGAAAAGTGTTTTGCATTATTTTAAGAGAGCCAAACAAAAGAAATGGAGGCATCGTTATCGAGCGTGGCAGTGAGACATAGTGGTTCAGGGGTATAGCTCCAGAGTCAGACTGGCTGGATTTGAATCCCACCGCTGCTACTTACTTGTTAGAAGATGTTAGCTAAGTTATGTTCCCTCTCAGCACTTCTGTTTCTTCATCCCTGGAAAGGGTATAATAGAATATAATTCATAAGATCATTAAAAGGACTAATTGAAGGGTGTCTATAAAACACTTAGAATAGCGCCATCCCCATGCTTGGAGCACAATAAATGTTAGGCATGGTTAATGTTTCTAAAAGTCCTAACTTGAAGCTTCCAGGCACATTAAGTGCAGGTTGTTTCACAGCGCAGGTGGGTTCCACAAAGCTCCCACTACTTGAACAGGGGTGAGTGGGTGTGAGATGACTCCATGCAGACAGACTGCTCCATCCCCAAGTGAGACATACCCTCTGGACATCAGGACCCTTGGCCTGAACATCTAGACAGTCTGAGGCACTCCAAGGTGTTCAGAGGATGTAGTAAGCGCAGGTAGATGTGGATACCAGGAGCACACCTGTCGGGGTACCTCACAACAGTAAGCATCGTGGGAGAAAGTACAGGGGCAGGAATTGCTGAACCCTGATTCCACTTTGTCTAGAGGTCAGATGATGGCTCCAAACTCTGGTTGTGTTCACCCTTCCAGTCTAAGTACTTTACATGTACTGCTTTCCTTTGGTTTGATTCCAAATACAGATCCCGCATGGGTGCCTCCTAGCATCCCCCTCTCCCCTCCCCAGCTTGAACCAGTTAGAGCCCAGTCTGCAACTGGATTTGGAGTTGATCCCACAGAAATGGAAAGTTGGAGCAAGGATATTTCCCAAGGAAAGTTGGGGCACCGTTTTACCAAGAAAATGGAAAGGATGAGGTGACAGAAACAGCACATGTCTCCCCATATGTGAGGGTGGCACTGAGATAGATGGCTTTTCCACTTAGCATTGGCTCTGAAATGAGCAGACCTAAGTTTGCAGGTGAGCCTGGTGCATAGCCCAGCGCAGAGCCTGGGACACGCAAAATGAGTGGAGAGGAAATAGGTGTTGGAAAAAACTAATATTCATGGGGTGTCTGTTCTATGCCAAAGTCTTTACATGTGTAGTCTGATTTAAGCCTCATCAACACCAGAAAGCAGAATTGGGAGGTTTTAAGGGGTCAGAGATGAGGATAAAGAGAAATCTGGAGCATGGCGAGGTAATACGGCCAGAGCTTTGGGTGACCCCAAGGTAGACTGAGGAAACAGGCCCCAGAGAGGGGAGAATGAGTACTGAAGGACAGGGGGTCCCGCAGGCAACTTGAAAAGGTAACTGCTGGGGATCTGAAGATGAAGTTCTCCTGGCTGACCTGGATGTGAATAATCACTTTGTTGTTTGGAAAGCAGTACAGCCAGCCAACCACACCACGGTCCTGATCTCACAGCCCATGTATCTTCCGTATCAACAAGGAAAATCCTGTTAAAGACATAAATGTGAATTCTGTGTGCCATGCGTATATTTGTGCCACATTTAATTTCGTTAGCTATAATACCAGATAGCTGTGCTTATTTAACTGCTTAGACCAGGTGGTAGAGCCTTCTGAAGAAAAATGGTTACACAGTGTAATTGAACATGTCCTATTGACAGAGTTACAACAACCCATTTCCCAATTAAATACAGGTGATTCTACAAAATGAAAGCAGAGTCTGTTACTCTGCCACCGTTGCTAAGCCAAAATCTAGCGGGGAATTGTGGAGCAAAGCAGGGACATAGCCCAGTGACACTGTGTGCCCTGGGAGGACAGGAATAAAGGCAGGTCTTCTGGTCCCACACGAAATGAAAGAGTTGCTATTTACTGGGACCTGGACTTGGCCGGTGACCAAGGGGAGAGCCCTTGGCGGCCAAGGTTATGACCAGTTTGAGAATGGTGATGAGGGTGGGCATTGAGCAGTTTGAAAACTAGCCACGACATTTTGGAAAATGACATGAAGCATTGGCTTCCGAATGGAATCCAGTGTGGCCAAAGCAGTTGTGTTGACTCTGGGCAGATTAGGGTGTAGGGTTTTTATGAAGGTTTTCAGTCAATACTCTAAAAACATGCTGGCCAGATCAGTATAGAAGAACAAACGCCTAGTGTAGCTGTCCCTAAAAATATTTTTGTATTTGGGAAAAAGAAGGGACCTCCCTGATCCTGCTTAGGGAACTGTGAAGTTTGCATTTTATTGAAAGACAGAAGAAAGTCACATTCTGGCACTGGAACTGGTCAGTAAGACCACTAGGGATGGCCATGATGCCGATGGTCACTAGAGATGGTGAGAAGTGAGAAAGTCTCATTGCGGAGAGCCTGGAAAAAGGCGCCTTGCCGTGAGAAGGGACAGAAACGACCCAGTTGCCTTGTATAGTATTGTTGCCTAGTTTTCTTCCTGTTGTGTCGAGTGAAAACTTGGATTCATTCTCTCCTCTGTTCTTGCTTGTAGAGAAGTTGATGTTTTGGAGTCGAGAGGACTCTGAAACCCACCCAAGCCCTATTTAGCCTCTCATTTTACCCTTGAGGATAGGGAGACCCAAAGAGGAAAACTCACATAGCGTGAGAGAGATGCGCCAGGGCCACTGTCTCTTGTCCCGCTGCAGGATTTGACCCCTGTCTAGTGCTCAGAGGCTGACGGAACAGGTAGTGAGGAAAGAGAGAGGGGGGCACGAATATGTGATGCCCCCCCATCTGCTACTCACCCAGAGTAGCTTCACTTACATCTGTTTTGTAGACTGGGTTCCTATATAAGAAGTTACTTAAAATGCTTTTCCCATGGGCAAAAGTACAGAGTCCTTAAAAGTACAGAGTCCCCATTGTCCTTAACCACAGGACTTGTGAGGAAGGGTGGTGGGCGTGTCTTGGGCTTTCCCCTCTCCTCCCCTACCAGCGTGTCTTAGATACGGTCTTCACTGTTTACTGTTCTCCTAGTTCAAGTGACAGAGGCAAAGCTGAACCACTGTGTCTTCTTACGGAGAGTATTCAGAAGGTAGAAGGAAAAACTATTTTAGAGTGGCTGAATGCTTAGTGTAGACCTTCATCACCACACCCCATCCCTAATTAGATTCTAAACCGATTTAGGAGGCAGAGCCCTGGATATTATTCCCAGCTCTGCAAGGGAGTTGCTGTTTGACCTGGCACAGTGCACGTAGACCAATTCCTGGAGCCATCACCCATGAAAGACACAAGAAAAGATGGCACACCCTGGTAGGCTGCTGAAGAAGTGCATCCTGTCAGGGGGAGGATGGCATCCCACCTCTGAGCCCATCAGCCCAGCCTTCTGCCTGCGACTACCCTCGCCCCGGGCCTCAGCTCTAGAGAATCCCCGTTGTGACTAAAAAATCTAACTGCTCATCTTGCTCACGTTTTCTCTTTGATTCATTTGGTAACCAAGTCTCCAGCCTCTCTCTCTGCTCTCTGCCTGGTGGGTGGGGGCCAGCCTCAAGGTCAGCACAGCAGGCTGAGCCTGGAGAGGCAATCACAGCCCCAGAATGCACTCCTTTATGCCTGAAAGGGCCCTTTCTAGGAGGCTCCCCAGGGACTGCTGATCTGTCCTCACAAGGCTTCATGATTGCTTCTCCACCCATCTCCAGAGGGACCTGATTGCAACTCTGCTCTCCCCTGGACCTTTTCCTGTGATTTTTACTCAAGTCCAGCCTGTGTCGTGAAGGCCTGATTGGCCCTCTCCGCTTCTCCCAGGGCACCAGGACCCTTCCGCAACTCCCCTTCGGCTGCCATAGCCACCTAATCTCCGCCCCACCACACTGTTTGGTTTTCCCTTACTCTGCGAGTGCCCCTTTTACACACATACGTACGTGCACATATGTATACAGAGCACCACCATGGAAATGCCTCTGGATCTTTCAGCATGTGCTTAATGTACTTCCCTTCTCCTACACCTAACTTCCCAGTTAGCTCTGACTCACACAGGCCCTGGACGGCTATGCATGGCCACGTACCTTTCTTGATTTGACCTTGAGCTGGCTAAAAGAGGCTAGAGACCCAGTCTCTGCTTCATGCAGCATCTCTTACTTGCTTGAACACAGGTCCTCCAGTCACTTCTAAGAGAGCAGATCCATTTTAATCTAAATGTTTTTTTTCTGAACCAGGTTGGATTTCTTTTCTCCCTTGGCCTAAAGTAAACAAAAGTGCTTGCTGGGGTGGCAGCAGTGAAGACACATTACGTCCTCGGGTCACATTAGCATGCTTGCTGAGTCCTTAAAACAATCTGATCGCCCAAGTGTATGTTAATAACTATAAAACTATAATCGCAGGTGGCAGTGGGCATGAAGTGTATGGCTCCATGCTTAGTTTTTAGGATAAGAGGGGCATTTGTGGGTTTCCAAATGGAGGCCTTTGTGTTTGTTTGTTTTAATTTTTTTAATGTTTTATTTATTTTTGAGAGGGAGAGAGAGAGACAGCGTGAGCAGGGGAGGGTCAGAGAGAGAGACACACACACACAGAATCCAAAGCAGGCTCCAAGTTCTGGGCTAGCTGTCAGCACAGAGCCCAACGCAGAGTTTGAACCCACGAACCATGAGACCATGACCTGAGCCGAAGTTGGACCCTTAACCAACTGAGCCACCCAGACGCCCCGAGGCCTTTGTGTTTGTAGCCCCGTGTCTCCCCAGCCTCTGAGAGGCCTATTTTGCTGAATATGTCTAGAGAGCACTGGCTTCTAGAATAACCTCAGGAGCTGCTCTACCTGTCGGCCTTCTGCATGCAGTTTGGAGAGCTGGTTATCGTGGAAGGGGAAATGGAGAATGTTCTTCAGGTTCGACATTGTATAGATTGGTTCTTCCAAAGAAAATTGCTTTGGGACTAGTTCTACTAACATGGAGGGAAGGTCTGGGCTTCTAGGGGATGGCAGAAGGAAACTTGTGACATTTTCTCAGAATTTTTTTTTGCAACCTTTTATTCTTCATTTGAGAGTTTTCTTTCTGAATAAAATCCACTAGTTCAGCACCCTGAAATTCATGGATTTGGATATTCTGGGCATCCTCCTATGTCCATCAGAATCCAGTGAAGGTGTTAGACTGAGCCATCTTCCTATGAGAATGTCTCCTTTTTTCACCATCCCCTCCTTAAATTCCCAGTTTTGTAGTATTTTGTCTTCTGACCTGCATTTGGCATATAACATTTATCATAAATTTTCATTTTATTTCTACTCACATTCACTAGGCATATGTAGGATAACTGTGATAGTATGTTTTTAGCCTAAAGTAGCTTTGTTGGAGGCATGGGTGGCTCCTTTTTGGCCCTTCTGAATAGTGAAAAGGGTACTGTAACCCCTCACAATCAACTCATGGACCCCTGCTCCCAGCCACTGAACTCCCCTGGGCCTCATGTTTTTGTCTCAGTAACTTGATGTCAGAGAGAAGCTCCGTTTTAGGGTACAAATTCCACTGAAATTTCAACAGAGATTGCTTTGAATCTGTAGATCACTTGGGGTAGTGTTGACATCATAACAGTATGAAGTCTTCCAATCGATAAACAAGAGTATCTCTTCATTTATTTAGGTCTTTGAGTTCTTTTAGCAATGTTTGTTTTATAGTATTCAGTGTACAAGTGTGTCACCTCTTTAGTTACATAGGTATTTTATCCTTTTAGATGCTACTGTAAATGGGATAGTTTTCTGAATTTCCTTTTTGAATCGTGCATTACTGGCATATAGAAACACAACCAATTTTTATGTGTTGGTCTTGTACCATGCAACGTGGCTGCATTCATTTTATTAGCTTTGAGATGTTCTGCATATAGAATCATTTCATCTGTGAAGAGAGAGAGAGATGCCTTTTTTTTCCCTTCCCTAGATGCCTTTTTTTTCCCCTTCCCTAATTGCTCTGGGTAGAACTTCTGGTACAGTGTTTCATAGCAATAGTGAATGTAGCCATGCTTGTCTTGTACATGATCTTAGGAAGAAAGCTTTCAGTATTTCATCCTGAGTATAATGTTAGCTGTCAGTTATTCAGAAATGTTCTTTACCATGTTAAAGAACTTCCTACCTCTTGATAGTTTTCAAAGTGTTTTTCTCGGTCGCTTAAGCGTCCGACTTCAGCTTAGGTCATGATCTCATGATTTATGGGTTCAAGCCCTGCGTTGGGCTCTGTGCTGACAGCTAGCTCAGAGCCTGGAGCCTGCTTCAGATTCTGTGTCTCCCTCTCTCTCTCTGACCCACCCCTGCCCACACTGTCTCTATCTCTCACTCTCTCAAAAATAAATAAAACATTAAAAAAAGTATTTTTCTCATCAAAAGGTATTGGATTTTTGTCTGATCCTTTCCTACATCATTTGAGCTGATTGTGTGGTGGGTAGAATCTTAAAGAAAGAGTAGGATTGCTATAAATAAAGAAAAATGTGGAGTCTGGAGAAGTAAGTAGCTGAAGTACAGCACTAGGAATATGACTCATTTCTGCAGACATGACTGCACAATCTAAATAAAATCACTGGAAGAGAATATTGCAGAGAAGAAGACTAGTAACGTGCCTGGGAAGGGCAGATTCTGAGTGCACTGGGGAGGACCTTGAATGTCAGAATGCCTTGTCTGGTCAGCATTCTGGAGCTCCTCAGGGTTTCTGAGCCCTGTCAGCTAGGAATTGTGATCTCAGCTCACTTTCTCTAACCTGTGTATCTCCACTTCCACTGTTGACTTTCACATCCATCTAACAATCTCCCCTTCTTAATCTTGGTAGTCAAGTGTCATGTAGAACAAAGGAAATACTAAATTTTTTTACTATCAAGTGATGATGAATCCTATGATTTTTTCTTTAATTTAGCCATAAAAACAAAATTTAGAAGTGAGCCAACTCTTTCTGGTGGTTCATTTCTAGTTATGTACAGAGACAGACCTGGTAACAAGCCAACAGCTTTTGTCAGGGCTGTAAATTAGACTTAGAGGTTGGGGGAGAGGAATGACTGCACATTCTTAGCTCTCGGGCCAGGGTTCCTGTGATTTCTGCCAGGCCTCTTGCAGACAAGCAGCATGGTTCCTCAGCTGTCCTTCTAGCCAGGGAGACAGATGGAACCTCAAGGGCTTCCTGTTTAGGCGTCTCAGAATTCAGAGTTGTTATGGTGTGTGGGCTTTGAAAATGCCACACTTCAGGGAAGCTGAGTTTCTGCATCTCCTACGTTCTTATATCGAGCATGTGTTCTTTTCCATCTCATGGCAATGACTTCTGTTGTGTGTGCCTCCAAGCCCTTTCCTGAAGTCTCAATAGAGGACGGGTCCTGCTCTGCTGGAAGCCAGGCTCCTTAAATGTGCTCGGGGTTTGCCTTACAGCACATGCTGTCCTGCCCGGTTCTGAGGCCAGCTCCTGCCCTCCTCACACTGTGTTAGTTAGTCCTAGGATTCTGCTCCCTCCAGGTAGTGGGCCCTGACCTAAGGACCAGCCCATCTGTGTCAGTGGCCAAGGCATATTAGGGATATGGCTGCTTAGCTTTCTAACCAGGAGCCTCTGTCCTTTCTAGAGACCTTCCTGCATACTGTTAACGTAAGTACAGGGGCAGAAAAGCCCAGAAACACCTGGTACAAATGTTAATGGCTTTTTCATTAGGATACTTCATCACACACTTCCAGCTGTTGGTGGCAGGAGGTGACGGTGAGGCATCTCTTGGATTAAGAAGGACGTCGAGATCAATGGAGATCAGAAATGCGAAGATAAATATGAGTTAGTCATCAGAAAGCTATTTGACTGCTAAGCTTTAGCCGACAGCAGCTATGTCTGCGTGGAAAAAATACAGACACACATCCATGGTTGCCAGGTTCGTATTTCCCTGTTGCCATCACCAGGTCATATTACAAAGATGCCACGTGCATGACACAATACTGGGCCCTGTGTCCAGCTACGCAGAAATGCTTCCCCACTTAAGTTGTATAGACGTGTTAAGTGATTAGCTGAGACTGGATAGTTACCACAGTTCTGGAGCAGCATCAAGCTTCAAAAGTAAATGAATAAGCCTCACTTTTAAGTAGGCTTAAAACTAAAAAGTCTAAATTTTGGAAGAAAATAGTGCTCTCTTTCATATTAAAAAAAAGGTATCTTTCTTTTTCTAAAAGACTGACAGCTCTTATGCTGTAACGTCAAATACAGATTTTCTTTTTCTTCTTTTTAAACAAGTTGATTTGTTAACTATTCGGAAAGCCGTACGGGTTAGTTACTTTTAAAAACTGGGCAATTTTTGAAAAGTTTCCAAACTAAAAAGCAAAAGCCTCCATCTCCATCCCCCCTGAACATGCTTCTATGCCCACAGAGTAAGTACTGTTAACATTTCCCTGTAGCTTTCTCATTCCTTTCTTTAAGTACAGATGCATGGATGTGTGCTAAGTGATTGTTTCAGTTTTATTGACAAATGCATGTTTCCACCTACACGTAAGGTGATGGTTGTTTAAGTCGGTTCCCTAAGCTTCTAGAATACAAAAGCTGATAGCCCTGCCCCTTAATTCTGCTTACTGTGGCAGTGGTTAAGCCTGCTGCTTACTACCTTTGGCTTTAATTTTTAGATGACTTATTTTTATTGGTTTTTCTGCCACCGCCAATTACCCATCATCCCTACACACTTAGAATCCATTTCTTTTTTTCTGGGTGAAAAATAATTCCTTCCCCTGCGTGAAGAGCACTGAGACTGCCTCCCTGGTTTTTGTAGGAATGCTTGTATCTGAGGCTGTAACTATTAACTGAATTAGCCTCATGACCACATCTTGTTTTTTTATTTGTTTGTCTGTTTCCAATTGATAGGTGTGTGCACGACCCATCAAGATGCTATATGCCCAGTGAAACAGACCATATTGTCCTCCACAGCTTTTCCCATAGAAACTTACTTAACCTGCCCCAGTGTCTTTGGTCTTGGGCTTGCTTTGTTTTGAAGTTTGTGGCTTGTTCTTGGATATAGTAAATACCTTTCATTGACTGTGGTGTTGGCCACTGATTCAAAAATCCAGTCCTGAGGACGTAAAACTCAGCAGACTTGCATAAGGTGGGCCCCTGCTTTTACTCAAGTCTCTCTTCATCTCCAGGAACTGAATTTTTCATGCAGTAATTAAAATTTGTAGGTCAAGCCTCCCATGGCACCGTTTGCTGCTAATATGGGAAAGCAGTGATCAGATTCGCTTATGCTGCTCTTCACTGAGCTGAGACTTAACGGATGAAGGGTGACATTTTCCCCCATTTTGTAAATTAATGCCATTGATCTGCCTAACAAGAACAAAGTTAGGCTTCAAAATACCAAATGATAAAGAGATTAAGACTTTAAATGGCTTTCCAAAAGGCAACCTCTATTGTAAGGCTCCAAGCTGACTATTGAACTTTCAATTAGAATTTCTAATAGGCTATTGACTTAAATGGATAAAATGTTGCAAGTGATAGCTTTCAAGATGACAAAGATTGCTTCTTACATTCTGGAATATTACTTTATGTAGCCTATACTGTTCTGGAAGGTGAATAATAATAATATAACGGCCACCCTCTGTAGAGTTTCTGTGCTGTGGTTTTCTCAGAGATGAATGAATGCATTTTTTTTTTAAATACATGCACTTTTGAAATACTTTTCTCTTTTCATGTTTGCTAAACATGGACTCCGTGAAACATTTCGTGGCACGGAAGTCCCTTCAGTCCTTGATGTTGTGGCAACATTGTTCTTTTATGCAAAGCAGCCGGTAAGATATGTGTCTCTCTGTGTGTGCACATTTGTGCTCATGCATGCTTGCATACATGTTCATAAGCAGACCTACAGCAGATGTGTTGTCCATCATCACTGTCTGCCTCTGTTTCCTGTTCTTAGAAGTTGTGAGTCTCCTCCCTGATGGCTTCCAGGTCAGTGTGACTCCGTCCAGCCCTTGTTATGACACACTAGCTCTAATACATTTTTAAATACTAATTTTTCACAGACCAGCTACCTCTTTTGGGATAAAGGGTTAATATTATGCTTATGTTACAGTGCATTAAAAACTCTAATTAAAACAGCATTACATTCCCATCTGCCAATCTCCAGTAATCTTCTTTAATTGCAGTAATTAAACTATATTTACATGTTCAGAATACTTGTAATTTAGCAAATTGCACTCTCTGCTCTACATTTAATCAAACAACCAGTTCCAGTATATTTAGTGTGGAAAGAAGTAATTTCAATGTTTTGATTACTATAGCAGATTTGACAGAGTAAGTGCCCCTCTAGTAGAGGGCTTGAAAGGGAAGGCAAACATGAAATATAGTCATGGTTTTGATTGTCATGTGAATGCCTAATTACATGTTGGAGGATTAACTATTAAAGGGTATCATGGTTGCACTTGATGTTTAGACACAGCCGACATTACAGATAGCACAGACGGTCTTTTAGGGAAATTCGACCAAGGGGACAAAGTTTTCTCCCAGTGATGGGAGATCATTGGAAAAGTTAGTGAAAATGTTGCCTGTGTTGTGTAACTGCTATCGTGTCTCCTATGTGTGCTCCCCGAGTCTGCCATGCAAGATACTTATTTTACTCATCCTAGTTCAAGTCCAGATGAAATTCAGTGAGGAGTGACACAGGGAAGTGTTTAGGAGCACACCAATTCACGCGTGAATCCCTCTGCGCCTCTGTCCCTTATGTACCGTCGTTTCTGTCCAGGTTGGCCCTGGAGAAGACATGCAGCTCCCCGAAAAGGCCCCGTCAGTAAGAGGTCAGGCCCTTTTCCTGCCTTGTTTACCAGACCATCCCACCTGTTTACCAGACCATCCCACCTAACCCATCTCCTCACCCCCATCTTTGTTCCTCACTTTCTTCATTTAAAAAAATAATAACTTTACAAATATTGATTGGATTCTAAGGAATAATTTCTTAATCACTTTCAATGTATGTCATTAAACATTGCTTGTTACTGTTACAATCGAGCTGCACTGGTATCATCGTTTCTGTTTCTCTGTCTGTATAAAGCTGATTAGGAAATTGGGTATTGCCATCAAACCTCTGTTTTCCAAAACAACATGTTGATTTATTCAGCATTTGAAATCATGTTTTCTCTTCCAGTAGCTTTTTCTAATTATGTGATGTTAACTGTATTTCCTGGAATTTGTCTCGGTCCTCATTTCTGGGCCATCCCTTGTATTAATAAGGATTATAGATTAATGAAAACGAGATGACAGTCTGGTATCCCTGTTGAATACTGATGTTGAACCTTCCTTCTTGACCAGCGAAAAGAGCAAGCTACTGAATTGTTAGAAATGGTGCCCAGAGCGAAGACCTGAGCTTTTCCCTCTTGCTCAGTTAGTAGCTTGCCACAGCGGTGTATACAGTGTTTCACCTCTTTAGGCCTCAGGTTGTCAGAGATGGGGTAGAGAGTGGGGTGTAGATTATTATTTTTTTTTTTTTTTATTCATGAAGGAGTCAAGATGAAAAATGAAGGTCAAGATGAAAAGTAAAAAAGAAAAGTTAGGCTTAAGACCATTGCGAGAAGAGCCATTCAGTTCCAACTCAGCCCCTCTTCTGTGTTCCATTAATGAGAATCTAACCTCTGATAAAAGTCTTAATATCTTTTTTTCTTCCTGCCGCTTACTTACAGAGAGATCCTGATTAATTTTTGATGGCTGCCTTTAAAAATAATACTGGGCATAATTAAGCCTTCTGGTGAAATTCAAAGCAAAATAAGGCTGATAAGTACATAACTCGGTTTGAGGATGCTAGGAACACTCTGAGAGGAAAGGAAAGTAATTTGAAGTTGAAGACAGGACCTGCCAGGTTTGAAATCCTAGTTTTGTCACTTAGCTGTTTAATCCCAAGCAACACCTAATCTCCCTGATATCTCATCTGTAAAATGGGGATAATAATACATGCACTGTTCTGTGCTGTTAGTCTCTCCTGTCACCTGTAACATTTGTTCACATATGGGGACACACTCATGCACACACACCACTACTTTAGTAACCTGAGAGCCTTTGGAATCATACACGATTTGAACATAAATTGAAAAATTGTTTAAAGAATGCAGCATAACTGTCAGGAGAAATATGCATGAGGGGTGGAGTATACCTAAAAACTGAAATCTCTAGATTTTTCTCAAGCCTTATTGTAAGCATTTGTTTTAGTCCTTTACTCTGACAAGTCCTGACATCGTTAATAAAAGACACAGTGAAAGGATCTGAATCCCAGTACTTACTCCACACTCTCTTCTTAGAGGAGCTAACGAGCAGCCAGATAACCTCCCAAATGGCCCTTAATCCAAACCCCATCAAGTCACCTTATGAGTCATTAAGGACAGACAATGTGAAGTATACCTACCTGGCAGCTGGTGCCCTGTCCACAGGTTGTTCGGGAAGGTGAGTTTAATTCTCATTCTTGATCCTCATTGGAAATTGACGAGTTCATGTCTGCATCCTCAGTGTCTTTGAACCTGTGAATCTTTGTCTTCTTGAAAACTTCCTACCTTGAGATAGGGAATGGGGACCCGAGATGCAGAGAGAATCTCTAGCATTTCATTCCAAAAACAGAAGTTCTGACATTTCCATTTCTGCTAATTTCACACATCATCTTGCAGCATATAGGATCTGGGCTTCTGCCAAGAGGACTGTAAACTTTTTTTGAAAAAGTGCTTTTTTGGGAAGAGTGTTGAGCTGTGGAGGCATTTCTTTAGTGGACATAATATGTGAATTATGTGAAACCCAGAACCCTCCTCTGAACTTAATCTTCTAAGAAAACTTTGCCACAGCCCTTGTCCTAACGCTATGGCTGGATTCCTATTTTCCAGTGTTGACTTGCAGTGTCTACTGTTTACTATATAATGAGTTTGTTGTACAATGAGGGACTCTGATTTATTAGCTCTTCATTATTCTCATTCCAGCAGCTTCCTGATAAATGCCATAACCTTTGGCAGGGACGTGAGTCTCAATCAGGTGATATCATTGCTTTTTAATGAACTCTCCTTCTCAGAGTAACAACATTACATGTGAAATTCCTTATCCTGCATTATTAACAGGCCCCGTAATAAAAGGCACAAAGGCACTAAGAAGGTTGTGCTGAGAAATGGGGCAGAATTCATTACCAGTTCACTGTTACACTGCTAGTTAGCGGTCTTTGATATCTATCATATTTACCCTTCTGAAGCAGGAGGAAATCTTGGGTGGAGCCCCAGTGAGCTGTATAGACTTGCAGGCATTTTGTAACTGTTGCCTCAGTTATTTAATGCCCAGCCCGACTGCTGGAATTTAACACAGTGACAACTTTCTCAGATGGGGCATGAAAAAAAATGATATTTTACAACCTGAGAAGTTAAGCACTGAGATGGTTAGGGCCCAGCTCTCATTAGCTGAATGGTGGATTTTTCTAATTAGTTCTTTCTAGTGCAATTAGCAGAAAAGAGTCTAATCACCTCATGTGAAACCAATCTAATGCTTGGAAAAGAATGCCCTTGGCTTCTCTTTCAGATTGGATCTTAGGATTTTTGGTTCACCTCTTACAGGATGGAGTCTGTTAGTTTTGGTTTAAAATGTGAGCACAGGTCTGTAGAAGAGGCTAGTTGTGGACAACTTGCTGACTCAGGGTGCAGGTCTAGCTGGAGAAAGTGCATAGAAATAGTCACTAGTTGGCCAGGGCATCACTTCACCTAGGCAGTGTTTCCTTGATGTCTTTTGTCTGAAATAGGAGACCAGGGCACAGCTCAAGTTTAGCATGGCTGCCCCTCCTGAGGGATCAAGCCGCTCCAAGGAATCAGAAGGCTAGGGGACACCTAGACTGTGGTGCTGGGTTTCCCCACCCCTGCAAACCTCCAGGTCCATCCGTGTTTGCTCATCTGTGCGGTCAGTGCTTTGTCTCTCCTTCCTCCCCCTGCCTTGGGGTCCCTCTTGGGCACCACATTGATTTATAAACTGTCCTCAAATTTCTAGTGGCCATCTGTCACTTTGGATCTCTTTAAGTGAGCCAACTCTGGGTATCTCAGATGATAATGTTCATTTTTAACTAGAAAGGACACTCTAATGGCAGCATCAGTCCTGTAGTATATATACTATTTTCCCTTTTAGGGGAGCCACTTGCTTGCAAGAAGATGGATGAGAATACGCTTGATGTGTGCATATTTATTATGAACTAAGGGTAAGAAGGGGCATTGTTGTCACTGGGCCACGGAGGCCAGTCTGGGAGTCACCACTGCCCCGTAGAACATGTGTGGTGATGGAAGTGTTTGATACCTGCACAGTCCAGTATATGGGCACTGCATGGTAGCTGCTGAGTCCTTGAAAGTGTGAGACCTAAGAAATTTTAATTTTATTTAATTTTAATTAGTTTAACTTCAGATAGGTCCATGTGGCTAATGGCTACCATATTGGATAGGGCAGGTCAAGACCTCTCCTGCCTCCTACCCACCCTGCCCCCACTTACACGCAGCTGCATCCTTAACAACAGAAGACAGGCTGCCGTCTGCTCCCTCTTGCTACCCCTTCTCCTCTGCCTAGCCTTAAAACCAGCCAGACTTTTCTCGGTGCTATTAGGAGTTCAATGCAAGATATTTTTCTAGGCATGTGTTCTCTGTAGATCATCCTGTATTCTACCAAGCCAGTGTTGTTTTCTAAAGTTGGGAAAGACTTTGTAGTTTTTAAAATAGCCACAATACTGGCTTGTTTCTGAGAGAAGAGTGGGAGGAATCCAGCCAAGTTAAGCTCACTTACGGAGGCTTCCAAATTGCAAAGACAGGACTGTACCAAACACCTCTCCAAACAGTATATGCAAATGGCTTTTACAGACTCCCGGTGATGTTTTAATTATAGTTAATTAAAGTAAACAGAAATGGAATATTTAATCATCTTTATCAATGATGTTTAACAAACATGTTAACTTGCTCATGGCAGCCAGTCCACACTATCACGGGTCTCTTCCGTTCACGCTGACGAGGCAAAGTTAGCAACCTCGACAGACCTGTGCTCTGAACCGTCCTGTCCCATTCTTTCTCCCACGGTTGGAAGTCTCCTCTTCTTGCTTTGGACCCTGGAATTGATCCTGTTTAGAGGATAAAAGGAAGAACACGTGTTGAACAGAATGTACATTCATGTATTCAACCAACCTTTGTCGAAGGCCAGCTGTGTGCCAGGAATTGTGGTAGTCTCTGGGGGTGCCCCGGCGGGAAGACACCATGTGTCCCCACTGGATTGGAACGTCAAGCCAGTGCCACGTGCACAGTTACAGGCAGTCCCCTGCCCTTGTTGGAATGAGCACTGGGTGTTATATGGAAACCAACTTGACAGTAAACAACAGCAACAAAAAAAGGCAGTGCCCTGTGGTCGGTGTTGTCATAGAAATAGATACAAGTGTGTGGTGGAGCACAGAGGGGGAAGAACGAAGCAGCGGTTTTAGGGAAGGCTTCTAGGATGGAAACGTGGAAGGGAGGTTTTGTGTATATTCTTTTATTTATGTGCATATAAGAGAGGCTCTTCAGGACTTGGGCAGGGGTGAAGAGAAGGTAGGTCTTTCCTGAAGGGGAGTGTGATGTGGTAAGGACTGCTGGTGTCTGGTTTGGGACCATGAGATGCCGCTGCCTCTGGAAAGGGAGCCCACCACGAGATCCTGCAAGGGCGTTTATGGCGTCGGGGGTGTGGGCGGGCACTAGAGATACTCACTAAGGTTTAGACACAGGGCCAGGAGTGGGATGAGGCAGGAGAATTACCTAAGGTACAAAATACAAAGAGAGGAGGCATGCCTCTGTAGGGCCGGCAAGTTCGCAGTTGGGATTACACAGCCCTGAGGATGATGCCTTCTTGAATTCTGTGCCCTGGGCACCGCACTTGCCTTACCCTCATCCAGGCCCTGAAACATGACTGATTTTCTGCGGAGCGTAGGCTCCAAAGTGAAGCGGATGAGAATCTGAACCTGGGCAATACTGGTAGGCAGGGCAGAGCAGAAATTAACGAGACACATTTATAGGGTAAAGGCAAGAAAACCTAGTGG